>NW_020954560.1:3015766-3018584 GCF_900497805.2 Vombatus ursinus | reverse complement strand
GTGTGTGTGTGTGTGTGTGTGTGTGTGTGTGTGTGTGTGTGTGTGTGTGTCTGTAAAGACGAGGAATGCAAAATAAGTCTGGAAAGATAGGTGGTAATTACGCAAAGAAGGTCTTTAAAATAAGGAGTTTGAATTTCATGCTAGAGATAATAGGGACCCACAATGTATATTTCCCTTTTCTGCCACAGCACCGTTTTGTGCACTAAAGGGCAAGGCTATGTTTAGTGTTCCTTAAACCATGCCATGTTATCGAAGGCTTGAATAAAACAGAGAAGGGTAGAATCAGAGGCTGGGACTTGGGGCGGGAGCAGCATATGGAATGCTTCAGCGACTCCAGTGGACAGGGAGAAGCAGTGTTCGGGAAGGACCTCCTCTCTACACTGGGATAGAGACTCCAAGGAGTGGACATGGCATTTGACCAGCAGTGTCTGGGTCCAAACACTTCAAATGGTTGCATGATTTGCCTTCTGTAATAGTGCCTAATTAAATCCTTTGATAACATAGCCAGTGTGCTTGTTAAAAAGGAGTTGGTGTCAAGCCTTTTCTCTCCTTCGGCAATCTCATTCACTCTCACAGCTTCAACTACCACCTCTATGCAGATGACTCCCTAATCTTTGTCTCCGGATATGGCTGTACTTCCAAGCTCCATACCCTCATCTTTGACTGCCGACAGGATTTCTCACCTTAGATGACCCCTTGCCAATAGTACTACAAATTCACAAGTCAAAAACTGCATATCGTTTTACCTCCTAAGCCTGTCCTTCTTTCTGATTTTAGGATTTTTGACTGTGGCATCCTAATTCACCCTGTCACCCATGTTTTACCCAAAGCCTTTTCTGATTCCCCCAACCCTTTCAGATATTAATGCCTTCCCCACAAAAAGTTGTTGCTGTTCAGTCATTCAGTTGGGTACAACTCTTTGTGACCCCATGACTATAGTACACCAGGCCCTTTTATACTCCACTATCTTGTGAAATCTGTCCAAGTTCATGTTCCTTCCATGACACTATTTATCCATCTTATCTTCTGTCATCCACTTCTCCTTTTGCCATCAATCTTTCCCAACATCAGGGGCTTTACCAAGAAGTAATATGTATTTATTTTGTACATATTCTGTGATATTTAATTGCCAACTGCCTAAGAATGAATCCTCACCCCAACCCTTACTTTTCATTCTCTCATTCTCATCCTCTTCCACCCTGCCTCTCCAATGTTCCACTCCAACTCTGCCTACCTCTTCTACAGTGCCCTCTGAAACTCCTGTTCCATAACTAACAAACCCCTCTTCATTTTGAATCTCTTCCTATCGGGCTCCTTCCAACTTCTGGTATTCACAGAGACCTGGCTTCCTCTAGATGACACTGTATCCCCAGTGATCCTTTTCAGAGTTGTTGGTACCTTCTCTCATGTCCCAAATCACAATGGTCTTGGATGAAGTCTTGCTTTGTGCTGCTATTTCTAGTCTCTTCCTTTGCTGCTATCACTCAACAACTTCTCCTTTAAAGTGTAATCTAAAAGAATTTGTCAGCCAATCTAGATTATTGTGAGTGTTGCTTGATAGCTCCCAGGTTATTCTTCCTTCTTTCTCAAGGCATATAGCACTTGGATCACTATCTTCATCTGTTTCCCAATTTTTGCCTTTATGATAAAGGACTTGAATGCCCATCCCTCAAACATCCCAGCCATCCAGTTCTGCAGTATCCTCATATTCTATGACCTGGTCCCCCTCTCTATCTCAGCCATACACAGGAAAGGCCATGACTCACATCTTACTGTTACCCACAAGTTCATTTTCCATGATCAAAAACTCTACCATTTCTCTATCTGTCCATAACCTCACATCATTCTAAATCTCCCTATGTTTTACCCTTCTACATCCATTCTTTGTCCTCATCATGACTTAGCACAGTACCTGGCACTTAGTAGGTACTTCATAAATGCTTGTTGATTTAATTTGATTTGATTCAATCACTCCATCTCTCAGCATTTTCTTGGTCCATTACCCAGATGCCCTGACTGTACTTTCCTCCTTTTCCAATCCCAACCCAAGTTCAACTCCACTTTGTCATCTATTTCTGAATTCCCCTTGCCCGTGTACTATTGCTACTCAGAGGTTGCCAAATTAACCCTGAATTACTCTCACCATTTCCCTTCTCTGCTTCTATTCATGTACTGCTGACCAGAGTTGATGGGGTCCGCTACAAATTTATTTTTTCTAGCCTCAAATGGGCCCTCACTTCACCAGGCACATTTGTTGTTGTTCAGTCATGTCTGACTCTGTGTGACCCCATGGACCAAAGCATGCCATGACCCCATGGACCACAGCATTCCAGGCCCTTCTAATCCTCTACTCTCTCCCAAAGTCTGTCCAAGCTCATATTCCTTGCTTCCATGACACTATCCATTCATCTTATCCTCTGCCATCCCCTTTTCTTTTTGCCTTCAATATGTCCAGCATCAGGGTCTTTTCCACTGAGTCCTGTCTTCTCATGTAGCTAAAGTATTAAAGCTTCAGCTGCAGAATTTTGTCCCTCCAACGAATAGTTTGAATTAATTTTTTTAAGGCAAATTACTGCTTCCTAATTGATTTTCTATCCCATAGAGAAATGAAAAAGTTATTTCAAACAGAGGTCATTCTTATCTATTGTCATTTTAGTTCAAATTATTTTTTGCAGAATTGAGTAGTTGGAAAAGACTTCAGTGGCATCTACCCAAAATATATCTGAATGAGAATCCTCTCTACAATATCATTATCCAGACTTTGCTTGAACACATTCAATAAGAGGAAACCCATCACATCCCCAAAATATACCTGAAT
>NW_020954560.1:2994445-3015756 GCF_900497805.2 Vombatus ursinus | reverse complement strand
ACATTCAATAAGAGGAAACCCATCACATCCCCAAAATATACCTGAATGAGAATTCCCTCTACAATATCGTTATCCAGACTTTGCTTGAAGACATTCAATAAGAGGAAACCCATCACATCCCAAGGCAGCACCATCCAGAGGTTATTTCAAACCTCTATTCTCCTTGAACTTCCCATATTTTTAACCAAAGAACCTCTCCAGGGAAAATAGAATAATAATAACTAACATTTATATAGCTAATAATAGCTAACATTTATATAGCATTTACTACGTGCCACACTCTATGCTATAATTATCTCATTTGATCTTCACAGCAACCCTGAGAAATAGGTGTTATTATTATCCCCATTTTACAGATGAGGAAACCGAGGAATGCCGAGATTAGGTGACTTTCCCAGGGTCAAACAGCTAGTATGTGTCTAAGGCTGGATTTGAACTCATATCTTCTTAACTTCCTGACTCAATCTACTGTGCCACGTAGCTGCAATTTGCTGAGATGATTTGCTGAGGTCTCCCTTTTCTCCCCTTAAAACCTCTTGACTTCATCCCCTTCTTTTTCTATCTTTATTTCATTTTCTGATAATAAGATGGCCCGTCTTGCCAAGACCATTCCTTCACCATGTGCCTTTGATCCCATTGCCTCTAGCCTTCTTCAGGAGATTGCTCCTAAATCATCCCCTTCCTTTCTCTAACTCTCTTCTCCTTCTCAACTCCCAACAGTCATTCCTTCAAAACAGAAGGAAATGCTTCCTTTTCAGACCTCATGTAGAAAAAGAATGGAAGTTCCAGAGGCACATTTAGACTTAATGTAAGGACAATTTTCCTGACCTGCCTAAATATGGATGAGGCTGCCTTGGGAGATGATGGATGTCATCTTACTGGAGGTCTTCAAGCAAAGTCTTGATAATTGTATAATGGAGCAAATTCATATTCAAGTATGTTTTGGATAGATGCCACTGGAGTCTCTTCCAACTACTTAACTCTGCAAAAACAATTTGAACTAAGGTTAATAGGTAAGAATAATCTAATTGCTAAATGGGTTACCTTTGTCAGATAACATTTGCATTTTGATGTGGATTTTCATCCAGTGGGATCTTTAACTCAAAGATTTAAGTGATATGGGAACTTCAAGTACTATCATCTCTACCAGTGGGGTCTGGCTTTTGGCCTCTTAGATCACAGGGGAACTTTCTTGTCTTGGACAGGTGGGAAAGTGCACACTTTGCTGAGTGTATCACACATCTAAGAGCTTTAGTTCTCTGGAAGCCATGGGTCAACTGCCCTCCTTTTCTCATTAGGGTACTCATCAGCCTCATCTCCTTAGAAACTTAAGCCAAGATGGCCAGGCCTGAAGATGGATGGTCTGTTGTAGGCTAGCCATTGGGAGCTTTGAGTCCATTTTGCTGAATAAGAAGGATCATGTGATATTAATCTGGGACATTTGCAAGTAGGATCTGGTCCAATTTCCTAATCTAGGATGCACTAGAGCCAGAGTGGGAAACCAGTGACCTTGAGGCCACATGTGGCCCTCTAGGTCCTCAGGTACAGCCCTTTGACTGGATCCAAACTTCACATAACAAATCCTTGAGGACCTAGAGGGCCACATGTGGCCTCGAGGCTGAAGGTTCTCCACCCCTGCTCTAGAGCAAGAGTTCTTAACCTGGGGCCCATAGAACCCCCACAAAGAGGTCTACTGATAGATTTGGGGGGGGGTCTATGGACTTGGATGGGAAAAATTCCATTTTTATTTTCATCAGCCTCTAACATTTAGTATTTCCTTTGATTTTGAATTAAAAATAATAATCTCCTGGAATGATTATCCACTTTACCAGGTTGCCACAAAAAGATTAAGAACCTCTGATCTAGAGGTAGGCCTATGACTTGGCAAGTCTATGAAGACACCTGCAGCCTCCTTTTTTTGCTCCCAACTCCATTTCCCCCATCAGGAGCCCCTCCTCTTTGTCCCCATATCATCTCCTCTTCTTACACCCAGCATTGCCATCTGTCCATCAAAACAAGCTCTCAGGAGAGGATTTCATATTGATTATGGTTGCTGAGGAGGTGGGCTTCAGTACTTGTTCAGGCAGTTGCTGGGTTTTATCTCTAAAGGTTTACTTCCCTAGAGGGTGGCTGAAGGGATATAGGGTGGGGAATGGGCTAGAAACAGGGCTAGTGGTTTGGGAGGTACTATTATCACTGAGAGTTGTTGGGTTTACATGCTTATCAATGGCAAGTGGTCAATCAATCAGTTAACCAGCTGGTTTTGCTAGTGCCGTCTTCTCCAGGATTGCTCTCCTGGAATAGGGCTTTAAGGGCTAGGCCAGAAGCAGGGATGGTGTTACGGGAGGATGGGGCATCCTAATCCCCATGCTCTTAGGCTCAAGGTCCTAGACTATCTCCACTGTAATCTGGAGGGAGATGATAGTGGTATGACCTGCCTGGCATACGCTACCTCCTGTTTCTCTCTCAGGGTACCTTGTTGCTTCAGCTAGGCTGGCTTGACTGCCCTGCCAGTGGTATTTGGTGTTGATCTCTTAATTGTCAAGTCTAATAGCCTCTTTTCAGTACTTATCCTTTTTGACCTCTCTGCAACATTTGAAATTGTTGACCCATCTTCTCCTCCAGAATATTCTCTCCTTTCTGGGTTTTTGTGACCCCTCTTCATCCTGGTTCTCTTTCTACCTGTCCAACTGTTCCTTCTCAGTCTACTTTGTTGGAGCGTCATCCTTGGCATGACCTCTAACTGTAGGTGTCCCCCAAATCTCTGTCCTGGGCCCTTTCTCCCCTCTGTTTGCATTCTCTCACTTGGTGATCTTATTGACTCCCATAGATCTAATGATCATTTCTATGCTAATGATCCTAAGTCTATATTACACACAACCCTAGTCTCTCTCCTGAGATCCAGTGCTGAATCACCCACAGCCCATTGAACATTTCAAACTACATATGTCCCCCTAGGGGTCTCAAACTCAACATATACAAAAATGAACTAATTATCTTTCTCCCCAAGGCCATCCATTTCCCAAACTTCCCTATTACTGCTGAGGACCATCATTGTCCCACTCACCCAGGTTTGCAACTTCAGATTCATCGAGTGTTTTTACTCATCCCATTTTTTAATCAGTTACTAAAGACTGTCATTTCTACTTCCATAGAATTTCTCATATATGTCTTCTTCTCTGCATTCAAAGTCACTAGCCCTTAGTCTCCCTTCCTCCTCTCTCTACTCCAAGTCATTTTCCACACAGCAGGTAGGTGTTGCAGTAGACAGAGCACCAAAGGAAGACCTGAGTTTAAGCCCAGCCTCAGACGCTCACTAGCTGTGTGACTATGGTTAAGTCATTTAACCTCTGTTTGCCTCTGTTTCCTCCTATGTAAAATGGGGATGATAATAGCACCTACTTCACATGATTGCTATTAGGATCAAATGAGGTAATAGTTGTAAATTACTCAGCACAGTGCCTGGCACATAGTAAGCATTATATAAATGTTATTATTTTCTTAAAGTATAGGTGTAATCATCATTCCCCTATTCAATATTTATCATTATTAGCTAAAGGATCAAATATAAACTGCTCTGTTCTTTTTCATTAAAGCCCTTGGCCCCTGAAACTTGGCCATGAGATTGACAGGGAAGGAAGAACGACACTATGGGTAAAGAATGGAGCAAAGACAGGAACAAAAGCAGGACGGGGATAGAAGAGAGGAGGATTCTGGGTATGTCATAATGATTGAGAAAAAATCCCTACCATTGATCCATCAGCTCCTCTGAAAGGAAAGTCTTTCCCCTGTATCCACATGCACTCTACCAGCTTTGAAGCTGACTTTCATTATCTTTGGCAGATCCTGAAATGCCTCAGATCTGTCTCATCCATGACTGTGGTCAGTTGCTTTAATGGCAGATTGTGAGGAGCTGGCCTGTAGCCTTGCATAGCACGGGCTTTTGGGTTGGTCTCCAGGTTACCGATAATCTTTTAACAATAAAAGAGACAATTATCCTGGGGAGCTCAACATCTGTGTCTTAAGTGGGATAGCTAATGCTCCTTTGGGGCTTGTAAATGAAAGTATGCTTTCTGATCAAGGAAGGGCATGGGCTGATTTTCCCTATGAAGCAGCATGAGTTTCCTTTATAGAGCTGCCTCTCAATGATCTTCTCCAATAGTGTGTTTATGCTTCCAGAAACTAAGGCCACTAGCTTGCATATGCCCAATTTTAATGGTGTTGGCTGTCTTCTGAGTCCAGGAGAAGATGACCAGAGTTAACTTGCTTCTCATCTTTACTACTAATTTAACTTCTACATGAAATTCCTGATGGAGCCTGCTAACAGTTTGGGGTCCATAGGCCACCTTGGGAGCCAAAAGAATCTGAAGTCCAAGGGTCTGGACCATATCTATTCACGACAAGGAACAGCACAGTTCATTAGGATTAGAATCAAAGAAGTTAGAATTCTAGACCTTTCTGCTAAGGAGTGGAACCTTGGTTCCCTCCCTGTACGTGACCAGCAGGGAAACTCACCACTCTACTAAAGGGAAGGTGGAGATGCTATGAGTTTTAGACCTCAAAGGGAGTTTAAATTTTATCTAGCCAAGGAGACCTTAATCTGGGGTTTGTGATTAAAAAGTATTTTTTTTTAACATTTTGACTATTGTATTTTAATATAACTGGTTTCTTTTGCAATCTTAGGTCTTTCATTTTATACATTTAAAGACATTGTTCTGAGAAGGGTACACAGGCTTCATGAAACCACCAAAAAAAGGTTAAGAACCTCCTAGATGAGGTAATGGTGTGTGTGCGTGTATATATATATATATATATATATATATATACACGCACACACACATATGTACATGTATACATATCCACATATACAAATATATACACATATACATATATATGCATACATACATACATACACACACAGACAGAGACAGGGAGAGACACAGAGAGAGAGATATTTGCTTAAGATCACATAACTAGTAAGATTCTCAGATTCAATGATCTTTTGACTAGAAGTCTGACCAAAAAGGGACTTACTTGATTAAAAAGGAGTTGAGTATTCTGGAAAGGAAAGCCAGGATGATGGTGTAGAGTTCATGCAATATGAGGGTTGGTTGAAAGAAATGCAGATGTTTAACCTGACAGAGAGAAGACTTAGGGATGACATATTAGCTGTCCTCAAGTATTTCAAAAGCTGTCCTATTCAAAAGAGACTAGACTTGTTACATTTGGCTTCAGATGGCAGAACTAGAAGCCATGGAGGGGGGCAGCGTAAGGGGGCTTGCGCAATGAGATTAATTTGTGACTTGCATAAGAAATTCTTTCTAAAAATTGGAGCTATGGGCTACCTCAGTAGGAAGTGGGTTCTTCCTTCCTTGAGATCTTTAAACAAAGTCAAGATGACCATTTACCAAGTATAGAGGATTCCTTTTTCGGGTACTGGTTGGAGTACATGGATTCTGGGATCCCTCCCAGCTCTGTGTGATTATGTCATTCTGTGATTCTGGACCTTTCTGCTAAGGAGTGGAACCTTGGTTCGCTCCCTGTACGTGACCAGCAGGGAAACTCACCACTCTACTAAAGGGAAGGTGGAGATGCTATGATGTCTGGTTTTCACAAGTGAATAGCTCAAGACAGAAATGTGTCGATTGTTACACGATAAATGCGAAAGTTTCCCAGAGCCAGTCCATAGAGCTCCTGGTGGGGCATTAGTGGTTCTTTGGCCCATTGTTCGAGAACAACTTTTCAATCATCCTGTTTTTGACTCATTGCCCTTACTGCTCTTATGTCAAGGAACCATCTACTACCTAGAGACATTTTCTTTACTGTTGTCTCATATTATTCTTTAACTCTTAGATTATTGTTAAAAAATTTTTTTCCCCTGAGTGTGTTAAGGGAAGCAACTATGGCTGTCAGGGTAAAAAAAAAAAAATCAAACACTAGCCAGGGAATCTAAGATACCCAGGTCTGAAACCTGGCTCTGACACTAATTTCTTATGGGACTCTGATTATTTTATTTCACCTCTCAGGGGATCAGTTTTCTTATCAATAAAATGAGGATGAATTATAGGACAGACTTCTTCTAGCTTTAATAGTCTAGGATTCCACATTCCGTAACCCTAGTAGTTGATAGCTACAATGCTCTGGGAAGATGTCTTAGGGCACAATTTTAGGGTTCAAGCAGCTAAGAGGTACAGTGGATAGAGCAGAGTGCTGGGTCTGGAGTTCAAATCCAGCATCAGACATTTATTAGCTGTGTAACTCTGGGCAAGTCACTTCACCTCTGCCTTGACACATCTATCTGGCAGGGTTGTTGGGAGGATCAAATGTTATTGTTCTTCATTCTTCATTTTTGAAGAGGACCAATGACATCATGGGTTGATGTCTTGACTTGCACATGAATTGGATTTAAATGAGTCAGAATTGAACAAATTCATCAGCCTCACCCTCTCTTCCAAAGTCACAGAAGTCCAGTGATAAGACAAAAAGTCAAGATGACTGGTGAGGGCCCAGGATGCAGTGGATGTCCTTGGTGTCTTCAATGTTTGGCCAAGCTCTAAACTCTACAGCGCCTGTTTCAGCCACCTTCCTGTCAGTTGGAACAAACTGTTCTCATCCTCCCATTAGACTGAGGAAAGTCTTCACATACTTGGGAGTAGACATCCCCCTAACTCACCAGCAGGTTTGAGGCCCATCAGTTATCTTCAACCTGATTTAGCCTGTCTGCTGGGATGGTTTATTGAGTGTGTTTGCTGTACATGCTATAGCTTCTTGGAGCCACAGGTGAGAGTTGGGTGCCAGGTAGACACCAAAGGTGGATAAGCCGCCCTGAAAAGGGCTCGGCAAGCCCTTACACAAAGGTGCTAGTCCTCCCTGAACACCCCATTTATTCCAGGATCAAATGAGATAATATAATATGTAAAGTGTTCAGCACAGGGACTGGTATGTGGTATATAAATGCTTATTCTCTTCCCCTTCCCTGCAATTGATTTCATTATATATTTGGGGTGAGGGTTCAGATCTATGATTTCATTAGTATGAGGAGTTCCTGATATAAAAACTCCCTCCGTTGATGCAGATCCAGCAACTCTCTTGCATTCATTCACTCCCTTCTGCTCACACAACAACCACCCTAGTTCAGGCCTTAAAGGGGTCATGGGTGGAAAAAGTTTAAGAAGCACTGGTCTAAGCTGCCAGGGGTCCAAAGCTATGGGGGAGAGGACTTCTATCCTTCTAACTTGGCCACTCATGCACAGCGAATCAGAATGGCGCATCCTCCAGACAACCTTATTCCAAGGTGTAGACAAAGTTGCTTCACAATTTCTAGGCCTTTAACATTATGTTAGTGAGTCAATGTGAGAAGGCAGGTGGAGCACTGGACTTTAAATTGGGAAGACCTTGGTTTAGATCCTCAGACCTGACTGCTACCCCTTTAACCATTCTGAGCATCAGGTAACTCTCGGAGACATAGCTACTAAATTATTGATAGTTGTTTTGATGGACAAAGTTTCCAAACCTACAAAAATCACAGATTCTGTACGTCAACATCAGTTACACAGGAAATAGAATGAATTTTCTGTGTTTTACATCGAGACCATAAGCTAAGCTTCTGGAGGCAGCTGTCTTTAGCCTCCTTTTCCTTATAGGTCTTAGGGGACAGTAGGCAATCAGATGTCTGTGGTCCAAGATATGATATATAGTAGGGGTGCCTGCTATATATCTATTTCTTTGCTGGCAAAATCTGGGTTCTGCCTATTTTTTTACCTAGATATCTTCTCTTGGTCTCCTTGCCCAAACTGGAGGCAAAGTCCCTCCTCTTGTGTTTGCACTGAGTTCTGAAAAAGCTATGGGTACTTGCCCAATCTATAGAATTCTACTGGATTCTACCCTGAGATCTGCCCTGGTCAGGACAGCCTAGATTATGAGGAAAAGAGATCTATATCACCAACCTGGTCTTGTCTGTGTCTGGTTCCTCATCCATACCTGCTTCCCACTTCCCCATACTTTTCGAATTGGCTATGATGGATTCCTTGTATTACCTACCATCATTTGAGGCCTGGTCTGGCCTTACCCATTTGTTTACCTAGAAAAGGACAGAATTGTCAGGAATTCCTAATGGTAGCTTGGAATCAAATGATACCATAGGGAAGTCACAGGATGGGGCAAGGGAAGCTTCTCTTCCCTTCTGCATTCAGGAAAAATCTACTCATTGACATAGAGAAGGGAGGCTTGAACAGATTGCTGGTAATGGTTCAGGCTCAAGGCTGCATTGTTTTTTGTTGTGCTGGGAAAATGGCAGAGCAGAGGAGGAGGGAGGAAGGCATGGCTACCATGCTGTCTTGGGCTGGTGATTCTTTGCAAGAAGCAAATTGTTAATTCTTCAAAGCACCATTCTCCCCTTTCCTTGTTGATTTCCTAACCTAGTTCTAAGCAGAGTACTCTCTCCATGGTACTTAAATCAGTTATGCCCAAATACCAGTCATGCTGACTGGTTTGTCCCCTGTGCATCTGTTGATCTCAGCACCCTCTCCCCGTCTGATTGGAGGGCTAGAGGGTGAAGCAATAAATTCCTCCCAAGGCCTCCCTTTATAGAAGGCTCAAATTTTTCTAGCTAACTTCATTTAACATTACCTATTCTGCTTTGGTCTCAATTACACAACCATCACATCCTCCAACTCACATACCCTTTGATGCCACCGTCTCCTTTTCAGCTTCCTTTTGTGTTTTGTGTTCCCCCATTAGATTGTAAGCTCCTTGAGGGCAGAGACTTTCTTTTTCTTATTTGTATCCCCAGTGCTTAGTGGAGTGCCTGGCACACAGTAGGTGTTCAATTTATGTTTATTATCTTCCCTTCCCATCTCTGCTTGGCATAGCCTCTAGCTGAACCCTCCCAGTTCCTAAAGACAATCTGAAGGACTGCTGGAGCTTGTAAGAAAAAAATGTTGTCTCTCTTCCGTTTTGAAGAGTTCCTTATGTCTCACTTGCTCACTGATTCAATAGTCATTTTCTCTTAATGCCCTGCAGCTGGACTCTGACAGTCACGCCCACCCACTCCCCTTTTTTCTAAAGCTTCCTTCATTCCCACAATCTTCTCCCAAAACTCTGATCGGACAAAATTAAGTCCAGAGTAGCAGTTGCATTCTCTACTTCCTGAGCAAGGAAATTTTCAGCAAATTGAGCCAAGAATTTATCATATGGCATGCTTCTAAATGATACATCCAACAAATGCTAGATAAATGTGGTGCAGCGTTAGTTCATTATGCTCCTGGGCTAGTTTTATAATCAGTTGGGAAAGCATTGCCCACATCCTCTAGTCATTCTGGAGGTCTCTAGAATGCTCCCATAATTATAATGCTCTTTTTTCTCTTATGCTCACCAAAATGCTCTTCATTATGCTAATACCCTCAGGCAAGGGTGTGCTTTGGCCAGCTCATACTTGCATTTTAGAACCAGTAGTTAAATTTTCAGTGTGAGCATTCACACCTCAGAAATTGTCAAAGGCTACAAATCAGGGTTTGATTTATTGTCTTGTTGAAACTTAAGAAAGTATGGAGGGAATGTTAATAATGCAGATTAAACTCTAAAAATGTGTCATACATACATTCAGAGCCTGCCTCCGCCCCTCCCAGGTAAATATTTGCCAGCCTTCAGGTGTATAGATTTCCACGCAGGTATAAATCATCATAACATAAACATCACTTCTACCTTTCTATCATACCTGTTTCTATTATTTTACTATATTCCAGTCACAAGTCTCATCTGACAAATTTTCAGTCATCTAAATCAGGGCTTCTTAAACTTTTTCCACTTGGGACCCCTTTTCCACATTTCAGCAGCAGTCCTGCATTTCATGGCCTGAGGGCATGCACCATACAAAGTCCTCGTGCTTTAAGTTCAGAACCGAGGTTTCAGTGAAATTGCACAATGCAACACGGACAAGTGATGCCAGAAACACCTCAGATTCATTACATGTTTGATTTTGGATTAATTTTTTCATGATCCCCACATTCAGTTATGTGACCCCATATGGGGTTGTGACCCACAGTTTAAGAAGTGTTGCACTATTGGATGGTCTCCATTGTATTTGGCTTACTAGTTTCTGAGGCATATTCTCTCTCTCCTTCAAATTTCAATTTTAAAAGCTTGTTGGTGCCTTTGGTATCAATTCTATGCAGGCAGCACTATTACACACATAGTTCAGTGAGGCCAATTGCTTTAGTGCTCAAGGAAGACAGAGTTCCTTTGAGTACCAGTTTCTAGACTCCATGTATCTTTCATGATATTTTGAGTGTAGGTTGCTAGTTCTTCTTCAGAAAGTCGGAAACAGTCCACAAGCATTTAATTACTAAGTGCTGACTATGTGCCAGACACTATGCTAAGTACTGAATATATAAATACAAGCAGAAAGACCAACCCTGGGGGCAGCTAGTTGGGGCAGAAGATAGAACTCCAATCTTGGAGTCAGGAGGACCTGAGTCCAAATCAGACAACTGGCACTTACAAGATGTGTGACCTTGGAGCAAATCACTTAACTCTGACTGCCTCACTGAAGGAAAAAAAAAAAAAAGGAAAAAGGCCAACCCTGTCCTCATGCCCTAATGGGGGAAGACAGCACATGAAAGGAAGGTGAAAATTTTAGGTAATAAAATTTATTCTCACTACAGAAGTGGTGTATGTGCACTTGTGTGTGTGTGTGTGTGTGTGTGTGTGCCTGTGTGTTGGAGGGAGAACAATGAAGGTACCTATAGTGTACAGAGGAATGAAGAAACGGTTGTTGGCTTGGGCACTCTCCTTAAATGAAATCTCTGAGAGGGACCATTCAATCAGAAGGGAGGGTCCTTCCAAGGTGTGAATTCAGGTTGGGAGTGAGCTTCCATGATGAAGAGGTGTCTGGGGCTCAGATAGAAAAGGTCCTGCTGCAGCCTGGAGATGGATGAGGAAGGAATGGAGAATGAAGAATGGAGATGAATAAACAAACAGTGATGCATGAATTTAACGGAACATTACTGTGCTGTAAGAAACACTATTACGGACGCAGAGAAGTTCTAATATACATAAAAGGGTGCGGGAGAAATAAGGAGAGCCAAGAAAACAATGTACACAACAACTACAACAATGTCAATGGAAACAATAGCAATAATAAAGCAATCGTAAGTCAATGTTGCAAAATTATAAAGAACAAATCTGTCTCCAAAGAAGAGATTATGAGAAGCACCCCCACCACGCTCCTTTGCAAAGCTGAGAGGTTCACTGGTACAGGATGATACACACATTTTCAGATATTTGTGATGTATTGATTGATTTTGCTGATTGTTTCCTCTTTGTCCTTTTTCTTTAGAAAATATTATTTGTTATATTGGGTGGCTTTCTGGGAGAAGGGAAGGTGGAGACACTGGGGGAAAATTTGGCAAAGAACAAAAGGCACTGTATTTCACCACGTAATCATCAGATTTTCTGCCTTTTTTTTGCAAAAAAGTGGGGTGTGACCACTATGTGAAGTTTTAAAAATTGTGCTGGTATTACTTAGAAATCATTTATTACTAAACTGTCTTTGGTACAAGATTAAGATGTATAGAGTACTTGTGAATATACATTAAAATTGAATACTGACAGTGCCTGTATTGAGAATTCTAGGCTCGAGGCTGGCAATGCTTGAGAGATAAATACATACCCATAAGCTCCTGGTGAATTCAATGCTGCTGTGTTTATCTTTTAAGTGGTGTGATGAACAGAATTAGACCATGAGATGATGATGCAATGAAAGGTTATAAAACAATTTTTGGACTGAAAAAACAGAGTGCGATGATTATGTGGTGGTAACGATTATGCTGTGAAATACGGTATCATTAACATTTATTTTAAAGTTTCTTCTCCCCCTCTTCGTCCCCCAACTCCCTACAAAGGTCTAGAGTTATCCTCTAGGGGTAGAGAACCTCATACTTATTGCATAGCCCCAAAGGTACTGTTTCCTTCCTCCTACTTCTATGTCACACTTTCTTGCTCACCAACCTCTGGACTCTTTCTTGCTCTGATTCTTCTTAGTCCTGCTGGAATCTTTTTCTCCCTGCCTTTCTGCCTAGATGATTCCTTTCATGCCATCTAGGAATTCTTGCCTTTCTGTAACTTGCCAGATGGCAGAAAAGCATTCCTTAGGCCAACCCTGTCTAGAGGAGAAATCAGCCTCCACATAAAGCAAGCCTGCCTAATGAAAGAAGACACACATAACAGATACTCTGCAGTCACCGAAACAGATCTTGGTGTCCATATTTTGAGAGCATCAAGATGAACTATAACCCTTTGTGGCTTTGCTCTGGAAACTTCACTTGTAAAAATTACCACTGAAAATAACTTTATTTCTGCCAACTGGTTCTTCTGTCTCAGACGTCTAGTGTTGCTTTTCTGACTCTTCAGGACCGCTCCTCCCCTATGGGCTAATCTGCAAACCTATCTCAGCACAGTTAGCAATGAACAAGGTCTTAATGACTAATCTTCTAATACAGGTAGCCACCTAAGATCTCCCAATTTAGGCTTTTAAACAGAATCTCTCTTGTATCTCCCAGGAACACAGTTCCTGCAAGAACAAGCAATACCTTGTTCCCCTACCCCATTTTAGCGTGCCTGGGGGATTGATCTGTTTTCTCTGCTTTGACGACATGTTACTTTTATCATTCATTCAGTCAATAAACATTCATTAAATGCTTACTATATGCCAAGAACTGTGCTAAGTGTTGAGGACACACAAAAAAGGCAAAAACAAAACAAAAATAAACAAAACAAACAAACAAACAGTGCCTGACCTCAAAGAATGTGCATTCTAATGCCCTAACCATTGTCAGGGTCAAGAAAGCTAAGAGTGCTGGGATATGCCTGGCAGAAAAGGATAATAAGCCAGAGCCTTTGAGACCTCCTGCGACTAGGGAAGAGTCAGAAACTAGATTCAGTTAGAGTGGTCATGGGTGAGTCAGTGGAGTCAATCAATGGCTGAGGTCTTGAGGCTGATTTAACTCTAGGGAAGCAGCTGAGTGATGGCTAAGTCTAAACCATAGATTAAGAGGTAAGCTTGAATTCCGGAATGCCAGAGAGACTGGGGAGTCAAGTAAAATTGCCTGAGGGGAATAGTTAAGTCCACTTCTAAGTAAACAGAAAGGAGGAATGGGGACAGGAACAGGGCCCATACTGTGGTAGTGTTAGACTTTTGCTTATAGGACACACACCTTCAGTACTTTCTTACACTTTCCAGTCTTGACTGCTAGGCATATCTCATAAAGGTTTATGGAGTGAGGCAGCAGCCCCGTTGGGGGCTTTGGGCAGGTGGTACCGTGAGTCTGTGTTTGCACAGCAAGTAGCAAAATGTGACAGATTCTAACTAGGATGAACAGTGGTCCTCCGTAGCAGCATGAACAAAACAAGCATTCCCTAACACCACGTACTGAGCAAGGGTTAGTAAGTGTCAAGTGTTTGGTCTGAGGCTGGGTTTGAACTCAGGTCCTTGACTGCAGGGCCAGTGCTCTATCCACTGCACCACCTAGCTGCTCCTTTCCCTAGACTATTACAATAGTATAGTTTCTCTGCCTAAAGTCTCTCCGGACTCTAGTCCTTCCTCCGTTCAGCTGTCAAACTGGTCTTCCTGAAATATCTGACTATGTCACCTCCTCTTCGATAACCCTAGGCAGCTGGGTGGCACAGTGCACAGAGTGCCAGGCCTGGAATCAGGAAAACTCATCTTCCCAAATTCAAATCTGGCCTCAGACCCTTCCTAGTTGTGTGACTCTGGGTAAGTCACTTGACCCTATCTGCCTCAGTTTCCTCATCTGTAAGATAAGCTAGAGAAGGAAATGGCAAACCACTCCAGTATCTTTGCCAAGAAAACCCCAAATGGGGTCACAGAGAGTAGGATATGACGGAACAACAACAATAACCCTAGTTGCTTCTTGTCACCTCAAGGATCAAATATAAAATTCTTTTTGGTTTTCAAAAAATTTCATAATCTAAACCCCTCCTCCCTTTTCAGTCTTCTCATACCTTACTCTCCTCTATATACCCTAGGATTTAGTGAAATGGGCCTTCTTTCTCTTCCTAGTAAAATGAAGTCTGTCTCTTTATTACTCATTTTCACTGGCTGTCTTCCTTTCCTGGAAGGCTTTCCCTCCTCACCTCTGCCTCCTACCTTCCTGGCTTCCTTCAAGTCTCAGCTAAAATCCCACCTTCTGCAAGAAGCCATGTCCAGTTCTGCTTAGTGCCTTCCCTCTGAGGGAATCTTTAATTTCTCCTATATCTGTCTTGTTCGCATGTTGTCTCTCCCGTTAGACTGTGAGCTCTTTGAGAACAGGGACTATTTATACCTTTCTTTGTGCCTCCAGGGCTTAGCAGGTAACTGGCGCATAGTAGATTAATGAATGTTTGTTGGTTGACTGACAAACTGATTGTTCTTACAGAAGGCTAAAATCAAAATCATTTTGTAATGACTATGAACAACCATCCACAGTTCAGCTATTTTTTTAAGGGGGTATAGCTGGGGAAGATTGATGGCTAGAAGAAAACAACAAACAAAATGTCTAATTGGTTTGGTCAAATCAATAAAAAAATTCAGTCAGTATTGATTTGAGGTGCCATGAAGCCCAAATATCCTTATGGTTGGTTTTTTGCTTAACTGAATCAACTCCTTGGCTTTGTGTAATTGTTTTAACTCATTCCTTTGCAATTATATACATACATATTTTATATATGCTCATATATAAACATATCACAATTTATAACATACAATATAATTTTATTAGATATAATTTAATATTAATATAATGAAATGATTGTATACAATATAATTTACATAATAAAACATAATTATGATATAATTTATACAATAGAAAATATATTATAATTATAATTCATGTATGACTATATACTATATTAGATAACATTAATATATTATGTTATATGTCATATATACCATAATATATAATACGATGTTCAAAAAGTTCAAGAGACATAATTTCTGGGTAATTTAATCATTTTATTAATAATGCCAGCATTTTAATAAAAAGATGGGCATTTGGCATTTCTCTTAGACCAAAGACAATTATGGCAAGGGGCTCATGGCTTAAATACTCTTGGAAGAGGGATGTTCCTGAGGGTATTAACCAACTCAGATTGGTTAATGATTAATGAGAGAATGAATATTATAATGAAGGGCTGGGAGAAAGAGAGACTATTTCTACATCTGGACCACCCCCAGACATAGACAATCTATTCAAAGAATTTGTCTTCTTCCCTCTTCCCCCTCCCTCCCCAACCCGAATCTGAGTAGAGCACAACAGAGTAGAGCCTTCCCCACCCGGGTGCGGTCTGAACAAGACTGTTAAGAAAGTTAATCCAATCTCATTATTAGTAATGTCCTTCTAGAGACTGAACTTTTAAAATCAGGACTTTAGAAAAAGAGGGGAACTCTGGATCTCCCCAAATTATTGGTTACGGATAATAATTTCTTTCAATAATATATAATTGATAAGATACAATTTAATTATATTGTATATAATTGTATATGTAATTATACATGATTTTTATATTTATATTATATATATTTTCTATTTTATATGTAGTAACACATAGTTTTGATAATTCCCGCTATAATTTGAGATCTGACAGGATAAGTCTCCCTTCTACTTTAATGCAGGCTCCTTGAGAGTAGAGTTTGTTTCAGCCAGTCAACTAATGATTCAATCCACAAGCATCTCCTGTGTGCTGGGTGCTGGGGATACAAGTAGAGAATGGAACAATCTCAAGGAGTTTATGTTCAGTTGGGGATGGGTTGGGTTAGATAACACACATATGTAAGTAGATTCCCAATAAACATAAAGTGAATAAATGCAGATACAAAGTAATCGAATATAAGGTCATGGAGGAGAGAGAACACCAACCATGTGGGTCAGGAAAGCCTTCTTGTGGATGGTGGTGCTTATGCTGTGTGTCCAGCTTGAAGAAGATGGAGACAGGATTGATAAGGAACTGAGTGGTGGCCAGTTTGACTGAATCAGAGTAAAGGAGGAAAGTATTGTACATGAGGCTACAAAGGGAAATTGTTGCGAGGTTGTGTAGGGTTCTAAAAGCTATTCATTCTCATTCACTTCTCCTCTAAGATGACCAATTGCTTACTGTATGCACTCTTTTTTCTGGTTCAAGGGATATTCTTGGATTTCTTGTGTGGGGATATTTCTAGAATGGTAAGTCTGGGAGTCACCATCTTGATTCCTTTCTTTTCTCTAGATTTGCCATCTGAGGATGGTTCCTTTCTCCAGGAGGGCACCATAAGAAGAGAGGGCAGAGCCCTGACATCTGGGTCATAGGCAAGTTGATCTTTGGTTTTATATAAATACCATCTGGGGTGTTGGACTGTGTTGTTTAAAAAGTTTGAGATAAATCATTTCTGGGTAATTTAATCATTTTATTAATAATGCCAGCATTTTAATAAAAAGATAGTCATTTGGCCATCTCTCTCTTAAACCAAAGACTGGCTTTGTGTAATTTAAACAAGTCTATAGACTACTACATAGTGACTTTGGGGATGCATAGAGTTTTACTGTAGCAAGGGTAAACAAATTGTACTTTTCCTTCTGATGCTGCTATATCAGGGTTAAAGAAGAATCAAAAAGTCCAAGAAGACCAAGTTAAATTTTGGAGCAAAAGGATAAATCTAGAGTAAAGGTCAAGTCATTGAGTTGAGAGCAGAAATAAATGAAAAAACATTTATGGAACACTTACTACATGCCTAGCTCTGTGTTAAGTATCTTGGATACAAATTCTATAAAAAAAAAGACAATCTCTGCCCTCAAGGAGCTTACATTTTAATGGAGAACACACAAAAGGTAGTGGTGGCCATATTGGAGGACTTTGGTGTTCCTAAAGTTACAGGGATAGGGAGTGGGGTCTTGAGAGAGTAGATTGACACACCTCTTGAAAGAATAATGCAGAGTTGATTAGATCAAGGCTTGTTAATCTTTTTCCACTCCAGAACTCCTGACCCCTTTTTTTGCCAGTGTTTGTTGACATCACATGGCCTGAGGGCATGCTCAGTACAAAGTGCACACATTTTGTGTTCAAAGCCAAGGCTACAGTGAGGTTGCTGGATGCAACATGGTCAAACACTGCCAGAAACACCTCAGATTCATTCCGAGTCTGATTTTCAATTAATCTTTTGTTGTTGCATGTTTAGAAACCTTTTACTGTTGCCAATATGAGGTCGAGACCCACAGTTTAAGAAGTGCTGGATTAGATTGTGGCTCAATTTCTAGAACTAGGGAAAAGAAAAAGGGATATAGGAGATAGGGGAAAAGGTGAGGAGATGACCAGAAAGCCAGAAACAAAGGCTGTGGTTTTTCCTGAAACAATGACCTCACCAAGAGAGGTAGTCACTAACCTGGATAGCTGGGTATCATGGTATAAGTTTCCACTAGAAACACAAAAGAGTGGTAGAAAGAGTATCAGATTTGGAGTCAAATGCCCTGAGTTCAATTCTCATCCCTGCCAATTACTAGCTGGATGGCCTTGGAAAAGTCACTTCCCTTTTCTGATCATCAGTTTCTTGTTTTGTAAAATGGGCATCATAATGACTGTACTGTCAAAAAGCCTTTGGGTAGTTGTGAGGATCAAATGAAAAAATGAATGTCAAGTATTTTGTACACCAGAAAGCAGTGAATAATGGAGGCATTCATATGCTTATCAGAGAGGAAATGAGAAGGAAGCAAATGGGAAGTGAGGCCAGGAACTCAGTGGTGATAGTCAGGTCATAAAGCCAAGATCAGAAATAGGAGACATGGCGGGGAAGTGTTGGGTAGTGGAAGCATCATTGTTCTGACTGGGATAGAGAGTGAGATAGAGACATCAGGAGCAGCAGAGGCACCTTGAAGGCTTTCATTCCCCACCTGGCAGATCCTGGCCCACTCTTCCTGCATCCAGCAAGGCACTGTTAGGGTGCTGAGTTTCCAGTCTACCCGCTTCCCTGAAGAGTTTTGCCAGATGGATAAATCACCACTGGGCTGAGACTGAAGGTCAGAAGTGGGGTAGCCCATTCTACACTTCTCTGCGCCCAGTTGGTGGGGGCTCCTCCCTTCCCCTCTAACCTTCCTTTTTCAGCCTTTTCTGTGTGGGTTCCTCTAACAACATAAAGCCAAGATATACTTACCGTAGCCTGATTTGCCCCAGGCAGATGTGCAAAACCTGACCTCTGTGTTTCCTCCACATCCTGGAGAAATGGACCTGCCCTTATTTCACATTGGTGGCTCTCTGACCACATGCTGCAAACCACATAGTGATATTCCATCCCTATACTCTGACCTTTATTATTCCTCACCATTATATCTTAGAGCGTTCCCTGCCCTGTGGCTTCTGTTCTCCTGGCCTTCCCCCTTCCCCCACTTTTGGCCACCACCATTTCCTGGTTTCCCCTGTTCACTGAGGATTAGTTTAATTAAAAAAATAAAAAATAACTACTCCACCCAACTCCACCCCCTCGTCCATTGTGTCTTCTCAGGTTAAACTGCATTTAGTTATATCCTGCTCTCCTTCCTGAATACCACCTATGCCATTGGGTCACGTTCCCTCCCTCGCCAGCCTGTGTTTGCAGTATTTCCCCATTTGGTGTGCTTTGCAAATTTCTTTGACATTTATTTATTCCGTCTTCCAAGTCATTAGCAAAGATGTTAAATAAAGCCAGATCTAACCCTGATCCCCTTGGAACTGCCCCCAACTCCTCCCCCATCCCCTCCTGTTCTCCGCTGGAGCCATTTCTGGATCCATATATCATTAGCCTTTATTTACCGTCTCTCAACCAATTGTTCAGTCCATGTGACTGTGTTCCTATCCAAGGTAATTTGATTTTGCTCTCCAGTTGCAATGGCAAAACATGCTGAGTGAGAATCTTTGCCCAAGCCCAAAACCCTTTCTAAAGACCTGGCTGTAGCCTGCTTTTCTCCTCTGCTGATTCTCTTAAACTAGCTCCTTTTTTTTTTTCTGAACTAGTCATGACTCTATCCCTTTCAGATGTCCATGAGCTTCTATTCCCCACATCTACCCTATTACTCGGTATACCCAATATACTGCAAGTAATTTCCATAATTAATCTTCTTTTACTTTTCCTTTTTGAACGTCAGCCCATGTGTATCATCCTCCTTTCCCTCGAAGTCACTACTAGACTGTTTAGCTCCTTCCTCAGTGTTCCTCAGATTTTTTTCAAATTCTTTTTAGTAAGACATGAGGACAATATTCAATCCCCTGCCCCTTAGCCTGGGAGTTTGTGCCTCAGCAGAGATATCAATCTGCCACAGACTGCAGGACTGCTATAGCCAATGCCTTTCTTGCCCAGATATTATCAGATCTCATTTGGGTAAAAACACTCAAGGGTCACTTAATCCCTGCTCCTCTCTCTCTCTCTCTCTCTCTCTCTCTCTCTCTCTCTCTCTCTCTCTCCCCAGAATCCTTATCTTCCTTCAAGGCTGAGCTCAGGTGTCAAATTTTCTGTGACTCCTTCCCTAATCTCCCTAGCTCTTTTCCTCCTCAAATTAGCTTGTATTTACTCATCTGTGTACATGTTATGTCCCATTGCTTCAGTGTTCTCCCAAAGTGGGGGCCAATTATTGGGTGGTGACAGGACCTGAAGTGGTATCTCTGACATAACACTCCCCCTCCTTTTCTTCATTATCATCAGCAAGTTTTCCCTTGCTTCTAGCAGCCTTCCTCTAATGGTTTGGCAAGCTGTAAATCCACCCCTTCTATTTCAGCAGCCTCTCAGGGTTGTGACTGGGGCACCTGCAGAAGTTGTGCAGGTGCCTTGGGAAAATTCTCTGTCCTGGCCTCCCACCCCCAACACACACAGACACACAGACACACACAGACACAGACACAGACACACTCTGCCTCCCAGATTGCCTTATGGCTACTGTAACAGGTACTCCTTAACAGGTGGTCTGTGGGCTGGTGGATTTAATACAGGTACCCCATAACAAGGTGGACCAGTGGCTAGTCAGTAAGAATGACCTCCTTTTTTGTTTTCAGTGAAACTGAGTGAGTCACTGGCCCAGGAGATATGCATGGGTTTTGATCTCCATCGCAGATCTCAGTATGTTATCTTTTTTCTCAAATCTATCCATCTTCTGAACTCCCCTATTTTTGTAGAGGGGATCACTAACTTTCTGGTTTCCCAGCTTCTCAATCTCCTCATTGTCCTTAACTCCTTACTCAACTGACAATATTATCTTTGCTGTTGTTTGGTTGTTCAGTTGTATCCAACTTTTTGTGACCCCATGGACTAAGCCAATGGGATTTTCTTGGCAAAGATACTGGAGTGGTTTGCCATTTCCTTCTCCAGTGTGTCTCCATTTTACAGATGAGGAACTGAAGCAAATAAGTGACTTGCCCAGGGTCATGCAGCTAAAAAATGTCTGACCCCAAATCTGAACTCATATCTTCCTGATTCTAGGCCCAGTTCTCTATCCAATGTGCCATCTAGCTGCCCCATGCAAATCTGATGGTCTTGTTTCAGTCATGGTGCTTCTTGATAGCATTTATCCTTATTGACTACCTTCTTTTCCTGGATGTTTATTCTTTCCTCTATGCATTGTTAAAAATTATTTGTGTCACCCACATAAAAAAAAAACTCATGCCTACACACTTAAAAACAACTGGAAATTATTTTAACCTGTTTATAAGTTATTCAAATAAAGAATTATAAGTTTTTTAATCCATTTGTTAAAAAATGTAAAAAATGCAACATTTGCTAATTAGCAAGAAAAACTAATGGATATCCGGGTCATTTGGAGGTGATTGATTAAGTCACATACAGTATACATCTAAGCTACATGTTTAGACTTGGGAGCTCTAACAAAGAACCAGAATAGAGATGAACTGATGACTTATACAGAATCCATTTCCCAGGGGAGGAGGAGTAGGTACAGTCATTCTAAGGAACCATAGGGTTCTGGAGAGGGGATACCACATGGCCTAAGAGGATAACGGCCTATTCTAAGGCAGCAGCAGCAACAGCAGAAGCAGCAGCAGCAGCAACAGCAACAGCAGCAACAGCAGCAATAGAAACAGCAGCAACAGCAGCAATAGAAACAGCAGCAGCAGCAGCAATAGAAACAGCAGCAGCAGCAGCAGCAATAGAAACAGCAGCAGCAGCAGCAGCAGCAACAGCAGCAGCAGCAGCAGCAGCAATAGAAACAGCAGCAACAGCAGCAACAGAAACAGCAGCAGCAGCAGCAACAGAAACAGCAGCAGCAGCAGCAACAGAAACAGCAGCAACAGCAGCAGCAGCAGCAACAGAA
>NW_020954560.1:2915219-2994435 GCF_900497805.2 Vombatus ursinus | reverse complement strand
CAGAAACAGCAGCAACAGCAGCAGCAGCAGCAACAGAAACAGCAGCAGCAGCAGCAACAGAAACAGCAGCAGCAGCAGCTAGAGGCAGTGGGTGCAACAAGAATTTCTGAGCCAATCCTTCTAGATGCAAGAGGAGTTAAATGCTTCTTGTTGACTTGACAATGTCAAGAATTCTTGGACAAAATGGAAGAGCCAGAGGTGAGCTTTCAAGAAGACACCAAGGAGAGAAAACACAAGAAACAGAGCTGAGAAGCAATGAGAGTCAGTGCCATGATGTGGAGGAGAAAACTTGGGCTCTGCTCTTAGTTTCTATTGTGAGTTATGGTGACTTGGCAGTTTTCCAAGTTTTTCAAGACTCCAGAGTTTTCTAGACTCCAAGTGTTTTTTCCTCCTCTTGGGTGGTCACCAATCATTGGGGAGCACAATAAGGATGGAGAATGGAGATGTTTCTTGGAAGATGGTTTTGGGAGGTTACCAGAGAGAGATCTTGGCCATATAAGGACTCAGACTAGAGTACTTCATTTTTTGTTTTTTCTGTCAGGTACAGTAAAATCTGTCCTATATTTGAGATTTTGCTAACTCAAGTATTTTTGTGGAAAGTGAGAATATTTTAAGTCTTTCTTTAGAGACATAAGAATGACCCATATTTGGATTTTTAAAGACAGATCATGGGTGAGAGAGAGAGACACTCTTTGGGGGGGCTTGAGTCAAACTGAGAGATTTTGAAAGACAACCTATCACCGAACCATTCTCCTTGACATTTCGAAGATCGTTAACAGTGGCTCAAAAATTACACATCAGGGGGCAGCTAGGTAGCACAGTGGATTGAGCACCAGCCTTGGGTTCAGGAGGACCTGAGTTTAAATCTGGCCTCAGACACATAACACCTACTAGCTGTGTGACCCTGGGCAAGTCACTTAACCCCATTGCCTAACCAAAAAAAAAAAAAGAAAACAAAGTATAAAAAAAAATCACACATCAGTTTTAGTGCTAAAGGATGTAGTTTCTCCTCTTCTAGTGACTTGAACACATTGAATGGGAGTGAATACTTCCTTACATTGTCCTTACTTATCTTAGGTTTCCATTCCCTGTTCATTTTTTCCCCTAAAGTTACAACAACTTTATTACTTATATCTAATTAATTTGAATACCTCTAATTCAATTTCATATCATTAAAACATTGTAATGAATGACAAATGACTATATAAAATGAAAGTGAAAGATGGATGACTGCTAGAAAATATTGATAACCTTCAACAAAGCAACAAGAACATAAGATATCTTAGATACTTCGATGATTTCACTAAATTCACAGCATCTATTGACCAATTATTTAAGAAACATTTATTAAGTCTTGACTATGTGCCATGCACGTTGCTAGGCTCTGGGCATACAAAAGTATAAAAATTGAAATAATTCCTACTCACAAAGAAGGAAACAAGTATTTATTAAACCTGTAATATATGACAGGCATTTGTGCTAAGCACTATTACAAATATTAAATCATTTGGATCTTACGACCGCCCTGGGAGTTAGGCGATAATACGATAGCCATTTTACAATTGAGAAAACCGAATTAGATAGAGTTTAAGTGATATGCCCAGGGTCACTCAGCTATTAAGTGTCTGAGGTTGCATTTGAACTCAAGTTTTTCTGATTCCAGGTCCAGTACTCAATCCACTGTGTCGTCTAGCTGTTCTCCATTCGAGTGGAGAAACAGGAAGAACATATATAAGTATATGAAAAAAAATATAGAGATTGAATACAAAGTAGTTAATAGAAGATAGTTTGGGAGGGAGAACACTAGCATATGGGGGGGGAAGGAAAGGATTCAAGGTTATTCAAAGGATTCAAGTGCTACTCAAAGGATTCAAGTGCTACTTGGGATGGATATTGAAGGTGAGGAGGGAGTAAAGTGGGGCACATTTTGAGAATCATCCTTGAGGTGCCCCTCCCAATTACTTTGCATTTATTTTGCATATGTCTTGTTTTTGCTCATCTGCATACACATTGTCTTCTACCTTCCTCCACGTAGAATGCAAGTTCCTTTAGAGAAAGAATCATCTTTTTTTGGCTTTGTTTTCCCAGTACCTAATGCAGTTTCTAACAAACAGTAGGCATTTAATAAGTAATTGTTGGATTGGATTGAGTCCTGCTTTTGCTTCCATCTTGTATTTGTGTCTTGAGATCTGAATTGATTGATAAAGTCCACATTGGTCTCTTTAGACAGTTCCTCCTTTCCTTCCTGGTTGAAATCAATTTTGTTTGTAACTTCAGAAATTCATTCTTGAGAATTTCCCATCTCTCGCAGACTGACTTTTCCTACAGAATTTCAGGCCATTGAGTCTTTCTTATTGTTTCTTTGAACCCTTTGGAAGCTGCTCTCTCTAAATATAGCATGCATATTAGAATAGTCTTGGCTCTCTTCTCCTTCACAGAATCAGAATTTTAGTGGTAGAGGTGATACTAACAATCACCTAATCCAACCCCAATCTGAAAGTAATCGCCATTATAATGTGCCCAACAAGTAATCATCCATAGATAAAAGATTTAGAGTTGGAAGGGTACTTAGAGACCATCTAGTCCAGGCCATTCCACAAAAGAAGCCATACTATAACATACCCAACAAGTGGTTTCCAGCCATTGCTTGAATACCTCCAAACACTGCTCTTGAAGGAGCCCACTCCACTTTGGGACAGCTCCCATTGTTAGGAACCTGACATCAAACCTACACTGATCTCCTTTTAACTTCCACATATTGCCTTTGGTTCTGTCCTCTAGAGGACAATAGAATCAATTTAATCCCTCCTCTAAATCTAATCCCAACATGACAGACCTTCAGATACTTGAAGGCAGCTATATTGCCCCACTTCTTCCTCATTCCATCTTCTCTTCTCCAGGCTGAACATCCCCAGGTCCAAGAACAGATCCTCAGATGTCATGACATGGACTCAAGACTATGTATGTTTATACATGTGTGTATATATATATATATTTACACATACACACACACATATATATAAAATCTCATATAGATACAAGCTCTCCCAGAATGCTCTTCTCTAGACCATCTCCTGCCTATCAATTCCTTCTTAAAGTGCAGTGCTTAAACCTTCTTTGTCATGAATTCAAAATGGTGGTCAGTTGCTTCTAATGCTCCTATCATTTTTACTTCTGTAGCCATTTTCTACTTATTGGCGAGAATCAGATCCAGGAAAACAGTTCCCTCTGTCACTTTCTCGATCTTGGGAAGGGTGAAATCATTAAAGCAATTTATGAATTTATCTGTTTCTCTGTTTTTGACAGAGAGATCCAGCAGATACCCAGCTAGACAAAGTTCTCCATTGCTACAATTCCACATTGTGGTATTGCCTGAATTCCTATTCAGTTGCCTTCTTCCTTCTTTTTCCTTCCATTAATCCTCATTCAAATACTTGTTACCTTTGTTTCCTCTTCAGATTCCTATATTTTCTCACACAAATGTATCTTAATATGTGGGGCTAATCCCACTGCTTTTACCATTTTGACTTCTATTCACTCTTTGACTTCTTTCTCCACTGTGACTCAGCAGCTTCTCACCATGGAAGATCATTCCTCCCCTTCTGCCCCTTACTCTGATTGTCCAGCTCCTTCCAGAAACTCTATTTTAAAGAAATTTCCTAGGCTAGCCAAGTTCATCCCTTCTTTCTGATCTGGGCTCTGCTCTTGACTCTTAAGATTTCTTGACCTACCACCATGCCCCATTTGAGTACCCCTCCCCTTTCAGTTTCTTCTTATGTGCTATCTTCCCCCAGTAAGATGTAAGCTCCTTGAGGGCAGGATCTATCTTTCGGTATTTGGCACAGCAATAGCTTAGCAATTAGCAAAATGGTTGGCACATAGTAAATATTTAATAAATGTTCATTGATGACTTAATTTACATCCTTCCAGAGTCCTATTCTGGACATCCCAAGTGTCAGTTATACCTTTTATACTTACTTCAAGGATCTTTAATTTCATTAGTTAGCATGCCCTTCTCTGACACGATATAGATGGATTGATAGTGACCCATCTATAACTTACTAGAAGGTTCTCAGGATTTATTATAGCTGGAAAATTTATCACACCATAGCCAACCTGGTGATGAGGTTCTCAAAACTTAATTAATCTGGTTGTAGGGTGAGAGGTATATATTCCATTATCGTATCCGTATTTGAGAACTTTCAACTTTGATAGAACCTGCCAGACTTTGTATACCACTACCATACTCTTCGGGAGCTTAGGGTCTCCTTGACACAAGAATGAAGCATCACTGAACAGTTCATGAGATAACATATATGAAGTTTTCTGCAAACCTTATCATAAGCTACTATTATGTTCTGCTCAACTGTCAGAGAAGCACAGAAAAGCAAGACAGCTAACAGTTGAACATAGGTCTCCAACTTTAAAGAAAACATTTTGGAAGGCAATTTCTGTGAATGGACATTTGCTGTCATAGAAGAGAGACTCAAACAGAGTACCCCATTTAGGGGCAGCCAAGTGGCAAAGTGGATAGAGGGCTGGGCCTGGAGTCAGGAACACTTGAGTTCGGGTCTGACCTGAGACGCTAGCCTTGTGACCCTAGGCAAGTCATTTAACCTCTGCTTGCCTCAGTTTCCTCACTTTCAAAATAAGGATAATAACAGCACCTACCTTCTAGAGTTGTTGTAAAGGTCAAATGAGATATCTGTAAAGTCCTTAGCACAGTGCCTGGCACATAGTAGATGCCATGTAAATGTTAGTTATTATTATTATTTGTCTGCTTAAACATAACCTTTTGCTCTGAGTTTTTATCCTAGTTCTTAAAGGAATGTGCCCAGAACATTCCCAGAATGCCAGGACATCTGCTCATTTTTGCATGGGATAGATTATGGCTTTTGACTTTCCCAAAGAAGGCCTGGTGCCTAGTCACCAAACCAGCACCAGAAAAGCCTAGACTGGACAATCCCAGGAGGTGATTGTTCCAGGAAATGATTTTTCATTTTCTGACAGATTCCCATCCAAACGGTCTCTGTCAGAGTAACCCTGGTACATGTGTTAGACATTCACTCTGGCAGGGGCAGCCAGTGAGCGCTTACATGTGTAAGTAGGGTTGGATTATAAAGGGACACAGATGCCTTCACTTTCATTTTTCCTAGAGGGAGGGGTGGCTTGGAATTAGGAGGTAGTAGGTATTAGGGTTCTTCACTCTTCTATGTCTACAGCACTGGGCCTGGAGTCAGGAAGACTGAAGGTCAAATCTGGCTTCAGACACTTACTAGCCATGGTACCCTGGGCAAGTCACTTAACCCTGTCTGCCTCAGTTTCCTCATCTATAAAATGAGCTGGAGAAGGAAATGGCAAACCATTCCAGTATCTCTGCCAAGAAAACCTCAAATGGGGTCATGAAGAGTTGGATATGACTGAAACAACTGAATAAAAACAACAAAATGGGGATAGTAATAACACCTACTTCTTAGGGTTGTTGTGAGGATAAAATGTGATAAAATTTGGGGAAAAAAAGGTTTTTGAGATACAGTGGGAAGGAGGTTCCAATCTACTGTTCAGTCTGCTATGGGACTGAGTATCCAGAGTCAGAATATTATGGAATCTCAGAGTCAGAAGGGGACTTAATGGTCATCTGGTCCAACCTCCATCCCAATTTAAGAATCCCTGACAGAAGGAAAAGTCAGATAGGAACCTCAAAGCACCTCAAACCCCAAAGTTCCAGTGCTCCCAGTCTCCCTTCCCTTCTCCTACCAAAGATTTGGCTTTTTCTCCTCCCTTCATATGGATATGTTGTGACAACGTTACACTGTATAACAACGACAACATCTATATAATGCTTACTATGTGCCAGGCACACAGTAATTATTATTATCTCATTTGATCCTCACAACAACCCTGAGAGGAAGGGGGCTGTTATTATTATTATCATCCCCATTTTACAGATGAGAAAACAGAGGCAAACAGATGTTAAATGACTTACCCAGGGTTACACAGGCTAGTAAGTGTCTGAGACTAGATTTGAACTCAAATCTTTCTAACTCCAGGTCTGGCGCGGTGCCGCCTAGCTCTCCTCCAATCTAGTGGAGAAGCAATAAGTCTATGAAGACTATGAAGAGAATGAATACAAAGGAACAATCACTCCTGGGATTGCCCCATGTAGGAGTATATGAGTTATTTATGGAGGCCAGGGACTTAGAGTGTTTAAAGGACCTCAGTGCCTAGCACGGTACCTAGTTCAATAAATGCTTATTGTTCAATAAATGCTTATTGAATTTGATTTTGATGGAGGGAGGAAGGAACAAACTCCATCCTGAATTTGTTCCAAATCTTGCTTTAGGACAAGTTTTGCTGAAATATTTCCTCCTACGAGAATCTCTACAACTTTTCTCCCATAGCATCTAGCTAAAAAAAAAAATGAACACCCACTCATGTCTAAACCTACTTCCCAGCAAAGTCTTACCAGGCTTGGAGGGAGAAAAGGGGGCTGTCTTTGAGGGGAAGCCAGCTCACTGTTCTCTGCTGCCACCTCCAATCCACTTTCTGGAGTCCTGTGAATCCCACCCCAACACTTTGACCTCCCCAGAGCTCCCTTGGGATCCCACTCCTCTTCACCTCTCCCTCTATACAGGGTTTTAACTCCCTCAGTTTGAGATAAGCCTCCCCCCTGAGGTCCCTGTAGGTGTCCAAGTAACATATTACCAAGACTGCTAAGGTCAGGCCCTCCATGAGTAGAAAGAAGTGCCTGCATACTTACGTAAATCCCCAAATGAAAACCAGATGTAGTGGAATATTGGCAAAACACTATGTGGAGATGCAACTCTCTCAAGGGTGGATTGTTCTCATAATGAACTCTTTTGATTGTCCTGAGATGGAATCCCACCTGTTTCTACCCACTGAAAGCCCTTCTAACTATTGGGGCATCTTGTAGGGTCCTTCTGGGAATCTAAGTTTCCCACTGGAGCCAAGTTCCTAAGAAGCACTGGCCTAGGGACATCTTTTTATTTCAGTTTATTTACACTGTTCTCATTGGCTGAAATGGACTCAACTTCCCATTCTAGTAAGAAACAAGCAGCTGAAGACCTGTGCCAAAGAGGGCTCAACTATCCATCAGGATTCCTTAGCTCAGGCAGCCAGAAACACCAGAACGCCTGCCCTACAGGGACCTCACATCCATCTAAGACGGCATGCTAGGTGATTAGAGTGGATAGAAAGATGGACTTGAAGTCAGGAAGCCCTGAGTTTACAATTCCATGCTTTGGAATTCTGAATTTCCTCTCTCTAATCATTTTTGTTTTGGCTAGGCAATGGGGTGAAGTGACTTGCCCAGGGTCACACAGCTAGAAAGTGTCAAGTGTCTGAGGCCGGATTTGACCTCAGGACCTCCTGACTCCAGGGCGGGTGCTCTATTCCCTGCACCACCTCGCTGCCCCTGTTGTCACTTTCAATCTCCTACTGCCCCCGGAAATTCTCTTCTCCTTTGGCTTCGCCACTCCCTTCAGATTCTCCTCTTGACTACTGCATCTTTTGCCCTTTGGCTGGATCAACATCCTCACTAAGCCTGAGAGTCACCCCAAGGCTCTGTGGTGGGTCCTCTTCTTCGTCTATGTTTTTTCCACTGATGATCTCATCAGAAACCATGAGTTTCATCATAACTTCTGTGCAAGTGACTTCCAAATCTATGTACCTAGGCATAATCTCATTCCTGAATCCCAGTCCTACACCTCCAGATGCCTCCTGGACACCTATACCTGTATGACTAGCTTCTCAAATTCAATACATCCCCAAAAGTTATTCCTCTCCCCCCAACTCATCCCTCTTCCTTTTCTCTTTTTCAGGCAACACCAACCTTTCAGTCATCCAGATTTACAGTCTCAGAGTCATACTTGACTCTTCCCTCACCTTGACTCCTCATATCCAATCAGCTGCCAAGTGGAGCAGTTGATAAAAGGATGGGCCTGGAGTCAGGAAGATCTGAGTACAAATCTGGCCTCAGATACTTTCTAGCTGTGGGAGCTTGGAAAAGCAACTTAACTTTTGTCTGCCTCAGTTCCATCATCTGTAAAATGGGCATAATAATAGTACCTACTTCCCAGGGTTTTTGAGAGGCTCAAATGGGACGACCTTTTATAAAATGCTTTCCAAACTTTAAAATATTATATAAATGTGGGCTATTATTGCTGTAATTTTTATTAATTTTGTTCCCACATCTTTCACATCCATCCCCTTGTCTCCACTCACAGGGTCACTACCAGAGTCACACCGTCATCACCTGTCACCTGGACTATTGCACTAGCCTCCCAATTGGGCTCTTTGTTTCCAGTCTCTCCTCTACACAGTTGATAAAATAATCTTCTTAAGGTACAAGTCTGACCGTATCAGGCTCCCACTAAGACAACAACAACAGCAACCACAACAACACACCTTCAGTGGCTCCCCGTGCAAACTTCTCAGCCCTTTGCAATGTCACTCTCACCTAGTGTTCTAGATGTATTTCAAACTATTCCTTTTTATGCAATCTATATCCCAGCTAAACTGGGCTCCTCTCCCTCCCCAAACGTAACACATCACCTCCAGCCTCCATGCTTTTGTTCAGATTGTCCACCCCGTACTAGGAATGCCCTACCTACTCATTTCTATTTCCTGAAATCCCCAGCTTCCACCCAGATCCCACTAAGGGGACACTGCCAGTTGTCTCATCTTTGCATCCCCAGTACCAGGCACAAGACTTTTTACATTGCTTAATAAATCTTTGAGAATTGAATTCTCATCTCTAGTTATTAAAATCCTAGCCTTTCAACATTTCCTTTATGTTTTTATTGATCTAACATAGGAAAAAAGTTATTATTTTCCAAATTAATTCATAGGTAGAATGTAATACCCACCAAGAATTAGAGAAATCAATTTAGATAACCAATTTATATGGAAAAAAGAAAAAGACAAGAACATCAAGGAAAATGATTTTCTAAATAGTTGATGAAGGGGGAGACATGTCTACAAAATATAATATAAAGTGACAGTTATCAAAGTTATCTAGTACAAGATGAAAAAAAGTTCTAAAAACACATCACTGCAACAGGAAAGAGAATCTAGAAACAGAACAAAAAGTGTATAAGAGATTAATGCTTCATTAAGCCAAGATTATAAAACACTAGGGAAAGGATCATCATTCAATAAAAATTCTTGGGGAAAATTGTGTAGCGGTGTGCCAAAAAGTAAGTTCGCATTCATGCCTCACACTAGATCAATTATCTAAACATAAAAACTCCATTAAAACATGAAATGAAAAAAGAGCAATATATCAGGCATCCCAAAAGTCTTACAAGTTTTAATACCTGTCCTAAAAGTCTTCGTGTAGTTTTAAGCTTTAATGATTTAAAACCTGATATATTGATCTAAGCTATTAAAGATTAAAATTGTACTAAGACTTTTAGAACTCACCCTATATAATTGTAGAGAGAAGAAATTTTTTTCTTCCCAAACAAATGGAAAAAATTGTTGGAGATAAAAAAATAGATAAAGAACCCCAAATTACATCCTCTATAGCCAATTTAAAAATTAATTTGTGGAAAGTACTTATAATAACTATATCTGATATGTCTGACTGATATTCATAATCTTCAAGTACCTGATACAGATTTTTAATACTTAGATCCATCCCCCAGTTTTCAAAAGAGTAAACATGAATTGTAAATGATCAGAAGACAACAGGTTCAGAGTTAGAAGGAAACTTAGAGGGAATCTAGACCAACCCTTCTATGTTATAGCTGGAGAAACAGAGCCTAAGTGAGTCACAGAGCTAGTTAGTGTCTGAGGTAGGATTATGAATTCACACTTTCCTGACTCTAAATCCATCACTTTATCAACTGCACCACCTTGCTGTCAATCACTCGAAAGTTGTCCAAGTCTCGAATGATGATAGAAATGCATATTAAAACAACTTTAGGGTACTTCTTAAACCTATCAAACTGGCCCAAAATGGTAGGTTAAAGAGAAATAGACATCTGGGGCAGCTAGGTGGCCCAGTGGATAGGGCACTGGCCCGTGTTCAAACCCAGCCTTAGACTCTTGACATTTACTAGCTGTGTGACCCTGGGCAAGTCACTTAACCCCATTGCCTAACCAAAAAAGAAAAAAAAAGAGAGAGATAGGCATCTAATTACATGGCAAATCAGAGCAGTTTTTTTGAAGAGCATTTTTTTTTCATACACAGTAAGAATTTCAAAGCTGATGATACCTATTGGTCCAGTGATCCCACTCACTAGGACTCTAGCCTAAGGATGTGATTCAATGCTTTATTTATTTAATTGCTGTTTGGCGTGGACATTAAGGAGAGTGTATGTGAGGATAGAGACTATAACTGGGTTGTTATAAGCAAAACAGGTAATGTACCTTGAAGTGATACAGTAAGAAGCAATAAAGCAGGATATAAGCAAGTAAAGGAGGAAAAACTAAAGAGCCATTATGACCCTATATGCTAATATTGGGGTGGTTCCTTGTTAAGACATAAAAAGAAGATGGGGTTGTCAGCTTTATAGAAAAATCAAATGAGCCAGTCAATGCTAAAAGCAGAAAGCCATTTTATTGATAATTTTTAAGGACGTAAATGTGACTTAACTTGATTAATGTGGAAAATTATAACTATTTTTTCCTATGTTGGATCAATGAAAACATTCTAACTTCTAAATCTTAAGAGAGCTCAAAATGAGAGCCAGGGGCAACACAGTAAGGACCCGAGGGCCATATCTGCCAGTCCCAACTAGGCTGTAGGTAGCTGATGCCCCCATACAGAGGGCAGCCCCCATTCCCAACCTAGAGCTGCTGCTGACATTACCATAATGAGACAGGGAAGAGATACTACTAGAAGGGTCATCAAATTCTTGAACCTAATGGTATTTGGGCCATGGCAGGAGGAAAGAGTCCATAGTGATCCATCAAGGAGCTGTTTCAAGCACTTGGTGCATCTTCTATCAATGTCCCTCACTAGTTTGGTGGGTGGAGCTTCTGAGTCTGACATCATTCCAAACATGAGGATAGCTCAGGGACCCTAAGAAGAACATGTATTTTATAGAGAGATGTATAGTTTCAGTCAGGTGCATCTGATGGGTTTCCCATCTCTGATGTCACAGGCAAGGAGATACTAATCAATGAGGTCACATGAGAAAATGAAAAGGGTTAGGTTTTGCCCATTAGATTCCAAGAAAAGGAGGGGATGCTAGATGAGAGAAGGAGACATGCCTAGGGCAAAGATAATCTATTGGAGAAAGGTGAGGTCTGAAAATTGAGAGATTTTCTGAGACTACAACAGTTAACAAACTTCAGTCATCTTATGAAATAGAAATAAGAAATGGAATAAAAAATAGAAAATAAAAATGTTATCAAAATACATTTAAAACATAGGAAGTCAGAGATTTAAAGTAAGGAACTAGAACAAAATTTGCTATGCTTCAGCTGAATAAAAAAAGAATAGCAACTATGATTTTTGATAAAGCAATAATAAAATATAGATTCTACATAAAGAGATAGGGAAACTGATATGCTTAAATACACAATAGATAATTAAATAATAACAATATTAAATATATGGAGTCTGGGTGGCATAGTAACTAAGTATCAAAAGGAAATAATAACTGAAGTGCGAAAAGACAGATAATCACAATACTTATAGGAAACACTAATCTTTTTTTCAGAACTTAATGAATCTAATAGAAAATGGAGAAGAAAGGAACTACAAACTAGAAGAGAACACTGAAAAAACTGGATTTGATAGACCAATGAAGACTACTGAATGGGAATCTTAGAAAGTATGTTTATTTTCAGAATCAAGAGAGATGTTTACAGACATTGATAAATTTCTAAAGCAGAAAGAATTCATAAATATAAAAAGGAAAAAAGACACTAAATATTCTTTATAGACCAATATAATTTGAATTAAAAAGGAAAATATGAACAAAAGATATAGACCAAAATGATAACTAATATGATCTCATTCAACATACAGTTATTAAATCCTTATTATGTACAAGTATTGATAATACAAAGACTGAATAAAAAAATTGTCCCTGCCCTCAGTGAGATTAAATTCTACTAGATACCAAAAATCAATATTCTATCTAATGCATAAAGATCAAATCATAGAAGCAGTGAAAATTATATTTAAAAGAACGGTCATAATACATTTAGGGAATACAACCTGAAACAGTCCTTAAGGAAAAATACATATCCCACAAATACATACATACACACACATGCATACATACTTACATGTACCCACACATACATACATACATACATGTTCCCAAATTAGCATAAAAAGGAATAGATAACCTAACCAATTTCAGAAAAAAATTTAAGTAAAACATAAATGAAATCTCATGAGGGGAAATTCAGGTTTAAGAAAATTTACAAGTGAATATTTAAGGAACAAATAATCTCTACAATACATAAATTGTTTTTAAAAATAATGAAAAAAATGGGTCAGCTAGATGGTGCAGTGGATAGAACACCAGCCCTGAAGTCAGGAGGACCTGAGTTCAAATCCAGCCTCAGACCAAACACTTGACACTTACTAGCTGTGTGACCCTGGGCAAGTCACTTAACCCCAATTGCCTAAAAAAAAAAAAAGAAAAAAATTCTCCCAAACTTTTTCTCTGAGTCAAATATGTGCCTGATACTCAAATTAGGGGAAAATAAGGCAGAGAAAGAGAGCTAGAGACCAATATAACTAATGAACAAAAATAAAATAAAAACACAAAGATGCTAACTAAATATTGGCAAAGAGATCCTAGCATTATGGCCAAACATGATTCATTATGACAAAGTTGGATTTATACCACTAATGCAAAGTCAGTTCAATATTAGGAAAACAATTGCTATAATAAATCATATTAATAGTAAAAACAACAAAACCACATGATTATTCCAAAAGATGTGGAAAAATCCTCCAATAAAGTACAGCACTCATTTATATTCAAAATGCTACAAAACATAGCCATGAAAAAATATTAAAACATTAAATTACTAAGTATTTTTCTCCAAAAACTAAGAGTTATCATTGTTTGCCACATAGTGCTACTGGAAGCTTTCCCAATAAAATTAAAAAATGATTCTGGAATGCCCATTCTAGACATTATTATTTGAATCTACTAAAAATGAGACAAAAAAGAAATTGAGGGAATAAATATTGACCAGAAAGAAGCAAAATAACTTTATGAAAGATAACTTGGGTTACTTGGAAAACCCTAAAGAATCAACAACAACAAAATTTATCAAGATAATTTCTGCAATGATGCAAAATAGAGTGATAAAATCATTAGTATTTCTGTATATTAACAAAAATTATTGAAGGATGGGAAAAAAGAGAACATGGTGCTGTCTCCAAAAGAGAAGAAATGAAAAAAAAGAGGAAAGCCATTGAAACATTGTTAAAAGTGCACAGAGAAGAACAGAAATTAGTTTAGAAGAGATAACAATCATTTAGGACAGTTTTGAAATTAATATGTTCAATTCATTCTTTATTTTTTTAAAGCAAGCAATATGGAATGTATTAATGATTTCATATACAATTTTTTTGTTCTATTTTGTATATGGAAATGATAATTTTATTTGCTTGTGAAGTTTGGAGTAAAAAAAACTAAATTAAAATTACAAAAAATAGAATTAAGTAAGAAAATTTAAAAAATGAAATGAGCCCTCGACAATAACAAATGAATTAATTAAAACACACACTGAGCTACTTGGGAGGATAAGATCACCATGTAGCACACCTTGATAGAAAGGCCAAAGAGCAGGATTTTTGTCCTACCTGACAGAGAAATCCTAGTTTCTCCCTTAGATACTCAGAGGCCAGAGCCAGGATACTGGGGACATAAGAGATATATCAGACTCTAATCAGAGGAAAAAGTAGAGATGAAATAGCTGACTGGGAATTTCAGGGAGAAGGTCAAAATATCTCCTGACCTAGACTCCTCTAGTGAATACCTCAATTGGCTACAAACTATGTGGTGAAACAGCATATTTAATACTCTTTGGTAGTGAAGTTTTCCCAGGCAAGTCTATGACTATATAAAGTTGTCATAGAGGAAATTTTTTCATGGGTAAAATGAAATAAATCACAAGTCTGGGTCTAAAAAGCAAGCAAAATGTGGTGATATTGGGGGGATGAATTAAGGATAGATGCTTCCGTGAATACTTATAATGTGTTGAGTCAGTCATTTAAAAGGTTAGAGACCATAGTTATTCCTTCCATATAGGGTTAGGGATCTGGTGCCCCCACAATATGGAAAATTTTTGTAAAAATTTTTTGGCCCTTTCTTTTTTTTTCTCTTTTTGGTGAAGCAGTTGGGGTTAAGTGACTTGCGTAGGGTCACACAGGTAGTGTCAAGTGTCTAAGGTCAGATTTGACCTCAGGTCCTCCTGACTGAAGGGCTGGTGCTCTATCCACTGCACCACCTAGCTGCCCTTGGCCTTCCCTTAGAACCAGAGAAGAAGTCTGAATTTTTTCTTTTTCTTTTATGGGGTTTTTACAGTACTTTATTGTAAAATTTAGGTCAAGTATTTGGTCATGGGCTCTGTGTCATCTGCTGGCCTTTGCATGTCATCTGTGGCTTCTGCAAAACTCCCCAAAATTCCTATTTAATTTCTTATGTCAAGCTGCAATATATTGAAATGGCACTGGGGAAAGTCATGATGTGGAAGAGATAACTGTATTGCTAGGCAGGTAGATATATGGCTCTCTATTTGTAGCTCAGCATAGTCTTTTTAATTACATTTTCTAGTGAACGTATTCCAGACATTCATATGTTCCTTTCCTAGTTGTGTTAAGAATCTTACAAGGAAGTGAGAAATAAGCTATAGCTAAACTCTATTTGGAGCTCTTGTGGATTTAATTCCAGGTAGGGCATAAGGCACAAAATGAGAGATACATTTATAAAATGTATGTCATTGAATTAGCATTTGAAAATCCTAAACTGAGCCTAAAAGATCCTGTGCCAAGATACGTGCCAAGTTATATGTTTGTGTGTGTATATGTTTGCGTGCACACATGCAGGTATTAGGTCAAAGGGACAATTAGGACAACTTCTTAAACTACCCTTAGCTATGATATCAGCCTACTTGGGGGACTAAGCTATCCCTTGGAGGATATTTCTATCTAACAGATGAAGGATTGCTACTTTCCTATCCTCTAAATGGAGTGATTAATTAATAAATACCTTCCCTACATCAATGTTGAAGGGTCTATGGAAGTCTTCCCACACCTTATTTTCCATCATGTACTCTTCCATCCAGTGACACTGGTCTCCTGGCTGTTTCACGATCAAGACCCTCCATCTATTGGCTCTGGTCATTTTCTCTGGCTGTCCCCCATGCCTGGTATACTCTCTCTCCTCAACTCTATTTACTGACTTTTCTAGCTTCCTTTAAGCCCCATTTAAAATCCCATCTTTTACAGGAAGCCTTTCTTAACCCCTCTTAATTCTAATGCCTTCATTCTGTTAATAATTTCCTATTTATCTTGCATATAGCTAGCTATTTATATATTTGTTAGCTTGTAAGCTCCTTGAGGTTAGGGACTGTCATTTACCTCTTTTCATATCCCCAGAGCTTAGCACAGGGCCTAGCACAAGTGCCTAGTAGACACTTAATAAATATTTATTAATTGATTGATTTGAAACAAGCATTCAAATTCACTGCTGATAGAACTGTGAATTGCTCCTGCAGTTTTGAAAAGATATTTGGAATTACGCATGAAAAATTATGAGATTATTCATATTCTTTGCCTAGTAGTCCCACTACTTAGTAAGTTTTTACATCCTCTTTTCCTCTCCCCCAAAAGAAAGCAAGACCCCTACTATACAAAATAATTTACTAATTACAATAACAAAAACTTGGAGACAAAGTATGTGTCCAATGATTGGGAAATCCATGTACAAAATGTTGTATATGGATAGAACTGAATATGATTACATATAATGACAAAAATAAATAATGCTAAAAAATGTGGGAAAAGTTGTATGAAGTGAGGCAGAATGGAAAAGGTAGAGCCAAAAGGACAATATATGCAGTAACAACAACTCTATAAATGAAAATTAACATTAAATGGCAATACAAGTTAGGTCACCTAAAATAGATGACTTAATTTTATTTTATTTTTTAAATTACATTAAATTTTTTGTTACATTTTAAGTTCCAAACTGTCTCTCTCCCTCTTTCCAAACTCTGCACTACAGAAGGGCACCATTTCACACACACACACACACACACACACACACACACACACACACATGCACACACATGTGTGTATACATATACGTATACACATATGTATATGTATATATGTAAAACCATACTATGCATACCTCCATCGGCTCTTTCTCTGGAGATGGATAGCATTTTCCTTCATAGGTCCTTTGTAGTTGATTTGAGTATTTATAATACTCTGAATAACTTAGACATTCACAGTTATTCTTCAAACAACATTGCTGTTACTGTATATAACATTCTCTTGGTTCTGTTCATTTCACTCTTCATTAATTCATGCACATTTTTCTATGTTTTTCTAAAATCAACCAGCTCATCATTTCTTATAGCACAACAGCATTCCATCACAATCACAAACCATAATTTGTTTAACCATTCCCCAATTGATATGCATCCCCTCAATTTCCAGTTCTTTGCCATCACAAAGAGAGCTGCTATAAATATTTTACAGCATATAGGTTCTCTTCCTTTTACCTTGATCACCTTGGAAAATGGACCTAATGGTGGTATTTCTGGGTCAAAAGGTATACACAGTTTTATAACTCTTTGGGCATAATTCTCCAAAATGGTTGGCTCAGTTCACAGTTCCACCAACAGTGTATTAGTGTCCCAATTTTTACACATCCCGTGATATTAATTTTAAAGAGGGCGTCATGGTATAGAAGACAAAGTGCTGAATTTTCCCTCATAGAATATGGGTTCTTCTACTACTTCTAGTTGTTCTAGTACTTTTACCTACCAGCTGTGTGACACTGAGCAAGTCCCTTAGCTTTATGGGTCTTAATTTCCTCATCCATAAAATGAAAGATTCAGACTCAATTAGAATCTCAGATGACTTCTAAGATCCCTTCCAGCCCCCTGTGATTCTATCACCCTGTAGCAATGCCATTCTTTTTGATCAGCAAACAGTAAACTACAAAAGTATGAAGTTACATGTAATAGTACACTTTTTCACAATTAGTCTTTTATGCAGTTTTGCTGAACTGTTTTCAGGGAATGTACTTTGTAGGTGACTTGCAAGTTGCATATCAAAACACAATTTATTAATTAAATTAGAAGGAGCTATTTAGTGTGAGTATTGATATTATAGACAATCTTTGAGAGTGGGTTATGAATTAGTATTTATTATATTAACTACATATCATTACTAGATATGTTATATTAGATAATTATTAATTAACATTATAATAATTAACTCTTATTATAATTCATACTTTTATAACTGCATTACCTTTGGCTCCCAACTTTCTCTGCTTGACAAAGGAAATCAGATTTTTGCTGATAGAATTGGTTTCTAGGCTCTTTCAGTTTCAAGATTATGTCTCTTGATTTGCCTTCATTAAACTTTCTTAAGAAATGGTACTGAGGTGGATCCTCATAGTATTTGGAGAGAGATCCTTAGGATCCAGGAAACCTGAGTCCAAGTTCTTCTGACACTGGCTACATGACCCTGGGCAAGTCACTTCCTTTTGTCCCAAGTAACCAATTATAAGATCAGTGGTGACCTATCCATCTTGGTAGAGTGAGTTTCCTTCACCAGGTATTTCCTAAGTCAATGAGATCAAGTCTCTCCAATATGGTAATAGTTATTGTCTTTACTTTTATCTATTTTTCATTTTGAAAAAATCTTTGTTGTTGAACAAGTCAAGTTGTTGAACAAATCAGCAGGCAGCTGATTGTGTAATTACTATTACATCAGTAACCAGTGTCCTCTTTGTTAAGACATAGTCAATTTTAGTTTTGGTAATGTTTGGCACTGGCCACATCCAGCATCTTCTGGCTCTCTTCTTGAAATTATTATTTATAGTTTACAGACATTGGGCTTCTGAGTAGTGTACAAACCTTTGACTTCTCTCATTTCTTGATCTCGATTCACTTTCTAGTTCGTTTCTCATCATTCTCCCATGTGCCTACCTCCCCATGAAGTCACCAAGTATGAATGTACACGTTAACCTATTTTTGGAGGACACTGTCAAGTTCTTTACAGAAATAGAACTTCTCTACTTCATCCTCTGCAACAGATGTTGTTAAGAAAAAGCTGCAATTATCTTCATGGTGGTCTGCTTGCCTTTGCTCTCTGTGATCACTGCGAAGTGAGATGATGTAATTAAAAGGACAGGGAGAAAAAAAAACATATCTGTACAAATATATTCATGGTGGCTTTATTTGTTATAGAGAAAAAAGGAAAAAAATCTGAATATCCAATGACTGGGAAATGGCTAAATAAATTATGGCATATCTGTGGAATGGAATAACATTATTCTGTTCAAAATTACTACTATGAGAAATAGAAAGTAATGTGGAAAGTCTTAAATGAAGTGACTCAAAGCAAAGAAAACAGAACAATAAGATACACATTGACTATGACTACATAAACAACAATAAGACTTTATATGGACACAGATGGAAGAGATTGGAAAGTTTTTATTGTCGTGTTATTAAAGCTTAAATTACTTTTTTTAGTAAATAGTTCCAAGTATATGATTTTCTTAAGGGATTTTTTATTTTGTTTATTTGTAGAGGTTGCTCTTGTTTATGATGAAAATTGGTTTGTTTTTTTAAAAGTCTTACCTATCTTTTATGATTACATATCACTTCAACTCAAACGCCACCACTTTAGGCTACTGGTGGCATAATGGTGTCAGGAAGACCTGAGTTCAAATTTCACTTCAAACACATCCTAGCTGTGTGTCCTTGGGCAAGTCACTTGACTTTTGTTTGTCTTTTCAATTGTAAAATAGGCATAATAATAGTACTTATCTTGGAGCATAGGTATAAGGATCAAATAGATCCTGTGCATAGTAGGTGCTATATAAATGCTTCAGGAAATGCTTATTCTCTTCCCATCATCAGAAATGATCTTGCCTTGTATCACACACAATATAAAAATACTTATTAGGCCCTACTATATACAGCAGAGGTATCAAACACATAACACTTTTCTCCCCCAACCCAGTATGGCTCGAACCAGACTAAAACGTAATTGAGAAATATTTAGTAAAGTAAATAAAAATAAAATAAAACATAGATAATGTTAATATGTGGCTTTCTAAGTTAATATGCAGCCTATAGAGATCCTTATGTATGGTTTAGTGGTCCCCATTTCCATTTGAGTCTGACATTACAAATTTTAGGTAATACACATTTTTCATCCTTAAGAAACTGTTTCTCTTGTAACATATAGCACTTTTAAATTCTGTTAGTTCTGTTTTGCATTAGGACTATTTCTGTAGCCATTCACAATCCCCTATCCCTGAGAATGTAAGACAGGAAGTCAAGGAATGCGGGTTGGGGGGGAAGGGTTAAATGACCCTGTCAGCTCCAGTTTCCTGATCTGTAAAGTAAGGGGGCTGGACTCAATGACCTCCAAGAACCCTTCCACTGAGAAATCTATGATTCTATGATTCTGTCCATGCAATCGACTTCCCCTACCCCCATTTTCCAAATGCTGAAATACGCTCTTCTCTTTAAGGGCCAATTCAGCACTCTCTGCTCCATGAAGTCTTCCCTCCTCCCCTCTCCCACCAGGTAAAACAATAGATATCTTCCCTCTTCTCCAAGTTTCTCCTGGCATATCGCCTAGACCTTGTCTTTAAAAAAAATTATTGATATCTTTTATTTTTGCATCTCTTATATTTCTCCTTGTATTCCTCCCCTCTCCCCTTTCTCTCCCCTCTCACAGAGTAGTTTCTTAAAACAAATATATATTTTTAAAGGAAAAAGAGGAAGAAGAGAAAAAAATCAGTAAAACAGATTGATACAAACAACCCCCACCCCTGCCTCATACATGCAATATTCCAGACTCTTGTACCTTCCACCTCTGCAAAACAATGGGATGGGGATATCTTCTAATATATTTTTACCTGGGGCCATGTTTGTTCTTTGTAATTTTGCTGGATCCACTTCTAATTGTTTTATGGTTGTTCTTTATCATTGTGTGTGTGTGTGTGTGTGCGCGCGCGCGCATGTGCTCATTGGCTCTGTTTACTTCACTTTGTATGAGTTCATATAGATCTTTTCATGCTTCTCTGTATTCATCACATTCCTTATTTCTTACAGCACAGTAATATTCCATTTCCTTCATACATCATTTTGTCTAGCCATTCCCCAATCAATGGGTATCTATTTGTTTCCAGTTCTTTGCTACCACAAAAAGTGCTGCTATAAGTATTTTGATGTATGTGGAGAATTTCTTTTTATTAATGAGACCCTTGAGGTATATGCCTAGAAGTGGAATCTTGGGTCAAATTATAAACATTTTAACCACTTGATGTGCAGAATGTCAAATTGCTTTTGTACTGATTCACAGTTCCACCAACAATGCATTGGTGTGCCTATCTTTCACAACCCCTTCAACATTCACCATTCCCATCTTTTGTCATCTTTGCCAATTTGTTGAGTATAAAGTGAAACATCAGTTGTTTTGATGAGCACTTTTCTTATTATTAGAGATTTGGAATGTTCATTCTTCATATGATTATTAGTAGTTTGCAATTCTTCTTTCAAGAACTGTTTGTTCATATCCTATGACCAATTATCTGTCAGGGAATAGCTTCTGGTATTATATGTGTATTTGTGTTAGTTGTCTATATATCTAGGATACCAAACCCTTATCTGAGAAATCTGATACAAACATTTTTCCCATTTGACTATTTCCCTTCTTATCCTAGATGCATTAATTTTGTTTATTTATGAATTTTTCAATTTCATGTAATCAAAGTTTCCTATTTCATCTTCTGCAATTGCCTTCATCCCTTGACTGGTGAAAATTAAATTGATTCTGTTTTGTTATTGATTTCATTCTGTAATACTGCTGACATTTTTGTAACTGCCAAAGCCATGTTTCATTTGTCTCAGAGTTAAGTTTGGAAATTCACCTTTCCTGTAAATCACTCATCTCTGAACTAAGTTTAGAAGTTCAGTTCTCTTGCTAATCACTGTTTTATTCTTGCCTCAAGGAAATCTGTTATCCTTGAAGGAAGTAGGTGGATGCTGAGGAATCTGGTCTGTTATCCAAGGAAGTTCAACTCTGGTCCACTATCATTAAACTGTCCTTGTAGGTGGAGTTAAATAATGAATATATCTTAGCAACACGAGGGAAGGAGGGATTGTTAGTAGCTCCTCATTCCCAATTTCCAGTCAATCACATTGTTCCTCATGCCTATGATGCTATAAGCTTTGTAACCAATTGTACTGATTTCCCCTTCTATGATAACTGCTCTCTATTCTGGGTGTTTCTCCTTTTGTCTATAAAAGAGAACTCTTCATTCAGGGTCTTAGCTTTTCTAAGGGAGCTGAGACTCTGTTTTTGGACAAATTCATGCTTTGTCAATAAATTGATCATGCTTGGAAGTTTGTACCTCAATTTACCTTGATTTTTATCATAACAGTGGTTAAAAATTCATCTCCTACCCATAGCTGTAAAAGGTGTAATGTGTGTATGATATGGCTAGGGGATTACAGAGGAGAGGGGGAAAATTTGTAGCAGTTTCTGTGGGAATGAGATAGTTAACAAACGTTTATTAGGTGCCAGGTGCCAGTGTCCTAAAGCTAACCTCAGCACTTCATCTATGACTGCCCCTGACCCCAGCAAGTACACCATACTCTGAAATACCTTCCCCATCCCCCAGTCCCATTCTTGAGCAGTACAGGAATAATAATAGCTTGCATTTATATTGCACTTCAAGGTTTTCAAAGCACTTTCCTTATCTATTTGACTCTGGGAGGTAGGTACTATAATTATCCTCATTTTACAGATGAGGATACTGAGGCTGTGAAGATTAAGTGACTTGCCCAAGATCACACAGCTTGAAAATGTTCGAGGCAGGATTTGAACTGTCTTCCTTACTCAAAGAATAACCCTATCCACTGAGCTACCCAGATGAATGAAACAGGTCACACCAAAGTTTGACTGCTTATTTCTTTTGTAATAGTGACTACCCTAGCCATCATCATTGCCCGAAGGTCAAGTCTGTTGCATTTCTGCCCCTCCCTTTGAGTTTTACAGTGTCCTTAAGGGGACTTGGGGTGTCCAAGCTGTTATTGATTGTCCCTTGCACCCCAGTTCCATCTAGTCACTAACAGGCAAATTAGTTTTTCCAAAGAAATATTTACTGTGAAGGTATAATAAAAATATACAAAATTACTTTCCAACACACGAGAGGTTTAATTCCCCCCTGGATAGAAACTCGGTCTCTGGGGAGGTGAAAGGGATTCAATTCATAGTTTAGCTCAGTTCCTATAGAGTGCACAGCCCTAGTTCCAAGTCTGAAGACCCTCTCAGGATCAAGTTCCAGTCACCTTGGTCTTTGGGCTGGTTGGCTGCAACATCCCACCTGCAATCCTGATTTTTGGAATCCAGGTCTAGGTTGTTGCCAGCACCTGGAACTGAGAAGGACAAAGGAAACAAAATAGAAACAAATACCCCTAGGCCCACTTCTTGGAGCCAGGGTAAAAACAGATTGGGAGCAGAGGAAGGAAGTCCTCCTCCTCTTATCAGTTTAGTTCAATGGCGTCCATGCTATGAGTGAACTTTCATCTTCACCCTCTGGACATAGCAGGAAAGAGAGAGCCAGAAAGAGACTGTCAGTCTGTCCAGTTTTAGCGACGTAGCCTTTCTGGCTATACAGCTAATCAAAGGAGGCTGTGCCCATCCATGTGGTAGGGGATGCAGAATGCCTCCATGTTAGGTGGATCTGGGCATGCCAAGATAAGCCCCTTTAGGAAGCCTCCATGACATGCTCCAAAGGCCCCTTACACTTTTAAGGTGTGAATGACTGATTGTCCTTTTAGCCAAGCTGGAAGGGACCTTCTCCAAGGTCATCTACTGCAGCAGCAATGGATAGGAATTTCAGCTACGATACCCCCAACAAGCAGTGATGCAGCCTCTGCTCGAAGAACTTCAGTGAGGAGAACTCACTGCCTGCTGAAGCAACTCATTTCACTTTTGGACACCCCTAATTTCTACCAAGTTTCTCAGAAGTATTTGTCTGTAGGGTCTGGAATTCTCCTGGCTGGGGAACTGTGTACCTTTCCAAGGGCATATCCCTGTGCACTGGGATATTCTCGGTTTCCCCAATTAGAGGAACTAATTTGGTACCAAAGAAAGAGGTTGAGGGCTCCATTATGATTAAACATAGAGTTTAATAAATGGTTTTTAATAATCATCATAATGGATTACTTACAATAGAGGCCAGTCTGGGGCAGCTGCCAGTCAAAATAGTCTCAATGATGGGGGGATCCCTGCAAAGACCCCAGGAGAGCCCAGTGGTAATTATAGAAATTAAACAAAGGGAGGTGGAACCATAGAGTATACCACTACTAATTGGTGGATATTTTGGATTTCTGCTTAGTAATGAGCTCATTTCTGAGCTTGGGCATTAAGCCAATGTTATTGGTTAAAATGCCCAAACACAAGTTTGTGTATTGATCATGTACAGGTCATGAACTGGTCAGTGTCCCTGATAACAGGTCTTTCATTTCTCACAGTATCTAAGTTATGACTCAGTGTCTGAATTATGATTTTTTTTAACAGGTCATCATGTCTGGGCTTCTACCTTTCACAGAGTTTAAATTTATGGCTTTCACTTCTTATTGTGTTATATGGCCTTTTCCCAATTGGGACACCACATCTTTTTAAAAGAAGATGAGCAATTCATCCTCTTACTCAGTTACTAACTTGAATCTCTGGTTAAAAAAAATATCATGAAGAGATATAATTAAAGTGATAAATTTAGCCTGGGAAAGGAGTCAGAGATAGGTTGGAGGCACTGTATAGTCATACTCCCCACTATTGAAAGCCCCTTGGGCCAGCTCTTCTAAGTTCTTCCTGTTTTTCTCAACTTTCCTCTCTCTACTTCTGAATTCCCAGATTAGTTGAAAAACTTTCAAGTCCCTCACCTCTATTCCCCTGGGACTGGTAGTAGGTACATGGAAAATGAATTAGAGCAAGATTGTCTGGGTAAGCTGATTTTTTTTTTGATACAAGAAACTGCCTTTTTTTTTCACTTGAGTTATAGTTTAATCTTCTCAGAATTCTGTATTATGCTCAACTTTCTGTCAGCTTTTCTCCAATGTTCAGTGATAATGATAACTGGGAGAGGCAATGTGAGGTAGTAGAGTGTTTGATCTGGATTTTGGGTTCAAATCCCAGATCTGTGATTTACTGGCTATGAGCCCCTGGGCAAAGTTGCTTAATCACTGTGATCCTTATTTTCCTCATCTGTAAAATGAAAGGTTTGAATGAGATGATTTCTGAGGTTGCTTCCAGCTTATGATCCGAAATAAAAATCACATGTTTGTTGTATATAACGTAATCACATTGTTGTTTTAAGAAAATTGTGGTTTTATTCATACGTATATGTCTATATGTTTATATAAAAACATAACAGCTAAATACTTAATGCCAGCAAACTGTATCTGTCAGTTAATTTATTAAGCACCTATTCTGTGCCAGGCACTGAACTCAGCACTGGGGATACAAAGAAAGGCAAGAAACAGTCCCCAATCCATAGGAGCTCACAGTCTAATGGGACAACATGCAAGCAACTGTGTACATACAAGATAAATTGGAAATAATCAATAAAAAGAAGCCACTAGAATTAAGGAGAATCAGGAAAAACTTCCTACAAAAGGTGAGATTTTAGCTGGGACTTGAAGGAAGCCAGGGAAGCCAAGAGGCAGAGATGAGGAGGAAGAGCATTCCAGGCATGAGAGACAGCCAGGAGATGGAGTGTCTTGTTTGAGAAAAAAACAAAGAGACCAGTATCACTGGATTGAAGAGTACATGGAGAGGAGGGTTATAAGGTGTGAGGAGAGTAGAAAGGAAAGAGAGAGAGAGAGAGAGAGAGAGAGAGAGAGAGAGAGAGAGAGAGACAAGGAGAGACAGAGAGAGACAGAGAGACAGAAAGAGACAGAGACAGAGAGACAAAGAGACAGAGACAGAAAGACAGAGACAGAGAGACAGAGACACACACACATGGAGACAGAGAGACACAGAGAAAGAAGGTGGGTGTGGGTGTAGGTGTTTTGGCTATGAAGAGCTTTGAATGCCAAGTAGAGAATTTTTTATTTGATCCAGGAGGAGATAGACAACCACTGGAGTTTATTGAATAAGAGGCTTTACATAGTCAGACCTATGCTTTAAAAAGATCACTATGTGAGGAGAGCAATTAATAAATTCAGTTGAGTCTTGTATGGCTGTTTTTACAAATGCTACTATCTTTAGCACAACCATTCAACTGTATTTTACAAATGTATTTGACTTGAACATGTGTTGTAATTTTTAAAGGAGAGTCATATTCAGCAAATTTATGCTTTTGTTTTGACAATTCAATTTAAGACAGAAAGTTATAAAAACAGTTAGCTATGATAACAGAAAGCCAAAGAGAAACACAATTCATGTATTTACTCAATATTCTTCCCTAAATAAAGACATGTTAGATAGTATTGATAAATATATTCAATATTCAGAGAAATAATACAAATATGTCATGGATTAAAGTACAACTGCTCAGTTTGGAAATCATTATGTTGGAAGGAACTCAGTAAATCTCAAATCAAATGTTGCATGATATGCTGTTTTTATGTAAAACTTGTACATTTAGTATACGTTTAGCAACTTGTTTGACTGACATTTCCAAGTCAGTGGCTATAACCTTCTGAAGAAAGAACACATTATATCACATAGTTAACAGTTTTCCCTTAGATTCATGATGGATTGTTCCTCTAGGAAGAACAGGATGAAGAAAAGTCTTTCTTGGACTTCCAAGAAGCCTAGCTTGGGAGGGAGGTCTGAGGGCTGACCGAGAGCAAATGTGAAAAGCCACTAATGAGATCCAGCTGGAGCAGATTCCCTTAATTTATTTTAGGGAGTTTGTGATATGTCATCATGACATATTGTAACTGCTCATAATAAGACATGCTAATGTCTATAGATCACAAGTCTAGCTATGAACCTCATTTTTACTGGCAGACAAATTTGCTCAGCTTTCTGTTGTATGCTCTTCAGTTCCCCTGCATTTGAAATGCTGAGAGGGATGGGGGCGGGCTGTTACAGGTCATTTGAAGAGAAAAGAGAAGGTTTGAAATAGACCCTGTGGGGAATGTTTGTGGAAATCAAAGAATAGATGGTATTGGTGGCTTCAGAGCAGCATCAGTTAAGATTAGATAATATTTGCTTGTTGCAAAACCCATCCTCACCACTGTGTGATTTGTTCCAATGGTGGCCAAGAGCACATTCTTAGGCACAGGTCAGGTAAATGGCGGTAGTCACTCAGGATTAGGATTTGGATAGGTAAGAATGGTATTAAGACAAAATGGTGGGATTCCAGAATAGAGGGCAGTATAAAGTTAAAGTTCAGTTGGTTAATGTGAACTGATCATGATTTTGAGAGGAGGAAAATTAAGTCAGAATGGGGTGAAGGTCTAATAAAGCAAGGAGGGATGATGGGCCTGGAGGAAATAGTACAGGCAGAATATAAATTTAGTAGGAATGAAGGACAGTAGAGATGGAAAGGCAAAAGGTTGGAATAAGATGGAAGAATATGATTTAAATTAGGAAGCAAAGTTATTAAGGGGCGTTAATGTGTCCATTGAAGTTTCTAAGTATAAGGCAGGTATTGAGTATAGAGGTACTCCTAGATAAAGGAGGAAGGATGATCTGGGGGCTGGTAGATAACTGCCAACAGGATCTGAATAGAGTAACAAATTTGGATGAAATGAACCTCAAAGCAGGAGAGAGTGATGGTAGAAGGAGTAATGTCTAGAAATACAATGAAGATCATCCCCTAGCAGTCCTGAGAATAATTTGAACTACCTTGATCTTTGACCCAGAAGAAAGACTTGATTCACACCTAAGAGCCTGTAAGAGAATAGACTGAGAGAATGAAGCAGGGAAATAGCTTCTTCAGCACTGTCCGGGCTTAACAAGCCAAGCTGGAAAGCATTAGAAGCACAACGGCAATAAGAAAAGAAAAAAATTGAAAGGGAAAACTGAAAAGGAGAAATTGAAAGGAAGTAGGAACTGTGACAGAGAAAGGAGAGCTCAAGGGGGCCCATGGATTCCTGAAGGCATCTCAGAACAGAAGACTTCCTAAGTACCCGTTTTACTCATCTCTTGAAGGCTAGACTGAAGGTCATTAAAAAGTTCTACTTTCCGCCCCCTCAACTCTTCCTCCTCATGCCTTTCCAGTAACAGATAATGCAATAAACTCTGCTTATTTCTTTTGCCTACATGTTTATCGTATCTTGAATTTGCCTCAGATACAGCGGCCAGGGGTCATCTGAAAAATACACAAATTTAATCAGAGTTTGCAAAGTGCTTTCCGTGAGTTATTTCATTTGATCCTGACAACAACTCTGTGAGGTAAGGGCTGTTATTATCCCAGCTTTATAGATGTGAAAACTGGACTTGTCCAGGGTGACACTAGTAGTGTCCAAGGCAGAATTCAAACTCAGTTTTTCATGACTCCAAGTTCAGCGTTCTCCTCACTTGGCCACCTAGCTGCCTACATCTCTGTCTGAAAGGTAGGAATTTTCCTAACTGGAGGCTTTGAGCTATTGTGATTGTATTAATAAATTTTCATCAAGTATAAACTCTATGTCACAGCTAAGAAAGTGACCATGCAGCTCTATGGGACATTATATTGTCCCTAGGCTAAAAGTGATCTAGCTGTTGTAACAGGATGTGGCTAATTAAAACTCCAGGCTCTGATGGGAGAAAGGAAAGAGGGCAGGGTAGAAACAAATGAGGGCAGCTAGGTGGTGCAGTAGAGACAGTGTCAGGCCTAGAGTTGGGGAGAATCATATTCTGATTTCAAATCTGGCTTCAGACACTTACTAGCTGCGTGAACCCGGGCAAGTCACTTAACTCTGTTTACTTGAGTTTCTTTATCCGTAAAATGAGCTGGAGAAAGAAATGGCAAACCACTCCAGGATCTTTGCCAAAAAAATTCCAAACGGGTCATGAAGAGTCAGACATGATGAAAAATGACTGAACAATGACAAGAAACAAGTAAGGACTTGCTGAGAAGGAAGGAAGGAGCTGATAGGATCATGTGCCTTCCACAGTACCACCTCACCAGTGTTATACCAATATTGTCACTGTTTGTTCTTCATTTTCAAAGAAGCACATTGACATCTCAATGTTGGAGTCAGGGTAAGGTGTATTCGGCAGCGACTGATCAGACCAACATGAGTTTGGAAGGCACTACCACAGAGCGAGTATGAGTGGTCCATTAGGACACTTAGAATGGAAGTGCCTCTGGATTGGCACAGCTCACATTTCCTTTGTGCTTCTATGATTCTGCTTTGCTCTTAAGGTACGGCACCTTCTTGGATGTGGGCAAGCCATGCTGGATGGTCCTGCACCAGTCTTTCCTGTGTCTTACAAATCAATAACTAAAGCTCTTCAGAGATACCTTGAGAGATACATGACACCAATATATTATGCAACTTGAGGTAATAGAGTCTTGCACAGAAAACAGTGTGACAAAACTATGTTTCTAATCTTGGCTTTGCCCTTGACTTGGGCAAGTTACACAACCTTTTATCCTTATTAATAATATTACTATTTCTTCTAACATTTTGCTTGGACTTCTTCTGGCACTTATCTCCCTTTCCTTTGTATCAGTCATTTGTGTCCATATATCTTCCCAGGCCACCCCTACTCTTGTCCCCATTATGCTGCAAGTTTCTTAGGAGGAAGGTCTGTGTAATGTCAAGCTTTGCACCTCCATTACCTCACACAGTGTAGATGCATAGTAAATGCTGGTGAATCCCATTCAATTTCTTCACTGCTATGTAAGTTAGGAGTAGAGAATGTTGAGGCCCAGGGAGTTTATATGAATGACTAAGTTTACCTCAGAACCAAGAATTGAGTACTAGCCTCTTGATTCACTCTGGACACACACCCTAATAGAGTTCTTTCTACTACACTACCACAATTCTTCATCTGTAAAATGAAGCTATTGATATTCAGCCTGCATGGTTTTACGCTAATTAAGAAGGCAATGTATTTAATTCCACTAGGGAAAGTTTCTACTTAAGAAGATGTTTTCTTTATGAATAATAACCTCATTATATATTAACCTACATGATGTCCCAGGACAGAATGATAATTTTTGTTCAATATGATAGCCAATTATGATTAGCCAATATGATAGGCATATTCCTTTGAACTGCTTCAGGACATTACTGAAATTGCTCTTTGTTTTGTATTAACCCTCGACAAAGCTGTCTTGCTTTTACTTTCTTGTAACACGTAAGTATTCTCAAGCAAAACAAACGAATCAATAGATTGACTGTGTCTGAAAACATATGTACCCCAATCCATCACCTCTTGTGTCAAGAAGTTGAATGTATGCTTCATGATCAATCTTCTGAGGTCATTATTAGACAATGCATTGATCAGAAGTCTGAAGTCTTTCAAAGTTGTTTTTACTTTACCTTAATGTGGTCATTTTATAAATCGTTCTTTTGATTCTGCTCAATTCACTCTTCATTATCTCATATAAGCCTTCCCAAATTTATCTGAATGTGTCATGCTCATCATTTACCATAGCACAGTACTCCATCACACTTATATGCCATATTTGTTCATCTACTTCCCAAATGATGGACATCCTCTTGATTTCTAGTTCTTTGCTACAACCAAAAGAGCTGCTATAAATATTTTTGTACCCATGGGTCCTTCCCCTTTATCTTTGACATCTTGGGGGATGTGCCCTGAAATGGCATTGTTAGGTCAAAAGTGTATGCATAATTTAGTCACTTTTAGAGAATAGTTCTCAATTGCTTACCAGAATGGTTGGATCAATGGCATTTTGAGCTTATTGTGGTATATTTGTGAGATGCTGTCATAAGCCTAATATCTGCCAAACTGCTCTCCAATTTTCTAGGCATTTTTTTTTTTATCAGATAGGTAGTTCTTACCCCAGTAGTTGAAATTCTTGGACTTATCAAGCATTATACTCTAATATTCAACTGTTTCTGGATCTTGTTTATCTAATCTGTTATACTGACCAACTTTTCCATTTTTTAAGCAACAGAAAATAGTTTTGATGATTAATGATTTATATAATATAGTTTGAGGTCTGGTACTACTAGGGACCCTTTATTTCTACTTTTCTTCTTTTTTCCATAATTTCCCTTGAGATTCTTAACTTTGTGTTCCTCCAGATGAATTTTGTTATAATTATTTGGTCTAGTTCCATGAAGTAACCTGTTGGTAGTTTCACTGGTAATCTCTTTAAATATGTAGCAGTACTTAACCACTCACTCATTCTTGAAACTCTCTTTCCCTTGGCTTCTCTGATATAGCACTCTCCCAGTTCTCTTCCTACCTCCCCTACTGTCCCTACTCTGTATCTTTTGCTGGTTCCTATCCTCTTCATGCCCTTTAAACCTGCTGTTCCTTAAGAATGTGACCTTGGTTCTCCTCCTTTCTTTATTCTCTTTCCAATGTTCATCAACTTCCATGGCTTCAAGGATGATTTCTATGTGTATGGCTCCCATATCTTCATCTTTAGCCTCATCTACCTAGAACATTGGACATATTCCCAACTTCCTGCTTGCTGTTGCCTCCTGGATTTGCTTCAGTGTCTCAAATTCAGAATCACAGTATTTCAGAGATGTAATGGTGGCCTAACAGTGGCCTTCTAGGTGAGATCCTACCAAAAAGGAATCCCTATCATAACATACCTCAACAAGGGGTTATCCACCCTCTGCTTGGATACTCCGATCAGGGTGAACCTACTCCATTCCAAAGTAGGCCAGTCCACCTTTGGAAATCTCTAATTATTGGGAATCTAATTATTGCTGACATCACAAGCCTAAATTTACCCTTTATAGGTTCTACCCATTGTCTCCAGTTCTGCCCTCTAAAGCTAAAAAGAAAACATTGCATTCCTTTTCCATGTGATAGCTCTTTAAATTTTTAAATACAGCTATTATGTCCCTTTGAGTCTCCTCTCCTCCTGGTTAAACATATCTATTTCCTTCAATGACCCCCACATAACATGGACTTCTGGACCTTCAGCATTGTGATTGCCCCCCCTCTGGACACTCTCCACTTAATCATTGCCTTCCCAAACTATTACAAGAATTGAACGCAATATACCAGATGTGATTTAACCAGACCACAGAATACACAAAAATTATTATCCCCTTATTTCTGGTGTTGCAGTAGATAGAACAATGGGCCAAGAGTCATGAAGAACTGAGTTCAAATCCATCTTCAGACACTTACTAGCTGTGTGACCCTGGGCGAGTCACTTAATCTTGTTTCCTTCAGTTTCTTCATCTGTAAAATGAACTGGAGAAGGAAATGGCAAACCAGTCCAGTATCTTTGCCAAGAAATCCCCAAATGGGGTCATGAAGAGTTGGACACAACTGAAGCAACCAAACAGCATGTTCCTGGAATCTATGTCTCTTTTAACATTGTTCAAGATTTCATCAGCTCTTTTGGCAGCATATCAGGTACTTCTGACTCATATTGAACTTGTAGACCCCAATCCTTTTTTTTTTTATCAAAACTGCTATCTAGCCATGTCTCTCCCATCTCGTATGTGTGAAGTTGATTTTCTTTAATGAAGTATAAGATTTTACATTTATCCCTATTGAATTTCATCTTATTACATTCAGCCTGATACTCTAAGCTTTCAAGATTTTTTTGGCTCTCAACTGTCATAAATCATGTTAGTTATACCTCCTAGCTTTGAGTCATCTATTACTTAAAAATTATCCTTTTTTATTGCTTTCTTTTTTTCTTCTTTATCACTTTTATTTCCAAATATGTCTCCCTTGACTTACCACCTTTGCTCTTTCCTACTCAGTGGGCCATCCTTTGTAATAGAGTTTTAAAAAGAAAGAGGTCAATAGAACTAACCCATACATCAAGCATGTTTGTCAGTTTATGAAATATTTCATAGCCTTTGCAGTGAAAGGAAGGAAACACATTTTCTCAATTATTTTCTGGGGTCAAGCTCAGTCATTAAAATTACAGAGCATTTTCCCTCTCCATTTACTTTTACTTTAGTAATTGTGTATGATATTTTTGCCCTGGTTCTGCCAACATCATTCTGCATCAGATAATATAAGTACTCAAAGCTTCTCTGAACTCTTCATATTAATTATTTCTTATTGGATAGTCATATTCCATTACATTCATGTAACATAATTTGTTTAATCATTCCCTAATTGATAAATTTTTTTTCAATTTTTTGTAACCACAAAAAGTGCTGATTCACAATTAAAAAAAAAATAAAGACACCAAGATTCTTCTCTATGGATAAAATATAACACCAAAACAATCCAGTTGGCACTGCTGTTGGTAGATCTGCTGTCTTAATATACACTCTAGGAGGTTTGGAATACCAATAGTCTAGTACAAGGAAATGTTGAACTCATGACAAAGCTTTATTGAGAATAGATAGTGTAGAAGCAATGGATAAAACCTATGTACCATGAGTTTGGGGAAAATATCTCCCAGAAATAGTAGCTTTAGAGATTAAAAAAAAATGTAGCCTACCAGGTTGCATAAATAGAAACTGACTCTTAATCTGATTCCATCTCAAAGGGAGGTCTCCACAATTTTAGACCTCCAATCTCATTTAGACATTCAGACAAGACATTCTGTCCCAAAGATCTGATGAGATTAACTAAAAGGGAAACACTCCTACTCAGAAAAGACATCTGATCTTGGGTGACACCAAGGTTAAACCAAGGCAAAGTATAGCTGTGAGAGTTGGACTAAATGGAAAGCTGAGCCCTGAAGAATAGATGCTTTCAAACTGTGGTACTGTAAAAGACTTTTGAGAGTCCTTGGACTACAAGAAGTCAAACCAGTCAATACTTAAAGAAATTAATTCAGGCAGTTCACTGGAAGGTCAAATACTAAAGCTGAAGTTTAAATACTTTGGCCACATAATGTGAAGATGGGACTCATTGAAAAAGACTGTGATGTTGGGAAAAATTAAAGACAAAAGAGAAGGGGATGGCAGAGAATGAGATGGCTAGATAGTGTCATGGAAAGAATGAACGTGAACTTGGACAGACTTCTAGAGATTGTGGAGGATAGAAAGGCCTGGAATGCTATAGTCCATGGGATTGGACCAATGGGACATGACTGAACAACTAAACAACAAAAGATATTTTCTCCCAAATCACCTGACATCTTGCCCTTATTATTCAATTTCCCTAATAAAGAAAGTGGCTGAGCAGCCTTACCTGACAGACTCCTTCTGTCACCTGCCCTAAGACTACATAAAACCCTTTATGTGTGTGCATCTCCTTTTGTTCTTGGGGGAGTGGCTAGCCACCTGGCCACTACCCATCAGTTGGTGTATGTGGGGTGTTCAAAGAGGACTAGCACCTCTAGTGAGGGCTTGCCAAACCCTTTTCAGGGCTGCTCATCCATTTTTGGTGTCTAACTGGTACTCAGCCTCACCTGTGGCTCCAAGAAGCTGTAGCATGTGCAGTGACCATAACCTGGCAAACCATCTTGGCAAACAGGCTAAACTAGGTTGAGGATAATGAAGGGGCTCAAGTCTATCAGTCAGTTCAGGGGAGTGTCTACCCTATGCATGTGAAGACTTTTCTGGCAGAATGGCCCATGAACAATTTGTTTCAAAGACCATGAAGGCAGCTGAAGCAGGAGCTGTGGAGCTCTCAGAGCTCGGTCAGACATCAGAACACTGAGGTCATCCACTGCATGCCGGGCCATAGCCAGTTCTCTTGACTTTTGTCTTGCCTTTGGACTTTGATGATTCTGGAAGAGAAAGTGAGGCTTTGTGCAACTCTGCCTCACTTAAATCCAATTCATGCAGTAGTCAAGACATTACTCTGTGACGTTATTGGTCCTCTTCAAGGAAGACAACAACAATAGACCAAGGAAGAACAAACCGCAATGCCCATCAGTTGACGCTAATTAAACATTTTATCTTCTAGCAGAGCCTCTAGATTTTTTGACCTCCAGTCAAAGGGACTTAAGTGGGAAGAACTGCTCTCAAGGAGACTCAACGGGCTGAGGAATTTTTTAACAATACAAAATAAAGGATAGTCAGGTAGAGTGAGAGAAACAAATCTGCTGGACCCCAGGGTGGACTGGGTCTCTTGCTGGGTTCTTGGAGGGAATGGTCACTCTCTCTCTCTCCCAGACCAGTAAGATCTGTTTGTTTGTTTTTTTAATAGGGTACTTATGTATATCTAGAAGGACCAGACATTGGAGGCAGGAGTGAGGACTCTGGACCTGTGAGCTGGTACTGATTCATGCTAGTGAGGGGAGGAAAGGTTCTAGGGAAATGAGGCTAGTTGACATCAAAATGCTTTATTTGTGGGAAAAGGGGCTTTCAGCCTTTATTGCTGATCTTATTGAGTGAGTAAGGTTTTTTAAGCTTCCAGGGGGTTTCTTCTTTTAGCCAGGTGGGGAGGCTATTGTATCCTTTCATATGTATAGTAAGTACAAGAATTCAGGTTAGAGGATGGAGAACACTTGTCTCCTAAATCTATCTTTTGCTCTTACTCAGATTCATTTGTAAATAAACCAATATCTAAGAATCTTTTGGGTGTGTGTGTGCAAGCATATCAAACCCCAAGTTAGATCATTGTATATTACAGAGAGCTTTGATCAAGCAATCAAGCAATAAACATTTATTAAGCGCCTGCTTACTGTTTGCCAGGAACTGTTAGGTGCTGGGGATGCAAAACACAAAAATGTGATAGTTTCTACACTTGGGAAGATTACAGGTCTAGCTAAAGAGGAAATAATGGTGGGAATCAGTAAAGACTTCATGTAGAAAACATCATTTGATGACTATAGTAATCTATTATTTGATAAACCCAAAGACCCCAGCTTCTGGGATAAGAACCCACTCTTTAAAAAAAAAAAACTTCCGGGAAAACTGGAAAAGAGTATGGCAGAAAACAAGCATTGATCAAAATCTCACACTATATACCAAAATGAAGTCAAAATGGGTTCATGATTTAGATATAAAGGCTGATACTGTAAGCAAACTGGGAGAGCAAGGAATAGTTTACCTATCAGATTTGTGGAAAACAGAAGAATTCATGACCAAACAGGAGATAGAGAACATTACAAAAAGCAAAATGGATAACTTTGATCACATTACATTGAAAAGTTTTTGCACAAACCAAGCCAATGCAACTAAGATTAGAAGGAAGGAAGGTAGAAAATTGGGAAAGAATTTTTACAACCAGTCTCTCTGACAAGGGCCTCATTTCTAAAATATATAGAGAATTAAGTCAAATTTATAAAAATACAAGTCATTCCTTAATTGATAAATGACCAAAGGATATGAATAGTTTTCAGATGAAGAAATTAAAGCCATCTATAGTCATATGAAAAAAAGCTCTAAATCACTATTGATTAGAGAAATGCAAATCAAAACAACTCTCAGGTACCACATCACACCTATCAGATTGACCAAGATGACAAAACAAGAAAATGATAAATGTTGGAGAAGATGTGGGAAAATTCAAACACTAATGCATTGTTGATGGAGTTGTGAAATGATTCAACCATTCTGGAGAGCAATTTGGAACTCTGCCCAAAGAGCTATAAAAATGTGCATACCCTTTGACCCAGCAATAGCACTTCTAGGGCTATACCCCAAAGAGATCATACAAATGGGAAAAGGACCTCCATGTACAAAAATATTTATAGCAGCTCTTTTTGTGGTGGCAAAGAATTGGAAATTGAGAGGATGCCCATCAATTGGGGAATGGCTAAACAAGTTGTGATATATGAATGTAATGGAATAGTATTGTGCTATAAGAAATGATGAATAGGCTGACTTTAGAAAAACTTGGAAAGACTTGTATAGACTGATGCTGAGTGAAATGAGCAGAACCAATAGAACATTGTACACAATAACAGCCACCTTGTGTGATGATTAATATTGATAAACTTAACCCTTCCCAGCAGTACAAGGATCTAAGACATCTCCAAAGGCCTCATGATGGAAAACGCTATCGACATCCAAAGAAAGAACTGTGGAGTTTGAATGCAGATCGAAACATACTATTTGCTATTTTTTTTTCTTCTGTTGAGTTTTGTTTCCTCTTTCTGGTGGTTCCTCCTATTGGTTCTAATTCTTACTTACAACATCACTAATGTGAAAATATGTTTAATAGGAATGTATATGTATAGCCTATATCAGATTGTGCACTGTCTTGAAGAGGGTGGTGGGGAGGGAGGGGGAGAAAAATTTTAAACTCAAAAGCATATGGAAGTGATTGCTGATAAATCAAAATAAATTAATTTAAAAAATAAAATAAAATAAAAAAAGAAAACATCATTTGAGCCAAGTCTTAAAAGAAACTAGAGATTCTAAGAAGAAAAGGAGAGGAAGGAGAGCATTGCTGGCATGATGGACAGTCACAAAGGTGTGGAAACAGGATGTGGGAATTTTGTCTTTAAGAAACAGTAAAAACAGTTTGGCTGGTCCACGGTTCATATGGAAGGAAGTAATGAGAAGTTTGCGAATGACATCAAGATGGCAAAACCAGGTAACTAGAACTGGAAGAATGGTGGTACTTAGGACAAAAGGATGGAAGTTCAGGGAAGGGGTGGGGTTTGATTGAAAGATAATGAGTTCTACTTGGTCATAACAAGCTTTAGAAGTTTAGGACACATCCAGTTTGAAATGTCCAGTAGGCAGCTGGTGTTGGGGCACTAGAATTCAAGGGAGAGTCAGGTTGGAAATATGGTTCTGGAAGTCATCAGCAGAGAGATGATAATTAAACCCACATATAATTAAATCTAGTGTGAGAGAAATGATTATTTCTCTTTCATATTAATAATAAATTATTGAATTAGGACCAAGATTTTTTCAGAAGCCTGTACGTAGTTCAGTCTCTGAAGGACATTGCTGATAATAAGATTAGATTGACTTTTTCTCTTCAAAGTTGTTCAGATCCCACCCAGGTGGGGAAGTCCATAGTGCTTTACTCAGGTTTGGGTGGGAATAAATTCTTTGTTTAGATTGCCCAAGGTTGGATCTCTCAGCCCCTCAATGGAATTAGTCCACCTCTCATTATAATATTCATCCTCTCTCATTACTTGTTAACTAATCAGAGTCAATTGCCACCCTTAGCAACATCCACTCTTCTAAGGGCATTGAGCTCATTTCATGAGCGGTCTTTGGCATTTGAGAATGTCACTGATCCCTTTTGTTAATAATGCTAGCATTATTAATAATATGATCAATTATCCAGAAATTACATCTTCTGAACTTTTTAAACATCACAAGCGTAAAAAGAGAAGCAGACCCTGGAAAGAGTTTGGGATATGCCTACAGGTAGGGAGAATGATGCAGATGATGGAACACCAAAAGAGATTGAGAAGGAGAATCAGACAGGTTACTGTTTGTCCTTGGTTCGTAAAGAAGAAGAATGACATCAGGAAGGTGATGTCTTGTCTTGCAAGAGATTTGGATTTAATTGAGGCAGGGCTGTGCAAAATCATCAGCCAGATTCTCTTCTCCAGAGTCATGCAGAGTCCAGTGGCAAGACAGGTCAAGATGACTGGAGATGACCCTGGATGCAGTGGGAGACCTTAGTCTCAGCTTGTCTGAGGTAACACCTCTTCAGTGATTAAGGCTAGGTAAGAAATGAGGCAAAAGACTGCTACTTGACTATGCCTTAAACCCAAATCAGTCAGACACATAGAAGAACTAACAGTAGCGTTTTGAAAACCTAGAGAAGAGAAAGTATCCAGTAACAGGGTGGTCAACAGTGTCAAGTGTGACAGAGAGTTCAAGAAGGATGAAGATTGAGAAAAGACATTCAGGTTTGGCAATTGGGAGATCATTGGTAACTTAGGAGAAGGAAAAACTAAGACCTAATTTTACCTTGGGAACACTCTGCCTGACTTTTGTCAGCTGAGTGTGGAAGCAAGATTAAAAAATTGTCAGCTTATCCTTATCAGGCAACTGTTCTAGTCCCTGAACACTAGCAGACTGAGGCTGAAATGGCTTGACTGGCTCTGAAGAAATGAGACCAGGATATAGTGAGCAATCAATCCTCAACAGTGACTCAGACCAGCAAAGTGAGATACCAGCCAAGCTCAGTAAAGCAACACACCCAGCAGAGGTACTATACCAAGAGAGGAGCAGATCCTCTGAGCCTCAGTGAGGCAATCTAGCCAGAAGAGATGACACACCCTTTGAAGAGCAGACCCAAATTAAATCATCATTACAACATTACCAGAAAATATCGAGGGTCCTGCAGTGTCTATCAGTCACTTGGCAAGAATTTTTTTGTGTTGTTTTAAATAAATTATTATTGATGTCTTCATTTTTTTTACATGACCATAATTTCCCCCAGTATCCTTCCTCCTTTCCCTCACAGAAATCCATCCCATATTGCAAATAGTATTTTTAAAGGAAAGAGGAAAAAAAGGGGAAAAATAAGCATAACCAATCAATACTCCAAAAAAACGTATAAAAATATGTGCATTATACCAGTACTTATGAACCTCCCACCTCTATAAAAGGATGGGATACGAAGGGCTTCTAATCCAAGCCATGCTTGTCCCTCAAATTTTGCAATAATATTTTGGGGGAATTATTCTTTCTGTTCATATATGTTCATATTCTGTTCATATTCATGTTTCTGTTCATATCTATATATATATATATAGTTTTCCTGGTTCTACTTATTACGTACTACATCAGTTCACGAGGATTTTCCCATGTTTCTCTGTATTCATAACTTGCATCATTTTTTTATAGCACAGTAATAGCTTATTACATTCATGTAGCAAAATTTATTTAGCCATCTTGCAATTGATGGGCGTCTACTTTGTCAGCAAGTCTTAGCTATCACAAAAAATGCTGTTATAAATATTTTGGTGTGAACAGGGACTTCCTTCTTTTCAATAATAAATCACTGTAGCCTATTTGACAGGATTATATTTAAAATTTTTAAATCAATATTCATTAATGATATTGATTTATACATATATAATACATGTATGTATACATGTTAACTGTTTATTTAGCCTTGATACCAAACCTTTATCAGAAAAAATTTAGTCTTTTCTCATTCAATCATTTTCCTTCTTATTCTAGATGCATTAATTTTATTTCTACAGAAGTTTTCCAGTTTCATATAATCAAAGCTATCTTTTCATCATTTATAATTGACTCTATCCCTTGTTTAGTTAAGAATAAACCATCATTTGCCTATAGCTGTGAAAAGTATATGATATATTTCTTCTCTAATTTTTAAAATAACATTACTTTCTATATTAAGGTCATGTATCCATTAAGAATTTAGGGTAGAATATGATGGTTGGTGTTGGTCTAAGGTTAATTTCTGCCAGACTGCTTTCCAATTTTCCCTGCAAATTTTATCAAATAGAGTTCTGTCCTAAGTAATTTATATTTTCCAGTTTACTAAACACTGGGTTATTAAGTTCTGTTGCTTTCAATTCTCCCTTATCTGTTCTCTTCCATTGATCTTTGTTATTTGTTGTTCAGTCGTCCAGTAATATCCAATTCTTTGTGACCCCATGGACCACAGCATGCCAGGCTCTTCTATCCTCCACTATCTCTTGAAGTGTATCCAAGCTCATGTTCATTTTTTCCAAGACACTATCTACCAATCTCATCCTTTGCCATCCCCTTTTCCTTTCATCTTCAATCTTTCCCAACATCAGGATGTTTCCTATCTTCTCATGTGACCAAAGTAATTAAGGTTCAGCTTCAGTATTTGACTTCCCAGTAAACAGCCTGATTTGACTGCTTTGACCTCCTTGCTGTCCAAGGGACTCTCAGAAGACTTCTCCAGCATCACAATTCAAAAGTGTTGATTCTGAGGAGTTCAGCTTTCCTTATAGTCCAACTTTCACAGTCATACATTGCTACTGGAAAAACCATAGCTTTGACTATACAGACTTTTGTCAACAAGGTAATGTCTCTGATTTTTAGAATGCTGTCCAGATTTGCCATAGCTTTTCTTACAAGGAGCAAGTATCTTTTAATTTCATGGCTGCAGTCACTGTCTGCAGTGATCTTTGAGCCCAAGAATATAAAATCTGACACTGCTTCCATTTCTTCTCCCTCTCTTTGCCAGGAAGCGATGAGACCAGTTGCCAAGATCATAGTTTCTTTTTGACGTTAAACCAAGCCATTCTCCTCTTTCACCTTCATCAAGAGGCTTCTTAATTCCTCTTCACTTTCTGCCATCCGAGTGGTATCATTGCATATCTGAGATTGTTGACATTTCTCCCGGCAACCTTAATTCCAGTTTTTGGTTCATCTGGCCTGGCATTGCACATGGTATATTCTGATTATAAGTTAAATAAATAAGTTGACAATATACAGCTTTGCCATACTCATTTTCTAATCTTAAACCAATCAGTTGTTCCATGTTCGGTTTCAACCATTGCTTCTTGGCCTGCATACAGGTTCCTTAGAAGTCAAGTAAGAGGATCTGGTACGCCCTTCTCTTTGAGAACTTGCCACTTGTGTGTGTGTGTGTGTGTTTGTGTGTGTGTATGTGCGTGTTTTATGATCCACATAGTCAAAGGCTTTAGTGTAGTCAATGAAGCAGAAGTAGATGTTCTTCCAGAACTCCCTTGCTTTCTCCATAACCCAGCAAATGTTGGCAGTTTGATCTTTAGTTCCTCTGCCTCTTTAAAAACTAGCCTGCTATTCTGGTACTTCTTGTTTCACGTATTGCTGAAGCCTAGCTTGCAGAATCTTAAGCATATTCTTTCTGCCATGTAAAATGAGCTCAATTGTTCAGTAATTTGAACATTCCTTAAGATTGGGATGTAAACTGATCTTTTCCAATCCAGTGGCCATGGTTGCATTTTCTAAAATTGCTGGCATATTGAGTGCAGCACTTTAATGGCATCATCTTTTAGAGTTTTAAACAGCTTAGCTGGAATTCTATCATCTTCACTAGCCTTATTGTTAACAATAATTGCTAAAGCCCACTTGACTTCATTCTCCAGGATGTCTGGCTCTAGATCAGTAACCACATCATTGTGGTTACAGTGGTGTTAAGATCTCTCTTGTATAGTTCTTTTGTGTGTTCTTGCACCTCTTTTAAATCTCTTCTGCTTCTGTTAAATCCCTACCATTTTTGTCTTGTATCATGCTGATTTTTGCAGGAAACTTTCCCTTGATATCTTCAATTTTCTTGAAGAGATCTTGTGTCTTTCCCATTCTATTGTTTTCTTCTACTTCTTTGCATTGATCATTTAAGAAAACCTTATCTCTCCTTGTCATTCTCTGGAATTCTGCATTCAGGTAGATATGTCTTCCCATTTCTCCTTTCCCTTTTGCTTTCATTCTTTCCTCAGCTATTTGCAGGACTCATCAGACAGCCATTTTGCTTTCTTGCTCTTCTTTTTCTTTGGAAGATTTTTGTTGCTGCCTCTTGTACGAAGTTACGAACCTCTCTCTGTAGTTCTTCAGGCACTCTGTCTATCGGATCTAATCCTTTAAATCTATTCATCACTTCCATTTCATATTCTTAAGGACTGTTGTTTAGGTCATACTTATGTGGTCTGATGGCTTCCCTACTTTATTCCATTTAAGTCTAAATTTTACAATAAGAAGCTCATGATCTGAGCCACAGTCAGCTCCAGGTCTTGTTTTAATTGACTGTGTAGAGCTTCTCTACCTTTGGCTACAAAGTATATAATCAGTCTGATTTCAATGTTGACCATTTGGTAATGTTCACATGTGGAGGTGCCTTTTGGATTGTTGAAAAAGAGTGTTTGTTGTGACCAGCAAGTTATCTTGATAAAACTCTATTAGTCTCTGCCTTATTTCACTCGGTACTCTGAGGCCAAATTTGCTAGTTATTCCAATTATTTTCTGATTTCCTACTTTAGCATTCCAATCTCCTATGATAAATGTGATGTCTTTTTTTTGGTATTATTTCCATTATTTCTATAAGATATTGTAGGTCTTCATAGACCTGATCAATTCTGGCCTCTTTGGCATCTTGTATTACTGTGATGTTGAATGGTTTGCCTTGGATTTGAACCGATATCATTCTGTCATTTACTCACCCTTTTATTGACTCTGAGGGCTACTCCATTTCTTTTAAGGGATTCTTGCCTACACTAGTATATAAAATGATCACCTGAATTAAATTCATCCATCCCCAACCATTTAAGTTCACTGACACTCAACATGTTGACGCTTAATATTTCCATCTCCTCTTTGACCACATCCAGCTCACTTTGGTTCATAAATCTTACGTTCCAGGTTCCTATGCAATATTGATCTTTATAACATCAGACTTTCCTTTTGTCACCAGATGCATTCACAGCTGAGCTGCCTTTTGGCTTTGGCCCAGCCACTTCATTAGTACTGGAGCTACTTAGAGGTGTCCTCTGCTCTTCCACAGTATCATATTGAACACCTTCAGATCTGAGCAGCTTGTCTTCTGATTCCATCTCTTAATCATTTTAGTACCACCCATGAGGATTTCTTGACAAAGATACTGGAGTGGTTTGCCATTGCCTTCTCCAGTGGATCACCTTTTTTCAGAACTCTCCACTATGACCTGTCCATCTTGGGTAACCCTGCATAACATAGCTTATAGTTTCATTGAACTATATAAGCCCCTCCACCACAACAAGGAAGTTTTGGGGTGGGAATGGGGGATTGCCATTTCCTTCTCCAGCTCATTTTATTGATGAGAAACTTAGGTAAATTTAAGGAACCTGCCCTGAGTCAGTCAGTAAGTATCTGAGGTCAGATTTGAACTCAGGTCCTCTTGACTTCAGTGCTAGCCTTCTATCTGTCTGCCTTCCGCTGATCTACCTATTTTTAAACCAATATCAGATGGTTTCAATGACTGTTACTTTATAATATAGTTTGAGGTCTGAAAGGGCTATTCCTCTCTTGTTTCTACTTCTTTTCATAATTTCTCTTGATATTCTAGATCTTTTATTTTTCCAAATGAATTTTGTTATTATTTAATCAAGTTTTATAAAATATCTCCTTGATAGTTTGATTGGTATTGTATTAAAATGTTAATTAGATTTGGTAATGCTATAATTTTTATTATATTGGCATAACCCAGCTATCAGTATTGAATATTCCTTTCAACTATTTAAGTTGTTCTTTCTTTCTTTTAAGGAACACTTTTTAATTGAATTTCTATAAGTAATTTTTGTGCTTTGATAGATTGATTCCCAGATACTTTATGCATTTTGTAGCTATGTGCAGTGGTATTTCTCTTTCCATTATTACCATGTATATTCTATGATTATTCTTATATACAAATGCTATTGAATTTTGAGGGTTTATTTATTTAGTAGTCTGCTACTTTATTGAAGCTACTAATTATCTCAGTACCTTTACTGATTCCCTGGAATTTTCTTAGTAAATCATCATATCATCAGCAAATACAAGTAGTTTTGTTTCTTTACCCATCTCAAATAATAGTGGGAAGAGAGGACATCTTTGCTGAACTGTATTTGGAAAGTTTCTAGTCTCTAGTGTATCACCATTGCACATGGTGCTTGCTTTAGGTTTCAGATACTTTTTATGACTTTTTTTTTTAAAAAAAGGTCCTTCTATGTCTATATTTTGTAGAGATTTTAGCATGAATGTGTGTTGGACTTTGTCAAAGGCTTTTACCATATCTATTGAGATAATCATGTAGTTTGAGATGTTTTTGCTTTTAACATGATTCATTATGTTGAATGTTTTCTTATTGTTGAATCATCTTAGCATCCCTATAAATTCAACTTAGTCATGATGAATGATTTCTTAAATAATTTATTGTAGTCTATTTGAGAGGATTTTTTTAAAATTTTTGAATCAATATTCATTAATGATATTGGTCTATAGTTCCTAGGTGCTTTATCCTTCTCTGATCTATGTATTAGGAATACTTTTATCTCATAAAAGGAATCTGTTAGAGTGCTTTCTTTATCAATTTTTGGAAATGATTTGTATAGTTTTGGTACTAATTGTTCTTTAAAAGTTTGTCAGAATTCTGTGAATCTATCTGGACCAAGAATCTATTCCTTTACAATTGGTTCTATTTCTTTTTCTGAGATTGGATTATTCAAGATCTCTATTTGGTTTTTTTTTTGTTAGTTTGGATATTTTATATTTCTGAAGGTATTCCTTTGCATCTTTTATGTTCTCAGTTTTGTTAGCATATAATTTTACATAGTAGGTTCTGAAAATTCTTTTTATTTTTTCTCTGTGTGTGATTTCATCTGTTTACTATTTTCTTGATTTGATTTCCTGTCCTGTAATTTTTAATTAGACTGGCCAAGAATTTATTAATTTATTGGTCTTTTCAAAGTACTAGCTTTTTAGTTTTATTTATCATTTATATAGGATTTTGGTTTCTAGTTTATTTATATTCTAATTTTAAGTATCTTATTTTTGTGTTTATTTTAGATTTGTTTATTTGTTGGATTTCTAATTTTTTACATGTATATAATTCTCTTTTTCTATTTCGTTAATACATGTTTATAGGAATATGACTACGTGGAAATTGAACATTACTTAACATTTACTTTACAACCAAGAGATTTCACATAAAGAGAATGTATGGCTACCCAGTGGTTTCTCATCTTTATAGATAGGGATACTTTCTTTTTAGACATTTATAAGCACCATAAATTTTCAGCTTGCTTTCACAAGTGAATTATAACAACTTTGGATCTGAAGGATGTTTGGGGCAGTGAAAAGATTCTAAATCATTCTTAATTAAAAGAGAATGTGCCACTACACATATAATTTTGACTGGCGAGAAAGGAACATTCCTTCCCTGACTACATAACTAGAGCCTTCCAGTTCACAGAGAAAGGAGGTGCTAACCATCCCCAGGGTTTACCCATACAGCAATGGGCCCTGGCAACCCTGGTTTATACCAAGCTTCAGTAAAAATTAGACCAGCCAGAAAGGCCTCAAGGAAATTGACTTTTTTTCCCCTTGAAAATAAAACTCACTGAGTGAGATTCAATCCCCTAAGGCAATCCAAAGTCTACCTGGGGTAGGTTTCCCAGAACCCACAAATCCTTGATCACAGAATCTGAGACTTAGAACAGGTTTCAGCAGCTTTCTAGTCCAACCCATATCCGAAAGGAATCTCCACTGTGACATAGTTGACAAGTGATGGTCCAGCTTCTGCTTGAAGATTGCCCAGAAGGAAGACTCTGCCACTTTTCAAGGCCCCAAGTAAACATGGTAGCATATGAAGGGACAAAGGACAATGAATAAAAAGGATGGTGTAATGAAAATTTTGTGAATCTTAGAACTAGCAGTTCTGGGTTCTACCCAGAACCAATGGGATAGCTAGATGGCATGGTAAACTGAGCACCTGGCCTGGAATCAGGAAGAACTTCTTTCAAATCCTGCCTCAGATACTTACTAGTCATGTGACCCTGGGCAAGTCACTTACCTGGTTGCCTCAGTTTCCTTATCTGTAAGATGGGCATAATAATAGCACCTACCTCCCAGGGCTGTTGGGGGTATAAAATGTGATCATATCTGTGAAGAACTTAGCATAGTGCCTGGCACATACTAGGCACTATGTTGATGTTACTTATTATTATTATTATTCCCAGCTCTGATACTTATTAACTATATGGCTATAGGCAAGTCATTTAACTACAAATAGCCTTAATTTCCATAAAATTCTGTAAAATGGGGATCATGGTTATATTAAATGGGGATCATGATTGTATTACCGACCCCCATGTAGTTACTGTGATTACAACATTTTGAAAGCTTAACGTACTTTGTGAATTGCTATTAAGAGGCAGAAAGTGATGAAGGAAGTGTTTTCGAATCTTGCTATTCTAAATTTGAGTCCTTGAGATGAGTTTGCTAGTGTATTTGCTGGAAACAAGACAAAAGTGGATCTGACACTAAAAGTGCAGATTTGTGCTCATCAACAATTCTGAACTCATTAATCCAGTCAGGAAAAAGGATACTGGTTGGATGGATTAAAGATGAGCTGTGAAGATACCCCACCAAATAACTGCTGCTGATAAAAAGTTTGCTTCAATAATTTCCAGGGAGCATTTTCAAGAATAGTTTCTAGAGAAGTCACAATGGACATATGTCCCTTCTCTCTTTTTTTTTTTTAAGGCAATTGGGATTAAGTGACTTGCCCAGGGTCACTCAGCTAGCAAGTGTCAAGTGTTTGGTCTGAGGCCAGATTTGAACTCAGGTCCTCCTGACTTCAGGGCCGGTGCTTTACCCACTGTGCCACCTAGCTGCCCCACACGTCCCTTCTCTTATTCCAGCTATCATTCCTTTTTTGTCATCTATCTCTTTCCCTCTATTGAGTCTTTTACCTCTGCCTACAAACATGCTCAGGTCTCTCCTTTCCCAATAAGATCTTTGCTTGACCTTGACTGCCACCCCTTCCACCTTTTGTCTTATCTCTTTTTCTTTCCTTTTACTTCTCAACACTATAATCTATAGTCACCAGAAACTCTGATTATCTTTGGATATCAAACAGAGTATAAAATAAAGAACCATATACTCACCCAAAGTGCTGGCTATCGTCACGGAGAATGTAGAGTCCAAAGGGAATCCCTATAGATGGTGAAGTCCTCTGGATATTCCTGTTTATGGATGGTAGTGTGCTTTTTGCATCAAGCTCTAGAGCACTGTTGAGATTCCTAAATGAGATCCAAAATAACTGTTTACCCCGAAAAAACCAAGGGGATGGAGAATGCCTGTTGTTTAGACAATGCTATATTGTAGGATGGAGTCAATGTCAGTGAAGCAGGCTCATTAGGACTTGTGTAAGGGGGAGATACTGAAGGTCAAAGAACTAGGCCCAGAACTGAATAAAACAAGGAGAATAGGGCAGAACTTGTGCATGGAGCATCTTCGACAAAGGAGTAACTCACAGATCTTGGCGCTGGAAGTCCTTTCCTCTCCTTCCTGGGTACTCTTGGGTGTGATGCAGCTTTTCTGCAGGGCTCTTTGTAGATCCTGGAATAATCCTGTTCTCATTGCATCCAGTCCACCCTCAAATCCTGATATAGATACTGCCACCAGTCCTTTCCAGAATGCTATGAGGATGTCAGGACTCTAGGCCCAGTGTTCTAATCACTGTGCCACTGTGGTAGCATCCATATCAGTGAGCTCATGGATTCAAGAAGCATTGAAGTGTGAAGAAACCAACTGTGGATCTTCTGTCTTCTTCAATAAATTGTTCATGGTATACGGGGATCTGTTGTTGAGTCATTTCGGTCACGTCCAACTCTCTACGATCCCATTTGGGGTTTTCTCGGCAAAGATATTAGAGTGGTTTGTCATTTCCATCTCCATCTCTTTTACAGAGGAAGAAACTGAGGCAAACAGATTAAGTGACTTGCTCAGGGTCACACAGCTAGTAAGTATCTGAGGCCGGGTTTGAGCTTAGGGCCTCCTGACTACAGGCTCAGTGCTCTACTACATATGCCTTACACAGGGATGAATCTTTTTAATAGTAAAAAAAAAATAATAATAATAATAATTGGCACCTTTCATTTCTTGATCTTGAACCCTATTTTGCCTTGAAGGAGTAGGACACAAAACAGGAAAATGCCAATAGTGATAGAGGAACAAGCAGGAAGCATTGTATAAAAGAAAGGAGTTCAGAATTGGGAGCCAGAAGGCATTTTATGTATTGTACGCATCTATATATGGACATATTGTGTGCCCTGATAGAAAGAACATAAGCTCCTTGAGGGCAAGGACTGTTTTATTTTTGTCTTTGTATCCTCAGAGACTATCACAATAAAGGGCATATAATAGATGCTCAATTGATGCTTGTTGACTGATTGATTAATTGATTGATTAAAGGACCAGTTTCATTGTAGAATCACAAGATTATAGAATTTAGCTATATGGTCTTATGCAAGTCATAAATTCCCTAAACCTGAGTTTACTCTATTGTAAAATGAGTAGGTAGGATAAATAACCTCTATGGTGTCTCCAGCTCTAAAATTCTATAGTTCCATGATTTTCTGAACAAATCGAATGAAGACATAGAAGGCATTCTGAGCAAAACGATAACACAAAGCTGAAAGGAGTAATTAATTCTTTGTGTGACAGAATCATGATTAAAATTAAAATCATGACTTAAAATTGTTAGACTAATATAATGGTCTGAAACAAACAAAATAAAATTTGCCAAACTTCAGAATGTCAAAGTTGGAAGTGATGCCACAAGCCTTCCATTCCCATGTATGGTTGAACAATGATCCCCTTTACAACATTCACCTTGAATAGCTATTCAGCCTCCACTGTAGACCTACAATGCAAATCACCCACTAGCTCAAAGGGGAACCCATTCAACTAATTATTAGGAAGTTCCTGATGTCTCAATTTTAAATTTGTTCCAGTGCTCCATGTTCTACCCTATGTGGACAAACAGAACAAGTCCAATCCCTCTAATAATTTGGAACAAGACTAATTATTTGGAAATTATTTGTTATTATTGTTCAGTCATTTCAGTCATGTCCTGCTCTTTGTAACCCTTTGGGGTTTTCTTGGCAAAGATACTGGAGCGGTTTGCCATTTCCTTCTCCAGTTCATTTTACAGATGAGGAAATTGAGGCAAACTGGGTTATGTGACTTGCCAAGGGTCACACAGCTTGTAAGTTTCTGAGGCTGGATTTGAACTCAGGAAGATGACAAAATTATCATTCCCTCCCCACCCCTCGCCCCCACCCCCAAACAGTCCTAACATGTTTTGTCCTCTGCAGGCTAAAACATCTCTTGCTCCTTCAACGAGTCTTTACACAGCATATTCTACATTCCCCTGATCATCTGGGCCATCCTTCAAATACACTCCATTTTGTTGATACATAGTCAGATCTTCTATAACAGGACATATGTATTCTTAAAAAGCACTGTGCTATGAAAAATCACACAAAAAAACCCACTGGGCTTATGGGGAAAAATGAGATTCGGGGCATGACGCTCAAAAATGTCATTAATGACACATAAAAAAGAGAGGAATTTAATAAAAATGGTATCATGGTTATATACATGTTAAATAGTAAAGAAATAAATAAACATTAAAATAAGTAGTGATAGAGTTCATGGCCTTGGGCCCCAGTTCTCCAACTGGCAAAGTCACCAGCATGCAGGGAACGTGGGCTGGGTCAATAAGGGTGAGTATGGGAGTGTGTGGGGTGAAGTACATGGGTGTAGACCAGCACTCTTCCACCTACAGCTCCTTCTGCTGAATCTGGCACTTTATCTTAAAAAAAACCTGAAGTGAGTCTGAATGCATATCGAAGCATGCTTCTTTTTACACTTTATTTTTCTTGTATGTTTGGGTTTTTTTGGTCTGTGTTTTCTTTCACAACATAGCTAATATGGAAATGTTTTGCATGACTGCACATATATAACTCGCATCAAATTGCTTGCCTTCTCAAGAAGGGAAGAAGGAGAGGGAATGAGGGAGAGAATTTGGAACTCAGAATTAAAAAAAAAAGAATGTTAAAAATTGTTTTTAAGTGTAATTGGAAAAAAAGTTAAATTAAAAAAAAAGACCTGAAGTTTGCTTGTAGAAGTGATTATCAGATCAGAAGGGCTGCAGCTTTCAAGTTATTATGAAATGGTAAAGCTTTATTTGTTCTTGCTATTTCTCATAAATAAAATTGCTCACAAATAAATGCAAAATTCGCATTAATGTTCAAATTTTCCCCTAATACATCATTTGTGTTGGAACAAATTTGCACTTTCAAAACAAGTCTTACAGCAGAACTAACTGCACTTTCTAAAATGTGGTGCCTGGAACCCAGTCCAATATTTTAGTTGTGGTCTGACCAGGGTATTACAACATTATCATCTCTCTTGTTCTGGATGCTCTACTTCACAATGCCACCTAAAATTACATTTGCTTATATGGCTCTCCTTCAGTCTGCTTTCATTACATTAGGTTCAATTCTCTATCGCATATGTTGATATCCAGTTAAGATAGGCAGTATGGTATAGTGAAAAGACCCTTAAATTTGGAGTCCGAAGACCTGGATTTGAATCCTACTTAGTTTTGTCATTTACTAGCTAAGTTACCCTGGCCAATTCACTTACCTTTTTGTTAAATGGCATTGGACTATAGATCCCTGACACACTTTACTAGAGATCTCCTGCCAAGATTTCTCTTTGACTTTGTGCCCTGCTTACAGAAGATGGACAATAAAGATATATTGAACTGGATTAGGAAAAAAGCCCCTCAAGATTCATTCCTAGGAAACAGAAACCTAAGGTTCTTATGCTCCAAGATAAGTATTAACTTCATAGTTGAAGCACAGCTTCAAATCCCCAGCGTGAAATCTGAGAATCCTGGACCTTCAGAACCAGAAAGGACCTTAGAGATCATATATTCTCTTCAGAAAACTGAGACCCATAGTAGCAGAGGTGTGCTAATAAATGTTTAATAACTGGCTCTCTGGATGGGGGGAAGTCTTCAGGACATACTTTTAAGTTTTATTACATTATTAGAATTTTCTCCCTCACTTTCTTAAGTCTAAACAATCAACAAAATAATAAACCAAGTTCTGATTTGTAGCATTTGCTGATTCTGGAGATAAAAATGCTCAGGCTGAAAAATTACCAACCAGGTCTCACTAGCTTCTGCTAGCCAGCTCCAGGACACCCTTGCAGAGGAAGTTATTTGCTCAAGATCACGAGGGCATAGTAGGACAAATATGGCATTGGAAGTCAGGGGGCCTGATTTCTAGTCCTTAGGGTCTATCGTTAGCCAATGGGATGAGTTTAAATAAATTATTTCATCTTGCAGGGCTTCAGGATCCTCATTTATAAAATGAGAGCATTGGACTTGTTGGATTATAAGATTAGCAGAAATTTTATTAAGTCCCTACTGGTGGGGGGAGGGGGACTAAAAATGTACTTAAGGCAACAGCCTCACTCTCCAAGTTCCTATGTCTCATGTCCTTCCTTCTACCCCCTTTGTACTATGTTGATAAAAACAGAAGGAAAACATACTGTGGAAAGTGAGATAATCTCCTATGAATAATTTCCAATAAAATCACAATGAACTACTGGTTGAACATAAGTGTTGGCTTTTACTTTCCCCAAATGTTCTTCAGCAGAGAGAGATGTAGAGAACATTGAGACTGTGTCTCAGTGTGGAGAAAAATAAAACTCTGAAAATATGGGTGGGGGAGAGTAGAGATGTTTGTATGGTTGGCTCAGTGGTTTTCATGAAATTTGTTTGAATAATGCCAGCAACATCTGGAGTTGGTAGCACATCGGATCACAGTGCAATGAAGGGAGTGTTCACTTGGCTGGGACTCATTGCCTTAAGCAGTTCAAGAATCCAACTGAGAAGGTACACGATCATCAAAGAGGGCAGGAATAGGAAGGGAAAATGAACCTTCTTCCTAAGGAAAAATGGTCCTAAAGAAACCATTGTTCTGGAAGTAAGGAAATCAATAATCTGCTGCTTAGAGGATTATTATTCAGCTGGTAGAAGCATGGTTTCTTCTAGAAAAAGTTCTAGATCTACTAAGTAGGAGTTAGAATCATAGAATCACAGAATGTTAAAGATTAAAGGATTTAAGAATATATAATCCAGTTCTCTCAAGGTACTGGAGAACATATGTGAGCACTACATATTGTCTTCCCCACTGGAATGTAAGCTCCTTGGGAACAGGGACATCTTTCACCTATTTCATAACCTTTGCAGTTAGCACAATGCCTGGAACATAGTAGGTGTTTAATAAATGCTCTGACTGACTGGTCGAAGGAACTAGGGTGTTTAACCTAGAGGATAGAAAAGTTGGGGGTAGGGGGAACACGATAGTTTCTAGTGCCCCTACCCCCAAATTACCTTGTAATATATATATATATATATATATATGTATATGTATATATACGGGTGTGTGCATATTTTACATATATTTATATTTTGTATATTCATATGTTCACATGTTGTTGTTGTCCTCAATAGGGCTGGGAATGTTTCACTTATGTCTTTGTGTCTGCACCACTTAGCACAGTGTCTGGTAAACAGCAGGCACTTGATTGATGTAAAAGGAATTCCTGTTTATGTATAGGTTGGACTAAATAAACTTTAATATCCCTTCCAAATCTAAGATTTTGTAATTCTGTGAATGAGAATGATACAGGTACAGGCCATTTATGAGTGACCAAGTACGAGAGATTGATTGGGGGTATGGGGTGTGGGGGTGGGGGGTGGGGATTCTCAGATATACTTTTCCTGGTTCTCATGGACTGCAGGGACCTGCTCCTGATCATGTGTGACTCAGCAATTAAAAACTTGCACTGTGAGATGACAAAGAATCCCATTATGGTGCGCAAAATCAGTGATGATGTGGGGTGGGATAGCGGGGTTTCAAAGGGAACAGTTAGCACCCTCTGTTCTCTCTATCTGGCTTCAAATCATGTGGGACATGAGCTTTAGCAGGCACATGCTCACAACCACGTGGAGGCTGAGATGGGGGAATGGGCTGCCCTCCCACTGCTCTCCCACCCTACTCTCGCTTTGTATGTATCTGTTTGCATGTTGTCTCTCCCATTAGATTGTGAGTTCCTTGAGGGCGGGGACTGTTTTTTGCCTCTTTTTGTATCCCCAGTACTTGGTGCAATGGCTGACACATAGTAGGTTCTTAATCAATATTTACTGAATGAATGAATACTCAAGTCTAGTATTCTACTCTGCCTCCCATGCTACTCTTTTGGTGAGGGAATCAATACAAATTTCCAGAGCTGCATTCTTGTATTGGTCCTGTGCAATTCACAAGTGACTAGGAAGAGACACCTAGTTGAGGTGTCTCAACTCTACTGAGTTATTAGTTACTCTGGCTCTGCATCTAATAAGGGAACTCTTCAACATCTCACACTTCAGGCTTCACAAAAATGAGTCACAGGTGGTCAGAAGCAGGCTCCAGAACATCCAAAGTCTATGGAAACCAGGAAGGGCATCTCTTAGTATGCTCCATTGGGGAGGTGGGATAGAAGGTTCCCAATACAAGAATGCAGCTCTGGAAATTTGTATTGATTCCCTCACCAAAAGAGTAGCATGGGAGGCAGAGTAGAATACTAGACTTGAGTATTCATTCATTCAGTAAATATTGATTAAGAACCTACTATGTGTCAGCCATTGCACCAAGTACCGGGGATACAAAAAGAGGCAAAAAATAGTCCCTGCCATCAAGGAACTCACAATCTAATGGGAGAGACAACATGCAAACAGATACATACAAAGCGAGCTATGGACAAGATAAGTGAAAAATAATTAAAAGAAGGAAGGCACTAGAATTAAGAGGCATTAGGGAAGGTTTCCTATAAAAGGTGGGATTTTAATTGTGACTTAAAGGAAGTCAGGAAGATTAGTAGTTGGATCAGAGGCGTGAGTTCCAGACACAAGGGACTTCCAGAGAGAATGAGGAAGATTATGACTTCAGTACTGTCTATGACACTTAATGAACTCCATGATCATTGGCAAATCCTTTAAATTCTTTGAACCTTACCTTTCTCATATGTAAAATGGGCATAATCCCTAAAGCTAACTTCCCAGTTCATAGGATTGCTTTTAGGCTCAGATGAGATCATAAACAAAGATGTCTTGCATACTTTAAAGTGCTATTTATTCACTTAGGATTACTTAGCCTGGATTTCTGTCCAATTTCCCCAGTTCTGGCTTTATAGAGGCCAAAGTTCTCTCATAGTGCAAAGCCCATGGAGATCAGAGGTGGAGTTTCCATGTGTGAGGAACATTAAAAAGGACCAGTTTGGCTGGATTGTAGAGTGTGTGAAGGGAAACAAAATATAATAAGGCTGACAGGAAGGTTGGGCACAGGTTGTGGATAGTTTTCAATGCCAAATATAGGAGTTTCTATTTGACTCATTAAGTTAGTCATTTAACATGCACTAATTAAGTGCTTACTAAATTCCAGGCACTGTGTTAAGGTCTGGTAATACAAATACAAGGAAAAAGAAAGACAGTTCCTGCCTTCCAGATTCTAACCTTAGATTCTAATGGAGGAAGACAACACATAAAAAGATGATGAAAAAGGAGGTGGGCAGGAGGGAGGTGGGTGTGGGGCATGATGGAGAAGTCTATAGCACAGCCCGGTGAGAAATGATGAAGAAATGGCTGGCCTGGGCACCCTCTTTGAACTGAGGTTCTGGGAGGTGTCATCCAATCAGAGGGAGTGGACCATGAGGCTGAGGGCACTGCAAAGGGGTGAATGTCTAGGTAGAAGTGGTCATCCAGGATGAAGAGTTTTCTGGGGCAGCAGGGAGCAGCCTGGTTTCAAGATTCAAGACACAATAGAAAGGCACTGGAGTTTATTGAGTAGGAGAGGGAATGATCAGATCCGCCTTTAGAAAAATAATTTTGGCAACTGTGTGCAGTATGGATTGAAGTGGGGAGAGAATAGGTAGAGACCAATTAGAAGATTATTGCCAAAGTCTAGGCTAGGGTTGATGAGGATCTGAACTAGGGTGGTGGTTATATGAATATAAAGAAGGGAATAGAATAGCGAGATATTATACCTAGAGTTAACAAGATTTAGCAACTGATTCCATATGTGGAGTGACTAAGAGTAAGGAATCAAGAATGACAGCAAAGTTGCAAGCCTGGATGATGGGGAAGATGATGGTGCATGAACAGAAGTTTAGAAGAAGGGTAGATTTTGGGGGAAAGGCAACAAGTTCTGTTTTAGGCATGTTGAAATTGAGATGCTTACTAGTTATATGACCTTGGGTCAATCACTTAACTCTCGAGATTTAGTCCTAATTTCCTTTTCATTTTCTTGAAGCCCAAGCATAAATCTTTCTGGGAAGTGTTTCTATTGTCCTCTCAGCAATGAAAGTTATCAAGTGTTAGCCTCTCTTAGTGACAATTTTTTTTTAATAATTTCTTTTTTTCTTTTTGTATTTTGTTTTTAGACTTAAATACACAATAAGAAAAGAAAAAAGAAACATATAAACTTAAATATTGAAACAAATGCAAAAGAAAAAAAAAGCATTGCCATGTGCACATCAGAATATAAGAAAGGATTAAAAATAAACAGCAATAAATTTCCACTTCAAGAAAAGCTATATAATAACTATGTATTTTTTTATGATTTCTTAAAGTTGTAAGCAAAGAGACATAAGATGATAGATTGAGACAGACATTAGAGGTCATTGTGTCCAAACCTCTCATTTTACAGATGAGGAAACTGAGGAACATAGATTAACAGACTTGCCTCAGGTCACACAGGAATAAACGTCTAAACCAGGAATTGAACCCAGTTCTTTGACTCTAAATCCAACCGTCTAGCCACTGCACCAGGGCGGGTCCTGCTATTTGGACAACAAGCTACAAAAGACTGAGCTTACTGTTGCAATCAACTCAAACTAAAGCAAAATCAATCTTCAATTCATCACATATTTAATCACCATAATAAATATGTGTAATGTGATGTGAGAATGGATAAATTCACAAAAATGTCTATAATTAGTTCAGCCTTTGATATAGGCTAACCAAGTTTTTTAGAATTTTTCTCTTTTCATTTTACTGATTCTCTTGTCTCTCTGAGATGAGAAAAAAGAGAGGCAAAGAACATAGTCCTTGTCCTCAAAGAGCACATCTTCTAATGGGGGAGACAAGATGCAGAAAATGACATACATAACAGATATATACAGAATAAATAGAAGTTAATCCCAGAGGGAAAACATTAACAGGTGGGTTGGCCAGAAAAGGCTTCTGACAGAAGGTGGGTGGAGGTGAATCTTGAAGAAAGTCAGGGAAGTCAGTAAGCAAGGGGTTCTTAACCTTTATTACATCATGAACTCCTTTGTCAGTCTAGCAAAGCCCATGGACTCCTCAGATACATAAATGAAATACACAAGATTGCAAAGGAATTATGTTGACATACTATAGTAATCAAAATATTTAAAAACAAGTTCATGGACCCTAGGTTAAAAAGTCTCACTCTAAAGTCTTAACAGGGTCAATATCAACATTTTCCTGGGACATCATGTACAGTTATATTTAATCTGTGAGGAAACCACTTTATCACTGTTCCAAATCATTTTTGTTTAATTTGAGTAATCAGAGACGATTTGTTAAGTATATTGTTATCTTAATCAAAAAATAGATATTTATAGAAAAGCCATGAGACTGATGACAGTGATTTGGAATAGTCACCTCGCCTGATTTTCAGCTTTGCTGCAGAAGGCCCAAGACTGCAGCTGCAAAGATATTCAGAGTGAAGATGACCTCTAGGGTCAGTTCTCAGAGTCCATATCTTCTCCCATCTGGAAGCAGCATGGTTATAAACCCCAGCATGGAGGTCTTCCTTGTGCTGGTTATCTTGACCTGACCCTGACCAGGCTTTATTGGAGAATTACTTGCAGAGCAGCTCTCTACACAAGATAACATTAGTGAATTAGTGTTGGGTCCATTCTGTTGTGGAGCTCTGTACCTGTGGTGTCGAGTGGCTAGTCCACTTTTTCCCCTGTGTTCTGTATGTTTCCTTCTAGGCTAGTGTATTGGACCCAGATGCAAAAGAAATGGAGTTCATTTTCTTCATCCCTTTGGGAACATGGGTACTTGGTGGGAATTCCATTGTAGGCCTGTGCCTACACACAGTATAGCTTCTGTCTACACTCATTGACTCCATTTTCTTTTCTCTCACTCTCACAGTTCTCCTTCACCCTGTCTTTCACACTCTACTAGTGCAAACCCATCTACCCACACAAGCCCTACCATTCCATCCTGTCTCCTCCAAAAAGGAACCCCCTCTGTCAACCCCACTTTCTCACTTATCTTCAATCTCTCCCTATCTACTGGCACTTTCTCTACTGCCTATAAACATATCCATGTCTCCCCATCCTCAAAAAACCCTCCCTTGTTCCTTTTATCCCTGCTAATTATCATCTTCTATCTCTTCTGCCCTCTGTGGCTAAACTCCTTGAGAAAGCTGTCTATAATAGGTGCTTCCTCTTCCTTTCTTCTCACTCTTCTTAACCTTCTACAGTCTGGCTTCCAACCTCATCATTCCACCAAAACTGCTCTCTCCAAAGTTACCAGTGATCTCCTAATTGCCAAAATACTTTTACATGGCAAATTGTGAATAGTGGATTTGCAATTTCATGTGTAATCATGTTAGGGAAATGCTTGTTTTATTCCATAAATTAAAAATAAAATAAACTTTAATAAATACCTTTTCTAAAAGCTAATAAAATCTACTGGCTGACTGTTAGTGGAAAACACATTGGTGGAGCCTCAGTCAATAGCCAATAAATATTTATTAAGCACCTATTATATGTCAGGCAGGAATTAGCCCTAGAACCCATGTAAGCAACCACTTTCTATGAACTTAACCTATAAACCTTAGAGTGGGAACTGGGGAGCATTATTATGTTACATTTTAATACAGAGTATTATGTTACATTTTAATCTATTACATATTATATTACATATACATATATATAATTGTATGTTATAGGCACACATATGTATATATGTGTGTGTGTATATATGTATGGATTGTAGATATATAACATTCCTATATATGTGTTTGTCTGTCCTGACAGAATATAAACTCCTTGAAGACAGGGGCTGTTTTATTTTTGTCTTTAAATTCCCAGTGCCCAGAATCAATGCTTCAGACCCAGTAAGTGCTTAATAAATACTTAATTGATTATCTTTCTGTGTGGGAGCATGAAAGATGTAGGAGCAGGTTTAGGGCTAGTCAGTTCCCCAGTACTCTACTGACATTATTTTCTCCAAGATTATGAAAGACCCCCTAATTACCATATCTAGTGAACTTTTTTTTTCAGTCCCCCTCCTCTCTGATACCTCAACAGCTCTTGCCACTGGTACTAGATATTTTTTTCTCCCTAGGCTTCAAAAGCTCCTTATCCTCCTCCCATTTCTCAAATTTTCTGTTTCTTTTATTTACTCTTCTTCCCATTCTCTTAATATTGGTGTTCTTCAAGGGTCTGTCCTTAGCTTTTTCCTATCTCCCTTAGCAATCCCTACTCCTACAGCTGTAATGGTGACCTCTATGATCCCCAGTGTATATCCTCAGATATTCTTAACCTTTCTTTAGAATTCCAGAGACCCATCTCCAACTGCCTCCAGGACATCTCCTCCTAGACGTCAGTCTTGATGTGTCCAAAACCAATCTCATTTTGTTTTCTCCTAACTCTGTTCCTCTTTTTGACTCCATTCTTTCTATTTCTAGCACTACCATTTCCTTGGTCCCTCTGCTCAAGGTTGGCCCTTCTTCCCATTTGGTCCTGGCCGTATGCAGTGTGCTGAGCAATCCTTTGTACTCCCTGATTGTGTCGTTGAAGATGAAGATCTCTCAAGGCATGGTCATGGTGTTCATAGGTTAATATCTTGGTGGTTTTCTTTCCATAGCTAAACCCACTTTGGACCTGACATGGTCTCACTCAGTTGTCACAACTCCAGGACCCACTTTCTGAGTAGGGTAGATTCAAGGTCTACTCTCAGCATGTGTGTTAAGAAACTATAATTTTTTTTTGTTGACAGACCCAGAGTGATAGACTTCAATAGATATGTGATGACAGCTGGGATGGCAGCCAGGTGGGTGACAGAAGAGAGATTCTGCCAACAAATGTTCATGTTATGTAAGTACTGAAGAGCCAGTTGTGTGAGGTCCAGTGGGTGGACTCTTACTTCACTATGTGTAATGCCAGGCTACCATGAAGATACTCTGAACTCTATTGATTAATGAGTATCCCTCTAAACCACTTTTTTCATTCTCTTTTCTAGGGTTAATCTTACACTGTCCTCCATACCATCAGCCCCTTTGCCTCTTTAGACCATGAGACTTCAAATCTTCAAAATGGCAAACTCAAATCAGCATAGCACAAAATGTATCACACAGTTCTTGGTGCCTGAATTTCCACCAGTAGAGATTTCTTTGCTTAAAGATGATGACCTTTATTTAAATGTGAATATCTTTATAAGTGTCATATAAGTTGTTGTCAGTCATTTATACCTCAAGTTACTGCATTACAAACACAGACGCATAGTTTCAATTGGCACTCTGCTCCAGTCAACTCATATCTGGAGTATTACATTCTAGAGACCAAACTTTATGAAGGATGTTAATAAGCTGGAGGACATCCAGAAGAGGATAACTAGGTTTAGTAAGGTCCTCAAGTTCATAACATATGAAAATGGATTGAAGGAACTGGGAATGTTTAACCTGAAAAAGAGAATACTTGGAGAAGAATTGGACATGGTAAATACACGCATCTTGGGGATAATGGTTGCTTGATAAAGGATTTTTCTCCTTTAAAAATGTTTATCCAAGGGGACAAGAACTCACTATTTGATGTAAATTGGAAAGCCATTTGGCAGAAACTAGGTATAGACCAGCATTTCACATCATATACCAAAATAAGGTCAAAATGGGTACATGATTTAGATGTAAAGGGTGATATCATAAGTAAATTGGGGTGCATGGAAAATTTTACCTGTCAGATCTGAGGATAAGAGATGAATTTCTGACCAAACAAGAGATAGGGAGGATCATGGGAAGTAAAATGGATACTTGATTACATTAAATTAAGACACTTTTGCACAAACAAAAATAATGAAGCCAAGATTAGAAGGAAAGCAGAAAACTGTGGGGGGGGGGAGGGAAATTTTATAGCAAATTTCTCTGATAAAAGTCTCATTTCTCAAATAATGGAGAACTGAGTCAAATTTATAAAAATACAAGACATTCTCCAACTGATAAATTTTCAAAGGATATAAACAGGCAGCTTTCAGAAGAAGAAATCAAAGCCCTTTGTAGTCATATGAAAAATGCTCTAAATCACTATTGATCAGAGAAATGCAAATTAAAATGACTCTGAGGTCCAACCTCATACGTACCAGATTGGCTAATATGACAGAAATAGAAAATAACAGATGTTGGAAGGGATGTGGAAAAATTGAGATACTAATATAATGTTGGTGGATCTAACCATTCTGGAGAATATTGTAGGGGTGAATAAAAGGAAGTAGATGGCACTGTTCCTTCCCTCAAAGAGCTTACAATTTAGTTATAGTTGATGGAGACGAGACCCATCCACAAAGAAATAATACAATTTTAGAGCTGAAAAGAACAGTGGAGGCAGACAGCCATTTAAGTCTATACATTTATTATTTATTTATTTATTTATTCATTCATTTATTTCTTGTATAAATAAGGAAACTGGGGCCACAAGAAGGGGAGTGATTTACTCTAATTTACGGTACAGTCACGACCAGTACCTAAGGCTCCTGAGTCCGAGACTTGACCACTTTGTGCCATATCACATGTGCCGTACCATAGTGCCAGAACCAATTGAGTAGTACCTACAGTAAGTGCCATCTGGGGGTTGAGACTTCCTGACCAGGGGAAGATTTGGGGGGATTTGAAGATTTTTAGGAACTTAGGAACTTAGGTAGCACTTTAGATGTCCTCTGAACCATAATGAAAGAAAGGAGAACTTTTCCTTTGGTGATAAATTATCTCCAATCAGACTAGGGTGGGAACAATTGGCAAATTATAAAACAAGACTGAGGCAAAAGCATAATGGGACCAAGGGAAGAGAATCCAGCTGGATGCTTTGAAGCACTAGGGAATGGGATGTTGACAAATTCATCTCTTTCTCAGGCAAGGACAATTCTTGCCCTGAGGCTGAGGGTGTTCAGAAAGCATACTAAAGAACCTTCCTCTGAAAAGAACTCTCTAGTGCTACCATTCCAGTAATCAGGTCTGAGGATCCCTTTGTGTTCTCTGGTGTCTACTTTGCCTGATTGCTAGCCTCTTTACCTACCTACTGATACCTTTGAACCAGAGAAATAATATTTCCTTTCTATCCCTTTGACTATTCCTCAGCTAATGCCCTCCCTTCCAAAACTACCTTGTATTCATTTTAAAGATACAGTTTTGCTTAAGATAAAAAAGTTATTTAGTGAGAATTTCTAGGCACATGGACATAGGGGAAATTCTTAACTCAACACGTGAACATACAAATCCAGTAAAAGTTGAGGTACATGGATTATCAGCAGAAATTTCTCATGGAGTACAAATATACAGATCAATTTTTAAAATGGCCCCTCTAAAATGAAAATAGAATTCTGACCTGTAATTCTAAAAATATAACACGCACAACTTTTTTTCCTGGAAAGTGGATGGAGGTGTTGTGGTATAGTGAAAAAGATACAAAATCTATAGTCAGAGTACCTGGATTTGAATCCTGGCTCTGCCACTTGTGACCTTGGGCCTCAGTTTCCTCATCTGTAAAAATGCATCAGTCAGACTAGATATCCTCGGAAGTCTCTTCCCTTTCCAAATCTATGATCTTTTGATGATTTACTCATACATGTCCCAGTATGACTTGCCTTGTGGCCTCCTGAAAAGGACAGAAGGACCAAGAAGTCTTTCTTCTACAAAGAAAAAAAGGAGAAACAGGACAGAGAGAAAGCCCTATTCCTTCTATCCTTCCAGAAAGGAAAGTGAGAGGAGAATAAAAAAATTTCTGCTTTCTTGGTCACCAAGTAGAGAAGAGAGTGTGAGAAGAAGTGAACTAGTGAGAAAAGGGGCCCACTAGGTGGCACCGTAGTGCGTAGAGCACCCGGTCTGGAGTCAGAAAGACTCATTTTCCTGAGTTCAAATCTGGTCTCAGACACTTAGTAGCTATGTGACCCTGGGCAAGTCACTTAACCCTGTTTGCTTCAGTTTCCTCATCTGTAAAATGAGCTGGAGAAGGAAATGGCAAATCACTCCAGTATCTCTACCAAGAAAACCCCAAATGGGGTCATGAAGAGTAGGACACAACTGAAAATGACAAGACAACCACAGAAGAGGGAAAAAAGATTAAGGTCCAAAGAACTATGACCTTAACCTGAAGCCCTTTCTACTACTGTTGGTCAAGTCAGGTAACATACTTCTAGTCATAATCACTCTTCCTAGGATCCATACCCTTTCCTCAGTTCTTATTTCAAGAATTTTCTAAGACTCTTCCAACTGCAAAGGTCAATAGAGGTGGTGTCTCTTGGTGAAAGAAAGAGCCAGTTTTGAATATAGTGAGTTCTACTCCACCAATAAAGAAAAAGCTGCCTACCTAATCCAATCCACACAAATCACTGGGTACCAAATAGAAAACTGTCTCCTCAATCTATGCTCCAATCAAGATCTCTCTTTCTTAAGTGAGACCTATTATTGTACTGATTGAAGCCAAGTGAAGGAGGAATGAATTATTCTGTATCCTTGAACTCCCCTTACCCCCAATTCTATTTCCTGATTCCAACTTACTTGAAAGGAGCTTGGTATTCAGTGTTAACTACAATAGTGCCAAAGAAGCTAAGCAGACAAACTCATAAAAACTCTCCTCAATGGAGTGCTGATGATACCTATCATCATGCCACTCACATAGCAGCTAAGCAGGAAAGCTCCTAACAGAGAACAAAAGAAACAGGTTTCTGAAAGAGGAAGATGGTGATTCCAAGTTTGCCCATTTCAAATTTTGGTCATTTTAGAAAACCTTTGCAGAAATTCTACTCTAATGCCTTCATAGAGGTGGCTCTGACTTCTTGAAGGCCATGATGGCAGATCACAAGCTCTGGAATGTTCTACCAAGGGGAAAGGTTTTCAGTAAGTTCCCCAAAACAGGACGTACCTGCCACCTGGGAATCAACCTGGCTAAGTCCAGCTAGCAAGGGAAGGCTAGCGAGGTAGCAGTTCATTTAAAAGAGATTTGGGCAATTCAGTGTACTGAAAATTCATGGTGAGTCAACATTGTGGCAAGGAACCCAAGAATGCAATTTAAGAGTGAATAAAAAGAGGCATGGTATCCAGGACCAGGGAGGTGATAACCCTACTTTACTCTGCTTTGGTCAGGATACATCTTGAGTATTTTGTTCAGGGTTGGGCATCACATTTTTTAAAAGTAAATTAAATTAATAAGCTAGAGAATGTCCACAAAAGAGCAACCAAGATGTTGAAGGGCCTCTAGTTCAGTGCCTTCCAAACTGTTTTAGTCATGATTTTCTATCAGTAAAGTATTGTTAAGCATACCACTCAGCATATATGTTTACTTGTTTATAAATTGCACACATATACAACTATTGTACTAATAATTGTGTTCATTATAAGACATATGAGACAGAAATGAAAATAATTGTATATAGCATATGTATTTTATATATAGCATATAGTATAATACTTGGAAAATAATACTTTATTAATGATATAAAAACTTATTTGTTCTCACTAAAATACCATTATTAGTAATGGTATTTTTAGTGAAAACAATGTGATTAAATATGTTTCATTTCTTTTTAAAATCTTGGTTTAGCATTTTGTGATAAAAATGATTCAAAGGTCTGATTCTACATTCAATTTATTTTGATTCTTGCTAAAAAAAACTTACAAAGACACATAGATTCAAACTGAAGAACTGAATTATTGCTTACATTGGTATTCATTTTTCAATCTTATCCTTTAATTATGCAAAGTTTTTTTTTTAAATTCAGCTAGCAAATTTACATCTTCCCTGATGTCAACCAATTGTTCTAGAAAACAACTGAAAATGAAAGTATTGCATTTTGATATCTTTAATAAATGTCATCTTTGGGGGTGGAGCCAAGATGGTGGAGGGAAAGCAATGACTGTCTTGAGATCTCTCCCAAAGCCCTCCAAATACTTAAAAAAATGGCTCTAAACAAATTCTAAAGCAGCAGAACCCACAAAAAGACAGAGTGAAACAAATTTCCAGCCAAAGACAGCCTGGATGGTTGATCGAAAAGGTATATCGCGCCGGGCGGGGAGAGGAGAGCAGTTTGGTGTGGGTGCACAAGCCGCAGCAACCCTGCAGCAGGCCTAAGAGGACTGAATCGCGGGTAGCTGTGGAGGTTTCCAGACTTCTCAACCCATGAACACCAAAGACAACTTAGAAGGTCAGTGGGAAAAGTCTGTGACAGCAGTGAGAGAGGAGCTAGGTCTCAGCCGCAAATCTCCAGTGTGGCCCAGGGCCGCGGCTGTTTCCTGAGCTTCCGGCCCACAGACTGAGGGGGAATCAAGTGGCTGATAAAAGAGGGATTGCAAGGATCTCTTTGCCAGTGCTAAGGCAGGAATCTCTTGCTTTACTGGTGTTTGGATCTGGGTCACAGTTCTGAAGGGTGGTCCAGGGTCAAGGAGGAGCACTGGCATGGTAGAGCTTGTTGTGGCGGTGGAGAGGAAACACCTCGCCCCTTATCATACCACCTTGGAAGAACTGAAAATTTACAGGTCCCTAGAAGTACCTCTGAAAACAGCTGTACAAACCCCCGAAGCTTGGGACAGTACATTCTCCACATTGGAAGCAGACTTTTACCTTAACAAAGAGTTTAAAACTCAAGTAATTGGCCGGGATCATGAGTAAGTCACGCAAAAAGAGTCTGACTATATTATCTTACTTTGGTGACAAAGAAGATCAAAACATAAAACCAGAAGAAGAAAACAAAATCAAAGCTCCTACATCCAAAGCCTCCAAGAAAAATATGAATCAGTCCCAGGCCTTGGAAGAGCTCAAAAGGGATTTGGAGAAGCAGGTAAGAGAAGTAGAGGAAAAACTGAGAGTGATGCAAGAAAATCATGAAAAACAAGTCAACAGCTTGCTAAAGGAGACCCAAAAAAATACTGAAGAAAATAACACCTTAAAAAATTGCCTAACCCAAATGGCAAAAGAGGTCCAAAAAGCCAATGAAGAGAAGAATGCCCTAAAAAGTAAAATTGGCCAAATGGAAAAGGAAATCCAAAAGATTACTGAAGAAAATACTTCCTTAAAAATTAGAATAGAGCAATTGGAAGCTAGTGACTTTATGAGAAATCAAGACACTGTAAAACAAATCCAAAAGAATGAAAAATTAGAAAACAATGTGAAATATCTCATTGGAAAAACAACTGACCTAGAAAATAGATCCAGGAGAGAGAATTTAAAAATTATTGGACTGTCTGAAAGCCATGATCAAAAAAAGAACCTAGACATCATCTTTCAAGAAATTATCAAGGAAAACTGTCCTGATATTTTAGAACCAGAGGGCAAAATAGAAATTGAAAGAATCCACCGATCTCCTCCTGAAAGAGATCCCCAAAGGAAAACTCCTAGGAATATTGTAGCCAAATTCCAGAGTTCCCAGGTCAAGGAGAAAATATTACAAGCAGCCAGAAAGAAATAATTCAAGTATGGTGGAAACACAATCAGGATAACACAAGATTTAGCTGCTTCTACATTAAGGGACTGCAGGTCATGGAATATAATATTCCAGAGAGCAAAGGAGATAGGATTACAACCAAGAATCACCTACCCAGCAAAACTGAGTATAATTCTGCAGGGGAAAAAAATGGTCATTCAGTGAAATAGAGGACTTTCAAGCATTCCTGATGAAAAGACCAGAGTTGAATAGAAAATTTGATTTTCAAATACAAGACTCGAGTGGAACATGAAGAGGTAGAGATGGGAAAAGAGAAATTTCCTTCTCCTACTTCCTGTACCTACTCCAGCCAAGAAGTTCAAAAGAGAAGATACACTGAAAAGAAAAAAAAAATGTCAGCAGGTTCACAACTCACTTTTTTAGACCACAGAGAGGGTGGCACCTCCAGAAAAGAACCTAGCCTCCCGAAATTTAATCAATCATTAGGAAGCAACTATAATCTTCACAACCCAATCAATAAAGTGCCAATGTGTTTACCTTCACTGAAGGTGCCTCTCTGACAGAAATCCTCACCCTCTATTCTCATTAAATTGATGGAAGCAGAAGAGATGAACTTATCTGCATAAAAGAAATGGCATGAGACACCATTGATAATACTGATGCATTGGATCATGAATTACTTCCACTTCAGGAACTAAAACCAATGTCAAAGCCTGGGTGGCTGTGAAGCAATTAGAGAACGTATGTCCTCAATAACTTCCCACTAGATTGGTTTATAAACATCAATCTACTTGATAGAGTGACTGAGTGACTAAAGCTCTATATGGGCTTTGAAATCACAGATCAGATAGAGAGACATGCATGATCACAAACCCCAGATATGGCCACTAGTTAATGCAGCAAGATTAGGGGTAACAGATGTAAAACAAAGTGTTCATTGCTATCTGTAAAGTATTGAAAGTCCTAGGGAAAGGCTTCCTGCCTGTTGGGCACGTCCTCTATGGAGATTATACCAATAAGTATAAACAAGAATGACCTAGACAAGATGATATAGATAGGTTATGATCAGCACTGATGGAGGGAGTGCCAATTCTATTGAGACCATGTATGCACTGAAGTACAGAAATTCAAGAAAACTGAAGGACCCCAGACAGGACTGTTAACTCAGGCTCCCAAAAGGGACTTGTATTTCAATGGTGAAGAATAAACGAATAAATGATCATTTCTTAGGCAAATAAATAAATAAAATAAAAAATAAAAAAATTTTAAAAAAAGCCAAAAAAAAGTCATCTTTGGAAGATTAAACAGGTTAGAAAATTGTTTTCAAGTTTTTTTAAATGTATAGTCATGAGAATTTTGTAAGTTACATACATATTTTCTTCAATCACCCACTGAGGAAAGAGTAAGTATCCAGGACAAGAGGGTGGTCAACAATGCCAAAGGTTGTAAAGAAGTCAAGAAGGGTGAGGACTGAGTAAAAGCACTAGATTTGGCAATTAAGAGACCATTAGTCTCTTTGAAGAATATAATTAGTGTAGTTGAAGAGAAGTTTTGATTGAATGAGGAGCCAAGGTTGGTTTTGGGGAGAAAACAATGCAATGAGATCTGCAATGCAGATCATAATCCATCCATGCCTGCATCATCTGTGCTATTTATTCTTTTACACACACACACACACACACATCCAAAAAGTGTGAGTGAGTGTGTGTGTGTGTGTAATCTTGTTCATTGGCCATTTGCTCATTTACCCCGGAGCAGAGAGGCTGAGGGTTGCCTGTGGCAGCCAGGTGATGATTTGGGGCACAAAGGGAAGGAACAGGGAAGTGAAGAATTTTGTCTACAGAGCTACCCACGGGTGGTTGGGTAAGGGTTAGTTTTGTGGCCACTATCTGGTGCAAGGGAGAAGGCAACTGTGGGTAAGGACAAAGTAGGGGAATGTTGAATCCATTATAGCTGAGAAGGTGGTATGGTTGTTGGAGACAAGCCCATGATTGACTATCACAGGTAAGGTGGGATATGACCCATCTTCCCATCCTCCATTTGATTGATCAGCCTTGGAGTCCAGCTGAGGCCCTACTTTGGAGATAAATATTCTTGTCCATGACATGTGATGATGTTTAAAATAATTGGAGATGTACAGCTCAAAGAAGAGAAAATCAAGGGGGAACATGATAGTTGATTTCAAGCATTTGACAAGTTGTGACTTGGAAGAGGTTTCAGATTTATTAGGTTTGGGCCAGAACATAGAACCAGAACCAAGTGAGAGAGTCACAAAGGGGCAAATTAAAGCTAGATATAAGGAAAAACTCCCTGTCAACTAGAGTTTTCCAAAATTCAAATGGTTTGCCTAGGGAGACCTCACTTGAGGTCTTAAAGGGAAAGCTGGATGACCATTAATTTAGGTATGTTGTAGAAGGAATTCTCAGGGCTCCTAGGTGGTACAGTGGATAGAGCGCCAAATCTGGAGTCAGGGAGACCTAAGTTCAAATCTGGCTTCAGAGACTTACTAGCTGGGTGACCTTAGCAAGTCACTTGACTCGGCCTCAGTTTTCTCATCTGGAAAATGAGCTGGAGAAAGAAATGTCAAGCCATTCCAGTATCTTTGTCAAGAAACCCTGAAATCGGGTCATAAAGAGTTGGACATAACTGAACCGACTGAACAACAAAAACAAATCATATCTGTAATTGGAGTCTTAGAGACAACTCTAGAGCACTGAGAGATTAAGTCACTTGTCCAAGGTCATATAGTTAATTAAGGGAGTAGGCAGGACTTGAACCTACGTTTCTTATGGCCTCTCTTTCTATTATACCACATTAATGTCTCAGTGTCCCAGCCTGAAGTAACCTGTCCCTCTACTGAGCTTCCATAGCACAGCATGCCTCATACTGCTCTTTCATATTTTACTCAAATTATATTTATTCATGTATCTACTTTGTTGGTCCCACTAGACTGTAAGCCCCACCTAGTAAAAGTTCCTGTCTTTTCCAGCTCCATATCCCCAACAGCACTTAGCACAGTACCCTAAATGTGGTAAGTGAAGAAGCAACAACAAACATAAATATTTGTTGGTGAATGGAAAGGCACTTAATAAATGTTTATTGACTTCTTAAAATAGAGATGGGGAGAATAAAAGAAAAGGAGTTTACTGCGTATAGGGGGGCAGGAAATGGGGGTGGCCTATGTGGTTCTATTAAAGAAAGTTATCCCTGTGAATATGATGAGAGGTGGTGATGGGGCTGATACTGAATGACACTAACGTGGGTCTCTTGAACTCTGAACCCTAATGATTTTGGGGAAGAGACGAATCCACCAAGGTTCACTGATGACAGTACTGGAGTCACCTTCCTGGGGCTGCTCCTGGCAGTCATCCTCTGTCTCTGGCTCCAGGGAGTTGTCTTCTTTCCTTGGCTCTAGGCCTCGCCACCCAGCTTGTGTTTATTGGACATTGCTAAGGTCTTGGAGCCTAGGAGTCAGGGCATATTCTCCTGATGTTTTCAGAGTCTGATGAGTAATCCAACCTTGCCAGTTCCCATGAACTCTCCCAGGCTATGACCTTGTCTGGTTGGACAGTGGAGGATAGGCACTGCTTGTTCTCATCAAAAGCTTGGTTTGTTAGACATCCCATTCTCTGGAAGTAATCTACTACTGCATGGGGCTCTCAAAAATGTTCACATGCACTTTCTTTCTCCCAAAGGCAATCTACTGAGCTTTAGAGAATCCCAGTTTTGGGTGGGACCAAGTGCTATTAAACCTACCTTTAAAAACTCATGCAAAGTCCACTCTTCTGTTTTACAACCATCACCACCACTCTCACTTAACTGAAACAAACAAGTCTTCCAACTTCTACTTTCTCCCCTCTATTCTACCAAACTACTAGTTCTTAGGCATAGATCTAGTCATGTCACTCTTCAGCTTAACAATTCTTGCTGGTTTCTTGTTGCCAACTTCTTTGCTTGACCTCCAGGGTCCTTCGTAATTGGGCATCAGCATACCTTTCCTGCTTCATCTCCCTCCATACACTCAAGCTTCTAGGCAAAGCAGACAACTCTCTATGCATAGAACCACACATTCTGTGCTTTCACCTGTTCATTATGCCTGGAATGTCAATAGTCAATAAACATTAATTAAGCACCTACGATGTGCCAGGCATCATGCTAAATGCTGGGGAATACAAATATGGAAAAGAAAGAAAGTTTCTGCCCTTAAGGAGCTTACACTCTAATGGTAAAAGACAACACTCAAAAGAAAGCTGCAGAGTTGGGGGGCAGGAGAGGTACCCAGAATGGGGGCGTGATGGAAGAGTCAAAGAAGTCTAAATTGAGTGCAGCCAGTGGGAAGTGGGAAGATGTCTGTCCTGTCCCTTCTCCTTAAATGGAGGGTTTCATAGATTGCTTTTTTATCCTTAATTAGCCATCAAATTCCTCAAATTTCAATCCCTACAGGCTAGATCCCAATCTGGCAATGGCCATTTGCCCAATAATCACTAAATAGCTCCAAGGAAAGAATTCCCCAGTTGTTTAAACTCTAAGCTTCTCCAGTTGGTCTAAGCAAATACATGGCTGAGGGAAAGGTAGAGAGGGAATGATTTACTCATACCCAGAATCTAGTTCCTTGTCTCTGAGTTTAGGGTGTTTCCTGTACTTTTCATATGCAAATGAGCTACTCAAAACCTCATATCCTTTATGAGTTGCAAATGATCCTACTCAACCTTTTACATCCTTTACAAGGTATAAAATGATTCACTCAAATCTGAAAGGGGTTTACCCTTTATAAGGTGAAAATGCAGTCTTGTATCTCACTGTCTCTGTTGCTTGCTCCTTCATCCTACAAATTTGCCAAAATTGGAGAGGATTTTGTATTACATTGATGCTATTATTACCTAAAACATTCACAAATCAGCAACTTACCTCTAATAATTTTATCAAAAACATTATATTCTATTTGAATAGTGATAGGAGATAAAATGTGCCAGTTTGTATTCCTTCCCTTTTATTATTAAATTTTTAGGCACAAAATGCTATCCCAAAGAATGGAGGAATTGATGGACAGAGTTGAAATCTTTATTCATCAAATTCATAGCATTTTGTACCAAATAGGACTATCAGAAATCAACTAATATCTTTGTTAAGACAAAATTACATCCAAAAGGGATTTCATTAAACTTAATGAAATTATAGCATCTCCTTTCTGAGAGATTTTAACAAGCCACTAGATCCCAAGAATGATGTCTGAAGATATTTCCTTTGCAAAAAGGAAGATAAATGAAAAGATGGATGTAAATATGAATGAATGAGTAGATGGTTGGATGTATGTATGAATGTATCGGTAGATGATTAGATGAATGGACCATCTAAATTCTTTTTCAGTTTCTGAGAATTTATTCTTTGGTAGAATGGAAAGACCTCAAAGAAGAGCTAAAACTGCATGATACAGAGAAAGGAATACTTATTTGGAGTCAAAGGACCAGGATTCAAATCTAAGTTCTTCCATTTACCAGCTATGCAACCTTGAGCAAGCTGTTTAATGTCTTGAGGCCTTAGCTCTTCATCTGTCAGACAAGAATTGGACTAGATAATTTTGCTCATCAAACCCATGTTTCAATGACTTCTGATCATGGAAGGCCTTGAATGCCTGACAAAGAAGTTTAAAACTTATTTGGTAAGCAACGGGGCACCACTGAAGATTTATGAGAATTGGTATGAAATGACCAGATTGTTGTCAAGGCTTAATCTGGCAGGTCACCACATACTTATCAATGAAAGACCTGTTCTTCAAAACTGAAATCATCTTTGTCCATTTCCCTTACTCCCAATTCTTTTTTTTTCTCTAAAACTTCCTGAATGAAATTCACCAACATAATTTTGTTTTAGATTTTTCATTCCCTAGCACTTTATTGTCTTCTAGTGATCTTAAGCTATATTTTTCCATATTATGTAACTAATGTCACTGTAGGCTATAACAGAAGTACAACTACCCAGAGCAAGGGAAATAATCATTCCCCTCTACGCTACTCCAGACAAAATACATTTGGAGTGTTTTATATAGGTATAGGTATCTCACTTCAGGAGGCACTTGTATATTTGAGAGCAGGGCTTCTTAACTCAGGGATCCACGGACACCCCCAACTGGTGGTCTATGGATGGATTTCAGGGAGTTTGTGAACTTGGATGGGGAGCAAATTACATCTTTATTCCAATATAATGTAATATATTTCAATATACTCAATATAATCCAATATAATTTTTTGTATGTTTTATTTTACATATTTAAAAATATTAATTCTGATGAGGGGTCCACAGGATTCACTTTAGGCTTTTCTGTAGATGACATAAAAAAAGATTAAGAACCCCTGTGCTAGAGTGTTTCCAGAGAAGCTCTGGGGTGGTGAAGGGACTGGTAATTATGCTACATGAGGATTGGTTGAAGAAACTGGGAATGTTCAGCCCAAAGAAGACTTTGGAGATGAGGATGAAGGACATGACAATTATAATAATAATAATAACAATATTTTTATAGTACCTACTATGTTACTAGGCACTGTACTAAGCACTTTACAAATATTATCTCATGTTATCTTCACAACATCCCTGGAAAGTAGATATTATGATTATTATTTTATTTTAATTATTTATTTTATAGATGAGAAACTGAGGCAAATGGAGATTAAGTGATTTGCTCTGGATCACACAGATAGCTAGTAAGTGTCTGAGGCCATTTGAATTCAGGTCTTCCTGACTCCAGACACTCTATCCACTGTACCACTTAGCTGTTCCTATATTCAAATAGATAACTCATTCATGTATTTGAAAAGCTGTCCTAAGCAAGAAGGATTAGATTTGTTTTGCTTAAGACACTCCTTACCTTACCTGATTTTGTCAGGCAAAACTAGGACCAATGCATCTGGAGGAAACAAAGGCAAAGATTTATGTCTTAATAGGCAGGACTATCAGAAATTCAACAGGCTGTCTTCAGGAGTATTGAGTTTCCTTTCATGGAAGACTTTCAAGGGAAATCTGAATGTCCATTTGTCAGGGATGATGTAGAGGGTATCAGTGATTTTTGTGGGATTATTTAAGTTACCTTGAACTTCTGAGATTGTGTGATTCAATGAAACATGAGGTAAAGTCAGCAGCAGGGCTGAAATCCATGATCCTTGAGAATGAATGATGTGTGCACCTGGGAATTGTTCATGTTTTAGAGACTTTAGCCATTGACTCTGCTTTGAGGGGTATTCCAGACTTAACAAAGTATCCCTGAACCCGACTGGCAACCTGGGACCCTAAATCTGCCATACCCAATCCCTAATTACCTTTTCCTCCTTTTTCACCTGCTGTCACTGTAACTGGGTATTAGTAGTCTGGCATCTGATCTCTCTTTCCTTTCTTACCCCTATCTATCACCACTCTCCAGACTAGAAGAGCAGATTTTCTAGGCTTTATTTATAAGGGCAAAGAGAATACACAAATTTGGAAATAATATATCAGCATAATTAAAAGTGCTAATAAAAGAAACGTATGTAGTGTTGAGACTATATGGTGCCTAAGCTTTGTGTAATATGGGACTGGCATGGACACAGAATGCATCAGTGTGCTTGGCTGAAGCAAGCTCCCTGCCTGGGGAGCCAGCTTCCAGGAGTGTTCTTAGGGGTAATGAAAGTGCCTAGGAGAGACATGAGGGCATGAGTTAACATTCTGTAACTGGCTCCAGTCAGCTAACCATGTGGTGAATTGAACCACAATGCTTTTTGACTGGCCGCAGAGGCATTTGGATACTCTGTCACTTTGCTATTATTTGGTTGCTCACTCTGGATTTGACTGCTTCACTGATGCCATCCAATGACAGACGATGCTGTAAGGGGAGAAGACTTGAGCCTTCTCCCCATTGAGGCCAATATGTAGCCCCATGGAAATGGGTCTTGGTCCTTTTTCCTCTGTGTTATGTTCTTTTCCATTCTGAGTGAAAGAGCTGAATCTGGAGCTTCTGACCTTGTGAGTTTTGAAAGGTCAGGAGGACAAACAGGTAGAATCCGAGAGCCAGAGTTCGTGGTAAATTTTGTAGCTAGCTCAGTAGAGCTATCCCAGGGCAAGGAGCGACCTCTGAGACCCATCTCCAATTGATATAATATGAAATAATAGAAGTTATGCTTACGAACCAAAAAATAAACCTCCTTCCTCCCTATCTTTCTTTCTCTTCATCAGTAACTCACCAAACACACATGTTCCAATGCCCCTGATCATGCAGGGCCTTTAATGTCACACAAAGAAGTTTAGACCTTACTTGGTAGGCAAGAAACGCAAGATCCAGAAGAAAGCTTAGAGGCCTCATAATCCAACTTCTTCATTTTCAGGTGAGAAAACCAAGACCCAAAGAGTTGTAGTGACCTCTCTAAGGTCACACAAATAGTGACTTATGGTTTATTAACTACTTTATTTGAGACAACCTTGAGGTATTGATTGATAGAGAGATTAGACAGATAGACAGATAGATAGGTAGATAGATTGATAAACAGAACATTTGTGAAGGGTTTACAATGTAGTAGGTACTCTCTAAGCCCAAAGAATAAAAATACACTAAGCAAGATAATGGGGGGAAAAACCACATTAAGAGGAGCTAGAAAGCAAGAAGGGGAAGGTATGCTTGGCATCATGGTGTGGAGATGGCCAAAGTGATATGGAGGCCCGTAGGCAAAAAGATGAAAGCTCATCTATTGAAGCTCAGCATAATTCTAGGGGTAGAGTCTAAGGTTCTTCTGGGGTAGATTTGGAGATGATTTGGCAAGAGATTTGGGCAAGAGTGGAGGCAGCATGATATGGAGATGATTGGGAAATGGAGTGTAAAAATATGATTATTTCTGTTTTACACAGGAGGATAATGGGGCACAAAGAAGTTAAATGATTTGTTCCTTGTTACATCACTAGTAGTTGTGGAGGCCAGGACTCAGTTTCAAGTCTTCTGCTCTAAGACCTAGGCTCTATTCACTACACTGCAGATCTGGACCCCTCAACTGGAAAAGAATCACGGGGTCATGATTTTTTTTGTTGTGGCTCTTCTAATAGTCTTAAACAATATTAAAAGTTCCTATTTCTTAATTTTCTGTATTTACACCCAGATTATAAATTCCCTAAGGGTAGAGACCAAGTCTACCACAGAGTTGGTGAGCACTTGATGTAATTTAGGGATTATTTAGTAGGAATAATATTACAGTAGGCTGATTAGTCCAATGATTATTAAAAAAAAAAAAAAAGACAACCACAACACAGTGATTTGTGGAGCTGGGGAAAATTCCAAAAATACAGGGAACCACCTTGACCTGCAGAATTGAGAGGCCCTAAGCCAGTGAAGTTCACATTAGTGAAACTGCCTCAGTGCAATCTTCTTTGTCTATTGCTCTTTCCTCACTCCTTTCACATTCAATCACTTATAAAAAGCTCCTTCCACGTCCCATCCTTCCCCTTCCATTTGGATGATTTGGATTTGTTGTGGAGCTAGGCATGTCCAATGGCCACCGTCTCTGCAGAGTTTGATTGCAAGTAGAAAACCACACACCCACCCTTTACTCACTGCCCCCCTGCCCCATGAGGTTGCCATTATTCACACTAGAGCAATCAGAGCATCAATTAGAGCAATCTAAAGCATCATGGGGAAACCTCCCTGCCCTAATTCAAAACAAAACACCCAAAGATTTGAAAGTGTAAGGTTTCCTGAAATGATTTCTTGGCCCATTGAGTTTTTCACTGACTTCGTCCTCCCTTCAAAGTCAGTATAATATAGAGGCAAACACCAGAAATAGGGTGGGATGACTGGGGCTTTCCTCAAGGTGCTGAAGTTGGAGAATGTTGGTAGCACTCACAATCCTTCAACATCGTAAGAACAACAAAGCTTGGCACCTAGTTAGAAGCTAGTATCTTCAAATAAGCAGCTCTATGTTTTCCCATCCCCCTCAAAGCAGCCTCCCTAGCATATGCCTCTTGTTGTCCTAGGGTCTCTTTCTCCAGCCCCTAAACAGTGCTTTGCTGAACTGAGGGGTGCTTTATGTCACCAGAGTCCTGGTTACAGCTCTGTGGTGGGGTTTGATAGCCCCAGGGCATATCCATCCTCATGGGGTGATGGAGGAAGGGAGGAAACCGCTCTCCTACTAGCACGATAAGGCAGCTGCTGAATCAGTGCAAAGGTGATCTTAAAACTACCCCAGTTGCCCATTCCCCTGCTTTCCCTTCCCTTCCACCACCATACTGCCCCATCCTTCTTTCACTCTTATCCTTCCTTTTCACTTTTATCATCTGATTTTGCCTCTGATATTTTGTCTAAATACTTGCATGTTGATTTGCCTGCTGACCTGACATTGGACTGTGCCTGGATCCTGACTCACTTCTGGTCTTTCCATTCACTCCTTTCCTGTCCATTGAGACTCCTTCTCTGTCTTTCAGAATCCCAGAATGTGGAGAAGGCAGGGACTCTAGAGATTAAATAGTGTGACTCACACCTACCTACACAAAAAAACCTTCTTCCTAATATCGCAGACAGGTGATCATCAAGGCATTGTTTGATGCCTTATAGCAAACTGAAATCATACACAGAGAAGTCAACACTACTAACACAACTACTCTCACTACTCCCTTCTGTGGCAGCCCAGTTCACTTTTGGATGCCTTTCATTAGAAGGAGGTTCTTCTTTATATGGAGCCTAAACCAACATCACTGTAACTTCCACACAAGTGTTAGGATTCTCATTCCAATTTGCTCCTCATTGCAGCCTGCCAAGAGGACAGAGATAACTGAGAAGGGAATGAAACCAATGACTTTACCGTGCCAGTCCTTCCTTCTTGCTGGAGTGTTGGAGGGCCTAGATTTGAAATCAGAGGATCTGGGCTGGCAGCCCAGCTCTTCTCTTCGTTCTGTGCAACCTTGGGGAAGTTGCTTGGTCTCTCTATACTCTGTCTCCTCATCCATCAAAAAAAAAGAGGAGTTTGCAGATCTCTGAAATCCCTCTCTGCTTTAAATCAATAGTCCTATGACCTGTAATTCTCTTTTACTGAATCAGAAGTTGCTATCTCCATTAAGCAAGCGTAGGCCCAGCCTGGGAAAGATGGATCGAATTAGACTCCCTTATAGCATTTTTGGGCTTAACTGAACTTTGTAACTCTGGTGAACTCTTTCTTTGAAGACATTTTAATCATCTTACATCCCATCTTTGACTTTGGAAGTCCCAAGAGTAGAGGGCCTGTACATATGCAAAATGCTCAGATAGCTTTAACAAATAGGTGTTGGTAAGATAGTGATTGGCACTAAATGGTGCAAAATAGAACAGATACTAGGAAAAAAAAAAAACCCAATGGAATCCAATTGTATTGCAACATCGCTTGAGCTCTGGGATTTTTCTTGGTGTTAACATCCAAGGCAGAAGTAATGCAGTGATGAAGTCCACATCCCTCATGGAGTGTGTGGGATTGGCAGCAAGAGGAAATCATCTTTTGATTTATAATCCGTGCAGATTTTAAGTGCTCCTGGCAGCTAGAACTCTGAATCCTAAGACTGATAGATAACTAGCTAGATAACAAATACAGTAGGCTGTGCAGGGAGCATTGGTTTAGCTTGGTCATACTGTTCAATTTATTTCAGTGAGCATTTATTATTCATACACCATGAGATGAAGAAATCACAGTGGGAGTACAACGACAAAAAGAAATAGTCTCTGATCCCAAGGAGCTTACATTCTCCTGGGGAAGGAGGTGAGGGGTGGGTGGGATACAAAATCATACACAAGGAAGTCAATGCTACTAATACAACTCCTCTTCCTACTACCCTTCCTCCTTCTCCTCCTCTTCCTCCTTGTAATAAACAGCATTTCTATAGAGTTTTAAGGTTGCAAAATACTTTGTGTATACAACATTTCCCAAAAGCTTTAATAGCTTAGAAATGCATTAAGGCTTTTATAAGACCCTCTATATTACCACATTTGATCTTCACCACAAACCTGGGAGATAGATGTAATTATTAGTCCCCACTTTATAGCTGAGAAAACTGAGGCAAGTAAGTCTCTGAGGCAGGATTCAAACTCAAGTCTTCTTGACTCCACATCCAGCACTCTTTCCACAATGGACATCCAAAGTAATTTCAGGAAAGGAGAGAATGTTAACAATTTAAGGTCAGGGATGGGAGCATCAGTTCTCTGTATAAATTCAGTAACAATTATCTCCCTCCTCCCTACTTCTTGCCTAACTGGGGTTCAAGAAGCTTTTCTTGATTCTTTTCTCACTGTCCTCCTTTGTCCTGGACTTAATCATCTCCAGAAACTCATTATTCTGCAAGATGAAATCAACTCAGATCATTTCTCACCTCAGCTGTGTGACTTCATCATGCCCCCAAACAGGGTATTCCTCCCTTCCCCTTTCACTTTCTTTTTGTGTTGTCTTTCATATTAGACTATGAGCCCGTTGAGGACAGAGACTGTCTTTTTATCCCCAGCACTGAACCAGTGTCTGACACCAAGACAGTAGAAACAGCTTGTCTGAGGTCACAGAGGTAGTAAGTGACAGATAGTAAGTGATAGAATTTGAACACAGGTTTTCTCAGTTCAAATCTAGTGCCCTTTCCATTGCTCTAATCTGACATTCTTGTCTCTGAGACAATATCCCAAAAACATGCCAGGATTTTATATCCTTAGGAGAGGACACTGACCTAACAAATTTCTAAACAAGGAATTTGTTTTCCAAAGTTAACAGCTCAGGGTAATACTTCAAACAAGATCTGATTCATGATCTGGCCTGGGTGAGATATGGCCAGATCTCAACGCCTACGATCTCAAATCCATTCCTGTCCTCAACCCCAGAGTACATTAGTAGAAATAATTTTGATTTTTCACCACTTTTCAGTTCCCCTCCCAACCCTGCCCTTTCGCCTACTCATGGGCAAGTGGGTTACCAATCCCAGTTGACTCCACATCAGGATGTAATCACTGATTCAAACTCTTAGGAGTTTCAGAGCTACATTTATAGCAGGGTGTTCTTTTCAGGAATTCACTTTGTCAAGCTCTCACATTTATTCTATTCTAGCCAAGGAAGTCCTTCCAGAGGGATTAGTTCTACTTTGTCCTTTAAAAAGCAACAGTTAAGGGGCCCTCCTCAGATCACAGTCATAATCATATTTAGTAATAATAGGAGCAGCATGCATGTATTTAAAGCAATGCCTAGCAGACAATAATCACTTAATAAATGTTTTATCCTTCTATCTCCCTCTCTCTATCATTCACCTATCTCTATCATCTATTTATCCATCTCTCTCTATCTAAATTATCTAATTATATATGTCTACAATCTCTATCTACATTATCTATCCATCTCTCTATCTTTATCATCTTTGTCTCTCTATCATCCTTCTATTTCTATCAATACTATTTATCTGTCTGTCTTTATCTTAAACACCCATTTATGTCATCTGTCTCTATAATCTCTCTCTCTCTCTCTCTCTCTCTGTGTCTCAATCCTTCACAAGTCTGCAAGACAGATAGCTAAGCAGCACAGTGGATAGAGCACTAGTCAGGCAGACCTGAGTTCAAATGTGACCTCAGATACCTACTAGCTGTGTGATCTTAGGCAAATCACTTAACACCGGTCTTCCTCAGTTTCCCCATCTGGAAAATAGGGATAATAACAGCACTTATGTCTCATGATTATTGTGAGGATCAAATGAGATAATAATTGTGAAACATTTAGCACAGTATCTGGTACATAGTAGGCATTATGTACACTACTACTACTACTACTACTACTACTACTACTACTACTACTACTACTACTA
>NW_020954560.1:2803510-2915209 GCF_900497805.2 Vombatus ursinus | reverse complement strand
TACTACTACTACTACTACTACTACTACTACTACTACTACTACTACTATGACTACTACTATTCTACTACTACTACTTCTCCTCCTCCTCCTTTATTGTTACTGTTACTATTATTATTATCTGGGCTCAGAGTCAGGAAGACCTAGGTTTGAATTCCACTTTTGACACTTACTATCTCTGTGACCTTGGGCAAGTCACTAAATGTCTCTGAGCCTTATTTTCTTCAAAGGAGCCCACATATAGAACTGGAAGGAATCTTAGAGGTAATCTATCATTCTATCTTTCCATGTTACAGATGAGGAATCTGAGGCCCCATTAAGTGACAGTCATGCCAAAGATCACACAGGCAGTGAGTGGCAAAATCATAATTGAACCCCAGATCTTCTAGTTAGAGGTACAACAGGACTCTTTCTCTCTAATACGAGGCAGTAAAAGGAGGATAATAATGCTTCTAGGATGGATCTCTCAGGTTACTGTGAGGTTGAACTAAGATAACATAAAGAAATCATTCTATGAATTTCTAATATTGGTAATAGTAATAGTACAATTATTATTATTCCCCATCAACAGAGGAGCAAACATGTTTAGAAAGGAAAGGTGACTTGCTTATGGTCATATTATAATGGAGTTGGAGCTTGAGTCTGAGATTTTTTTCAGTACAAGTCCAATTCTCTATACTCTATACATGGCTAACTCTCTATTTACTAATCCAATGATGGACAAGTGATATGAACATGAAGCTGAGATAGATGCTTTCTATAGGTGTGAAATAAGCCTCCAAGGGTCTGCTAAACTCCCATGTTGGGACCAAGCCAGATTAAAGTATCATTGGGAAATATTTAATAAAATAAAAATACAACATTGATAATGTTAATTTGTGGTTTTCTAAGTCAATATGTGGCCTACAGGGATATTTTCTATCTGAGTTTGACACCATTGATACATAAAGCCTCTGTAAATTTGAGATGTAACATGATAGTAGCACACACACACATACATACACATACACCCCAAAACATGGAAATGAGTTCCAAATTGGAGATGGCAAATCCCATTGGCATACTCTCAGTACTCTCAGTCAACTTCTCTTGCCTCTTCTCTAAAGAATCCACTGCTGGCAGTAGGATAGCTCATACTTATGCATGCTTTAATGATAGCAACAATAAAAATAGTAATAATGATAGTAACAATAATAGTAACAACAATTCAATGCTTCACAGGATTTATGATTTTACTGCTAGGGATAATGTTACTGATGCAGAAGGCAGTGGTTCCTGACCTGGGTATATTATCTTCCTGAACTGCTTTGGCCACACTTGGACCATTAGATTTAGGAGAGACCTTTAAGGACCACAAGATCAGCAAGAAGACCCAGCAGTTGTTTTTTTCAAATTACTCCCCCTGAAAGCCCTTATAAAAAGAAATTATGCAACAGATATGAACTAACTAGAGCTGAACCCACAGCAAAAGAATTTTTAAAAAATACGCTGTGTTTAAGAAATCAAGAAGCAACATTGGAGAAATTCAACAATTAGAGCTTCCCACTTGGTAATCTTATCCACCCACCCCCAAACTACTCCAAACACTGTGGGCAACAAACGTAAGCAACCTCATGGGCTTGTGTTTCAGCGTCCAGTTGTGGACCCTCATAGCAATGATGCAGCTTGAATGAGAAGCAGCTGGTGTACCCTTTCAAAGCACCAGAGGAACTGGGGTGTGTGAAGAGGAGAATCAGGGTAAGGACAGGTAGCAGAGATTGCCTAGTATGATGCAGCACTGTGCCAGCTAGAGGGGAAAACAAGATTCTACCATCACAGGAAAGAAATCTAGAAACCTTGTTTGGGCCAGTCCTTTCCCCACTGAAGTTTGATCTGGGCAGGGATTTTGCCCAGGTTCCCACATATATTCACTTTGAACTCAAGGAGGCCCAGGACACCCAGATTCAGAGGGTCTGTACAGTCATAGAAAGGGGAAGAAACAGGAAGAGAAGAGGGAAACCAGAGACAAGCAATTGAGAGCAGAAGAGAAAAGTCCAAAAGAACAAAGGAGAATGCCTGAGTACAAACTTAGCTCACAAACATATAAACCAACACAGCAGTTCATAAAGACCTAAAGAAAAATGAATAAAAACTTGAAAAGAAGTCAGAATACTATGAATTATTGTGCTATATTAAGCAAAACTCACTGACCAAAGAGAAAACTTAGACAACTTTTCAGAAACCATTGAACAACAACAGAAGAATCTCTTAAAAGAACTATCACAAAATTAGGTAGCTCTTATCTCTTATTGATAATTTTTTTAGGTTAAGATGGTCACATGTCAGATGACACAAGGACCTAACTCTCCTATTCTTACTTTAGCAATGCTCTAAAAAAGAGCACTAGATTGAATAATTACCAAAAAAAAATCCAAAGAGATATTTAGTAAACCTCTTTACGTACTCTATGAATGCACAAAAACACAGCTAGAAGTTGTGTATACTGTGAGAGGAGTCTTGATAGAGAAGTCAGTACAGTTATACAGGTTGGAAACCCACAGCAATGCCCCAAAAAGGAAAGCCCAAGGAAGCCCCATTAAGTACAGAGACTTCCCAGAGTTCTAAGAGGGGAAAGTTCAAGGAACACAGAAATCTCTCAATACTCCAGAGGAAGAAAGAAGAAAACAACAGTACCCTGAACAGGGAAGCTCCAGAAGGAAGAGAGAGTCAACATTCCAACTAGGAAAGTCACAGGGAAGAATATAAAACAATGCACCCTGATAGAGACAACTACAGAGAGTAGAGAGACCAGACAGTACTTTGATCAAGAAAGCTACAAGGCTATCTCTTACTATCTCTTCTTGCTGGGTTTTGTTTGTGATATATAGGAATGTTGATTTATGTGGATTTACTTTATGTCCTGCTACTTTGCTAAAATTATTTATTGTTTCAACTAACTTTTCAGTTGAATCTTTGGGATTTTCCAAGTATATTATCATGTCATCTGCAAAAGATATAGTTTTATCACTTCATTCCCTATTCCGATTCCTTCTATATCTTTTTCTTTTCTTATTGCTATTGCTTGGATTTCCAATACAATATTGAATAATATTGGTGACAGTGAGCATTCTTGTTCCATGCTTGATCTTACTATGAAGGCTTCTAGCTTATTTAAAATAACTCTAGACAGGATAAAATATCTGGGAATACACCTGCCAAAACAAATCCAGGAACTATATGAACAAAATAATAATAAAAAAACCCTTTTTTATATAAATAAAATAAGATTTTAAAAATTGGAGAAATAGCAATTGTTTCATGGGTTGGTAGGGCCAATATAATGAAACTGAATTATATATTCAGTGTCATCCCAATTAAATTACCAAAAATTATTTTACTGAATTAGAAAAAAAAACAACAAAATTCATTTGGAAGAACAAATAATCAAGAATATCAAAAGAATTAATAAAAGTATAAAAGAAGGAGGTTTAGCAGTACCAGATCTTAAACTGTAATATAAGGCAGTAATTATCAAAACTATCTGGTGCTGCCTAAGAAATAGAAAGCTAGATCAGTGGAACAGAGTAGACATACAATTTTCAGTTGCAAATGAATATAGTAACCTTGTATTTGAAAAGTGTGAAGACAAGTTTTGGGGATAAGAATTCATTATTTAATAAAAATTGTTGGGAAAACTGGAAAGCAGTCTGGCAGAAATTGGGCATAGACCAATATCTTACACTATTTATCAAGATAAGGTCAAAATGATACATGACCTAGATATAAAGAGAGAGATTACAAGAGCATTTGAAGAACATGGAACATATTACCTATCAGATTTATGGATAGGTGAACAATTTATGATTAAACAAGAGGGGGAGGGCTGTGTGAGGTGTTAAATGGATAATTTTGATTACATTAAATTTAAAAAAAGTTTTGTCCAAATAAAACAAATGTAGCCAAGATCAGAAGGAAAGCAGAAAATAGGGGGGAAATTTGTATAGACCATTTTTCAGATAAAGGCCTCACATATCAATATATAAAGAATGTTGTGAAATCTATAAGAATGAGAGTCATTCTCCAATTGATAAATGGTCAAAGGATATGAACAGGCAGTTTTCCAGTGAAGAAATCAAAACAATTTATAGGCATATGAAAAAATACTCTAAGTCACTATTGATTAGAGAAATGCAAATTAAAACAACCTTGAGATATCATTCTACACCTACCACAATGGCTAAAATGATAGAAGGGAAAAGTGACAAATGTTGGAAGGGATGTGGAAAAATTGGGATACTAATTCATTGTTGGTGGAATTGTGAACTCATCCAACCATTTTAGAGAACAATCTGGAATTATGCCCAAAGAGTTATTAAACTATCCATACCCTTTGACTCAGCAAAACCACTACTAGGTCTTCCAAAGATGATTAGGGAAAAATGAAAAGAACCTATATGTTCTAAAATATTTATAGCATCTTTCTTTATGGTGGCAAAGAACTGAAAATTGTGGGATGCTCATCAGTTGGAAAATGACTGAACAAGTTGTGATATATGATCATGATGGAATAGTACTGTGCTATAAGAAATTATGAGCTCATTAATTATGGAAAAACATGGATAGACTTGCATAAAATAACAAAGAATGAAATGAACAGAACCAAGAGAATGTTGTATACAATAATAGCAATATTGTTTTAAAAACAACTTTGAATGACTAAATCATTTTGACTACTATAAATACACAAATTAACTGCAAAGGACCTATGAAGGAAGATGCTATCTGCATCCAGAGAAAGAACTGATAAATTAAAATAGAGGATGATTTTACACATATGCAAATATATATAAATGTGTGTGTGTGTGTGTGTGTGTGTGTGTGTGTATCTAATGGTAGCTATCTCTGGGGTGGGGGAGAGGAGAGAAGAAAAAAAGTGAAAAAAGTTACATGACAACTTTATTACATATTTAAAGGAATAGCATGTTGTACATAATAGATTTGCAGTTTCATGTGCAATTATCTTTTTATATTCTACTATGTTATGAAAAAGTCAGTGTTATTTCATAAATTAAAATTTTTTAAAATGTAAAATTTAAAAAAATCTACAAGGGGGTCAGAAGCTATTAAGTGCCTTGATCAAGGGAGCCCCTGGGAGTAGAGAGAACACCCATTTCCTCGACTAAGGAATCCCTTGGGGGAACAAATATCCCTCTCCAATGTCCTAATCTAGGAAGTCCTGGAGAGGACAGATAACCCAGTCTTCTGAATAAGGAAGCCTTTCATGTGCCAATAAAAATGTTGAATTAGGTGGATGAATAATATCTACAGGAATATAAAATGCCCAGATGAATAAAAGAAGAAGTAGAGAACTTAACCCAATATGAAGAAGAAAAAAAGAAATTAAACAGAACATAAATGAACTCTCAAAGGAAAAAAAAGATGGATTTTCAAGTAAATTTTATCAAACATTCAAAGGACAATTAATTCCTATGTCATTTATACTGTTTGCAAAAAATACAGAAGGATCCTACTAAATCTCTTCTATGACCTAAATATAGTATTGATACATAAACCAGAAAGAAAGCTTCAGAAAGAAAATAATAACCAATATTTCCTAATGGATATTGAAGAAAAATATAAATAAAATATTAGCAAAGAGATTACAGTAACACAACTAAAATATTGAGCATTATGACAAGGTAGGCTTTATTCTGCAATGCAAGATTGGCTCAATATTAGGAAAACCTTAAACATAATAGACCCTATTCATAATAAATGCGAAATCAAGTGATTATATTTATAGATAAAAAAAAGCTTTTGACAAAATAAAACACCCATTTCTGGTAAAAGACTAAAAAAAGCATAGGAACAAATTGGTTTTTCCTTAAAATTATAAATATTACCTAGGTGAATTCCAAAGTCAGCATCACATGTAATCAAGATAAACAAGTAGATGTTTCAAGGATTTCTATTATCACCACTATTATTTACTTTAGTTCTAGATGTGCAATCTATAGCAAAAAGACTAGAAAAATAAATGGAGGGAATAAGCAAAGACAAAGAGGCAACATAATTGTTACTTTTTTTGCAGATGATATGACAATTTTCATAAAGAACCTTAAAGTATCTACTAAAATAAATGAAATAATAATTTTATCAAAGAAACAGGAAATGAAATAAATCCATATAAATCATGTGCCTTTAAAAAATATTTTTAAACAGAACCCAGTAGGAAAGGATAGAAAGAAAAGTTAAATTCAAAATAACTACAGTTTTTTTTTAAATGGAGGGAGGATCAGGGAAGAGGGGAGCAGCTAGGGATAGGGTTGATAAAGAAAAGAAAAAAGAGACATAAAAGTGGATCATTGAAGCATCTTAAAAATGCACAAAATGAAAAATTAAAAAGTACATAGGGAAATGCAGATAAGCAAGAAAGCTTTGAAAGGAACATTTATTACATTTTAAAAAGGAAATTGCATAATAGACATTTATGATTTCATATATAACCCTATTTTTCTGTTTGACTTTTATGTGATTCTTTATATTACATTAAGAAATTTTTTAAAAATTAGAAATGAAAGTAGGTTGAAAATTAGAGCTCTTCACATGGTGCTTCATAAACATCAAGGTAAAGAATTTAGAAGACATGATGGGTAATCTCTCCAAAGATACAGATGCTCTGAGAGAGAGAATAACAGATGTGTAACACACAAATACAGAGGTGGAAGTAAATTTGGCAGAAGAAAAGCAAAAGGCTATAATGTCAAAAGAACACATGAATTTTAAACTAGTCAGGTCAATCAACAAGCATATTATTACTTTGTGTCAAGCATTAAGCTAAGCAGTGAGGATACAAAGACAAAAGCAAATCAGTCTTTGCCATCAAATAGCTTATGGTATAATAGGAGAGACTGTAGGAGGTCTGTAGGCCTATACAAGACATACAAATCAAATACAAAGTAACCTTTGAAGAAAAAGCACAGGTAGTGAGAGTGGAACAGCAAAGGCCACGTGTACAAAGTGGTGCTTGGGTTGAGTCATGAAGGAAACCAGGAATTCCAGGGAGGGGGAGGTGTGGTGGGAGAACATTCTGGGCATGAAAAGCGTACAGCACAAAGGGAACATGGAGATGGGGTGTTATGGGTGATGAGGAGCAAGTAAACCTGTAGAGATAGAGTCCCAGGGGTGGGGAACCTGCAACCTCAAAGACACATGTGACCTTCTAGATCCTTGGGTGTGACTTTTGACTGAATCCAAGTTTTACAGAACAGATCCTTTTATTAAAGAGATTTGTTGTGAAGTTTGGATTCAGTCAAAGGAGGAATTGAGGACGTAGAGGGAAGGTAGGAATAGTTTTAAATGTCAAATAGAAAAGTTTATTGGTGATCCTGGATGTAACTGGGGGCCATTTGGTGTTTAATAATGAGCAGCAGAGTGATATGGCTCAACCTCAGCTTTAGGAAAATCACTTTGGTGGCCATGTGAAAAATGGAGTGAGACTTGAGCAAATATGTTTTTTTATTGCATGTTATGCTCCGTGAGTGTCTCAGTATATTCCAATTCCAAACCTGAATCACTGCACCAACCTAACCCAGATTTGATGTTAGTCAGTAGGGACTGTTTACAATGACTTCCTGAGTAAATTCATCATTGATGTGGGGGAGTAGTGGTAAGAAAGAAAGGCATCTATAGGTGATTGGATGGTCAGAGATAGGACCCCGTTATCTTGTGCCTACAGTATTGTTCGGGAAACATGAGGAGTCTTCTCAGTGGTATGAAGAAGAGTTAGTGGGGTGGCTGCCTAAAGAGCTTTATAGGAAGAGCAGAAATGTTGTAAAATTAAGTATCTCTTATTGTTGATTTTTAGAAAAGCTGGGTCACCATTGTAAGGAAACTAAAAATAATTGTCTTTGCCTATTCAGTTCTTAGAGGCATAAGTGAATGTGCTTTTGATTTTTTTTTTTGCACTTTTGATTTTTTAAGAATTGTGTTTTGAAGGCAGAGAAATAGCTTGTGGACCTAGGAATAGCATCAATGAGAAGGGCTCTGCTAATGAGAACAAGGACTGATAGGCTGTAAATGGGAAGCATGATTTCTGACCTAGAGGTTGCATTGGACAATATGTCACACCCTACTGAAAATAGGGCAATAAGGTAAGGTAACAGGAGCAGAAGTGAAAATGAAGATTGAGAGTCATGATAGGAAAAGAAGCTCAGGTCTATCTTATTACTAACTCCCCTTCCTACCTTCCTACCATTCTTTTCACCATCCCCATCATTCTAGGGAGTAATAGACAGAGGGAGATTTATCCACCCAGCTCTAGCTGTCATATGGAAGCAGTAGCTGTGTGTTGGAGTGGGGAGAAGGGTGAATGCTCCCTCCGTCCCTCATAAGATCACTTGCCACGCATGCTGGAGAACTGAACGAAGAGAGAGAGATCAAGAAGGTATCTCTCCTTTTTAACTCAGAGCACCTCACCTCCTTGCCACTGTCATGGGATTGGGGAAAGACCAAAGGATCACCCAAAGTTTGCTGAATTATAAAGAGTTCTGAGACATGTTGTTGGCTTGAAGAAAAAAGGGCACTTTTGTATGATGTTCCATCCTTATTACTCAACAAAGAAGAAGAATTCAGAGAAGCTGAAAACATATGAAATGATACATGGCAGAGTAAGCAGAACCAGTAAAACAATATATACAACTACAAGATAAATTGAAAGAACAAAAAAATTAAACCAGACCTTATGTAATTATAATGTTCACACTTGGTTGAAGAGAAAACTACAAAAAATGCAGCTTTTTCTCTTCATAGCTGCCTTCTTTATTTTTCTAGTTTTTTTTCCCCATAAGCCCCCCTGCAGTTGAACTTTCTCTTATGAAACATTATCTCCCCTTATTAAAAAGTGAGGTCCTTAAGAACAGGGATCATATCACTTTTCCTATTTGTATCTCCAGGGCTGGAAAGTGTGCTTGGCAAACAGAATGCTTAATATATGCTTTTCATTCATTCATTCACTCATTACTGAGGTGAGGAACTACGGGTGTGAAATATTGCATTTGTTATCAGATAATCTGTGTTTTACTGAATTGCTTTTTCCTTTTTTTTTTTTTTTTACATTGTTGTTACAATGGACCAGGTCGGGGAGGAGAGAGGGATATCTTTTGAAATCAGTGGAATATAACAACAAAAGGCACGATAAAAACAAAATTAAAAAAGTAGACAACTATATGATCACCTAGTACAAGTATCTCTTTTTTACACCTGAGGAAACTGAGGTACAAAGTACACTAAGGAAAACTGGAAGAGAATGATTTTTACTGTATGAGACCAAGGAATGTTTTGTGGAGGAGGAATCAATTTCATTTTTTTTTAAGGATAATGCCACCACTGTATTTAAAGTTTACTGTGATTTTATTCAGAAAATTTCTTAAGCTGTTTTTTTTTTCTGGATTGAAAATACTTGTCATCTTAGTAAGAATAATTATGGTTTGCTGACCAAAAAGTGTTGTTGATTAGAAATTCTTCATGGTTCCTATTTTGGATTATCTACTGGCATTTCCCCCTTGATTACAAAGTCATACTGAATTATGGAAATACAGCATTATTTTTAAAGGATTTAGACATGTAAGTTCAATGTGAAAGTAAAAACATAAAAGGGAATGTAATTCTTCTTTAATAAAAGTAAATACTCTGTCATTCACCTCTGTCATTCATTTCAAACATCTCTAAGACATAAAGACAAATAAAGACATTGTGAATTTGATGTCCATTAAGGATTTCAGACTCAATATGTCTAGAAGAGAGCTCATGATTTTTTTCCTTAATTCATCCTACCCATGTCAAAGGTACCATCCTCCTTTTAGTCAACCATATTGACAACATTGGAGTCATTCTCAACTCCTTGCTTCTTCCCCCCTCCCCATAACCAAATCAGATGCCAAATCTTGTCTATTTTGCCTCCACATTATCTCTCATATCCATCCTCTTCTTTCCACTCATAGAGTCATCACCGGTTACCTAGATTACAGTAGTCATAGACCCCTGGTATTATGTTCTCTGACAACTTAGCCAATATCTTAGAAGACTTCTGGCTATCCTATGCCTTAAGCCCCACCCCAAACTGAGACAATGTGGACAGGCCATTGGTCTGATCCTGTGTAGCAAATTGGTATAGCATATTGCACAGAATTAAAATCAAAGGAGTTGGGTTCAAATCTCCATTCTACTACTTACTACTTATGTGGCTTTGGGCAAGTAATTTCCCTTTTTCTAGACATTCGTTTCTTCAACTGTACAATAAAGGGATTGAATTAGCTGATTTATAGTTCTACTTCCAGCTCTAAATGTATGAACTCATGATTACGGGAGATTTCAGCTTCCATTTAGTAGAACCCTCACAAGCGCTGCCCACCTGTCCTGAAGCCTAGTTGATGGTTCATTTTCTAAAAAGTGTGTGTGTGTGTGTGTGTATGTGTGTGTTGGTGTGTGTTGGCAGAACTGGGCTGAAATGGGTATGATTCTACTAGATGGCTAAACAGGGCAAGGAGAAGAATGTGAATGTTCCTGACAGGCCTTATAAGGGTTATTCATTTCCCTAGGTGACAGTGAAAAGTGGATCATGCTTTGTAAACTGAATAGGACTAAAGCAAAAGGAGTTTGTGTCTCTGTTTTCCAGTCTGGCAAGTGCTGCTTGGATAAGTAATCCTTCAAAAATAAATCACATGTAAGTTATGAATCCAGGGACAGGTGATAACTCTACCACACCTTCATCTAACTGATGTCAGCTTTTTACTTCACTGGAGGGGCAGGTAAGGTTAGGTCTTTGTGCAACAGCCAGAATCAGTAAGCTGGATATGTTGCCAATCATTTGTTGGTCTCAAAGGTAGTGACATATGACAAGCTAACAACCATTAGGGCTTTGGGGCTATTAAGTATCCTGAGGAATATACTTATAAATAAAACACATTGCAAGATTATTTTAACATATGCTTGGCACATAGTAGTTGCTTAATGAATGCTTATTTTTTTTTATGAATGCTTATTGATTGACTGACTGACTTATCACTATCCCTTATGCTTTAGGCACAGTTCATTCATGATCTCAACTTATCCTGACTAAAATGGAAAGAGTCATAGAACATACAACTTGTTCTAATAAATTGGTACCTAATGAGATGATATATGAGAGGCAGTGGGGTGTGGAGGAAATAGCACTGACCTGAAATTAGAAAAGGTCTGGGTTCAAATCCTGCCTTCTAGGATGGGAAAAAATAGGTACACTTCAGTACTGTTGGTGGAGTTGTGAAATGGTCCAACCATTCTGGGAGAAAAACTTGGAACTATGCCCAAAAGGCTATAAAACTGTGCATTCTTTTTGACCCAGCAATAGTACTCCTAGGTCTGTATCTCAAAGAGATCAAAGAAAAGGGAAAAGGGACTATTTGTACAAAAATATTTATAGCAGCTCTTTTTGTGGTGGCAAGGAATTGGAAACTGAAGGAATGTCCATCAATTGGGGAAGAGTTGAACAAGTTATGGTATATGATTGTGATGGAATACTATTGTGCTATAAGAAATGACAAGGGGGATGGTTTCAGAAAAACCTTGGAAGACCTATATGAACAAAATGAAGTGGTCACTCTCTTGCTTGCATTCTCCAGCTTATTAACGTCAACTGAGGATGCAGTGGATAGAGCAGTGTTAGGAAGACCTGAATTCAAATTTGGCACAGACATTTACTAGCTGTGTGACCCTGGACAAGTTATTTAATCTCTCAGCTTCGGTTTCCCCATCTGTAAAATGAGGTTAAATTTGATGGTCCCTAAAGTTCCTTCTGTCTCTAAATCTATGATACTATCATCCTATGTTCTTTCTTAATGCTAGAAATGAATACAGTACTGCAGGTTAGGACTCACAGGAGTAAAGGACTGTGGGACTATCACTCCCCTAAATCTGGAAACTATGCTTTTCTTAAAATTTTTTTAATTTAATTTTTTAAATTTCAAACTTAACATATACCAAAAAGAAATGAGCCTTTCTGTAAAGTAGGTAGAATGCATAAAGAGGATTATGTGTGAAACCATAAATCTCTTTTTTTATACCACTTGCTTTTTAAAAAAAGGATAAAATGAACTCTGCATTACTTTTACAACTATCCTACTTGTCTTTGCTTCTTTCTGAATTTCATCCTGTTCTCTGTGGTTTTTAAAACATGTTTCAATAACTTTCCTCTTTATAAGACTTTTTTGGGGGCATCATCATCACTGCCTTCTCAACCCAACAAACCCTCTACTCTAATTAAAAACAGAAAAAAAACTTTTTTAACAAGCATATTAAAATAAAGCAAATCCACACCATGCATGACTATGTCCAAAAATGTACGTCTCCTTCCACAACTTGAATACATCTGCTCTCTGCTCCATAGCATACACGGTTGGGCTTTGGTTTGATCAGAATTCTTAAATCTTTCAAAGCTGTTTTTCTTTTCAATGTTGTTATTATGTAAATTACCTTACTTGTTCTGTTCACTTCATCCTGCATTAGTTTATTGTGAAATTATCTCATTATTTCTTATGATACAATACTATTTCATTACATTTACATACCACGATTTGTTCAGCCCTTCCCCAATTGATGGGTATCTTCTTAGTTTCCAGATATTTTCTTTTTTTTTTTAATGTTATTCTCCCTCTACCCCTCCTCCTCAACAACTTCAGGATCAGCAAGTTTGTTTACAACTACTTCCTCCCCAGGATTATCTTTCCTAGGAGCTCTCCCTATCCTCATGTGTTTCCCTATTGAATCTGGTGCATTTCCACGTGAGTGTGTACGTGTGTGTGTGTGTGTGTGTGTGTGCGCGCATGCCTATATATGTTTCAAACCCCCTTTTTCTGGTTCATCTAGGTATATACTCCTTTCATTCTTTCCTCCATTTTTTTATACTCATTTTCTCATGTACCCTGTGAGAAATAGCAAACCCCTTTCTTCCTTTTTTTTTTAAACAACAGTGTATTCTTTTTATCTCCCCTTCCTGTCCTCCCACTTGAAACTCTTAGAACAGACCACCTCCAGATCTTCCTTCTCTTTATTAACTCCTTCAATACCCATTGAAGACATTAAGATTCTGAAGAGACATTTGTTTCTTCTCCTCTTGTTAGACTATTGCCCTCTTCGTTATCATACATACTCTTGAAATTATTCAAATACATTTACTTTTCTAAATTTCTCTTGAGTTTTGTGTTTGCACTTCAAAGTTTTTACTCATTTGTCTTTGAACTTGGTTTCTTTTTGGTTCCTTGGAATCCTTTTTCTTTGATATGGAAGCTCTGGATTTTCGCTATGATATTCTTGGAATTTTTCCTTTTGGGGTCTCTTTCAGGAGGTGATCAGGGGATTTCTACTTTTACTTTGTCTCTTGGTTCTATGGGCAATTTTCATTGAGGCTTCTTAATATATAGTATCCAGGATCTTTTTTTAAATCATAGTTTTCAGGAAATTCAATGACTCTTAAATCCTCTCTCCTTGACCTGTTTTCCAGGTCAAATATTTTTAACAGCAGACATCCCATATTTTCTTCTTTTTTATCTTTTGGTTTTGTTTTAATATTTTTTGATGTCTTATGGAATCACTGATTTATACTTTTTTTCCCCTTGTAAGTAGTAAAGAAACCCATTTATCTGAGTCAATTGCAAAACAGAAATCAGAGAAAGTATATATAGGGGGATATATACCCAGACAATACAAAATGAAGGAGCTCTCCCGTGGGGGGTGGGGTGGGTGAAATAACTACTCAACCAAGAAAGAGTCCCAGATTTCACTCAAAGTGGAAATTCCCCAAAACCTGTCCTGTAGCAAGCTGGGGCAGGGACATGATGGAAACTCTTCTTGAATTTCTCTCAAGCCAGCTTCTTCCTAGATTCTTATTTTCCCTTTGGCAACCTGAAGTGGGCTTTGGCACTGTCCATCTTCTTTTTCGGAAGCTGGAAGCCAGAAGCACCCAATTTGCAAAGAGACAGACGAACCCAAAGAACGTCATGTTCTCTTCTCTCCTTTCACCAATTCTGCCCTGCCCATGCACATTGATCTCTTTTATTATAATTTTCAGGAAGTCTGCTATTTGGGTGAAGTGTACCACTTTCTCTCCTAAGCTAGTTAATCTCCTTCCACGTTTTCCTTTGGAGCTTTTCTTTCTTTTTTAATTTCTAGTTTCATTTTTTTTTTTTGAGAAATTAATCAGTCCTTTCAGATTTTTTTTTCTTTTTCTTTTGAGTCTCTGCCTGAGGTTGTCTGCTAAGGAGTTTTCTCTCCTTCTAGATTAGATTTTTGAGGATCTTTGGATCTACAATAATCTTTTATGGTGATTAGTATTTTTTTTTAATGTTTACTTATCCCTTCAGCTTTCATTCTTGAGTTGGGGATTTATGCCAGGAAGGGACTCTACTTTCTTCTGCATTTTTAGGCAAGGGTGTTCAGCCTTACTTGGGTCACTTGGATTCCTATGCTCACCTTCACCTATGTTCCCTCTACTGGATCTCTGAGTTTCTGAGCAGGCTCTTTGTGGCTCTCTTTAGTGTCTCAGGACAGAGTTCTAGGAATCCTGGAAGTCAAGAGGCACACTACCCTGGTCTCTGCTGCTTTCGAGGTCCAAATTGTGTACATTCAACCACCCTGGGACTTTTTCAGGGGGATCCAGTCTTGATGCCTCTGGACATAGAATTTTGCAGGCTATTTCTATCCCCAGTCCATCTCTGGTGGTGCTGGGAAGCTATCATAGGTATTGACTTTGTGGGTGGCCTTCTTTCCTATTGCCTGGGGCTTCTAGTTTTTTGTTTAGCTCCAGGGTGGAATAAGTTCCTGTCATTACACATTATTCCATCTGGTGCTATCTTTATTTATTTATTTGTTTCTGGGATAGGGGTGTAGGAACTGAGCTATCAGTTCAGGCAGTTATCTTGATCTTGTATCCTGTCTCCCTTTTGACATAGCCCAAGGTTGAATGACTTTTTTTTTTTTTTTTTGTCTGGACTATCACACCACTGACTCACATGGAACTTGAATTGAAGTCCATTTTGGACTGTGATTTCCTCTCATCTGATTGCTTCCATGGCTTTACTTTATCATTCCTAGGGAGAGAAGCAGTTCCTTCCTTCCCAGAGCATCCAGTTCTCTCCTCCGTAGGACCAGGATAAAATTTATTACAACCCATTTGCCCTAAGCACTAATACACTCTATCTGACACTTTACTTAACTTTCTCTTTGTTCCATCTGGCTTTTTGTACTTACCTTGCCATGCCTGGTCTTGTCATCTATCTTCTATTTCTTGAGTTTACTTCCTCAGGTTATCCTCCATGATCTTCCTTGATCTTCAGTTTCATATTCTGTAAAATGGGGTTAATAGTAGCCCCTCCTTCACAGGATGGTTGTGAGAATGGAATGAGTTTATAAAAAAGGAGTTTATAAATCAAAGAAGTTTATAAACCTTACAATTCTATATAAATGCTATTATAATTATCACCATCACGATCATACATCTTTCCATTGCTTTTTGGGTCACATGTGATTTTTTTTTAGTCTCTGGAGATTATATTCTATGAATAATAATCCCTGACATTGCACAACACTTTAAAGTTTCCAAAGAGCTTTGTATAAATTATCTGAGTCTTCAAATGACTCTGTTTGGTGGATAATATAGCTATTATTATGATACCCGTTTTACAAGTCAAGAAACCGAAGGTCAGAGAGTAGCTTCTCTGACTGAAGTGACTTATTCAGGGTCACATCACATAGGTCTTCCTGATACCAAGTCCAGCACTCTACTTAGGACATGAAATGACCTTTCTAACCCGTGGTCTTGAAGCATCACCAGAAGAACATGAATGTCAAAAAAAAACAACAAAAAGGTGAGTTTTTATTTCTGAGAGCATCTTGGAATCATTGAAAGTGTCATGTAATTTTCCTAATGTAACTCAGCCTCTCTCTTCCTCCTATTTGATTCTATACCTAAATTACAGTCAATTTTCAGGGCCTGGGATATTCTGATGGACAAAGTCAACATGCTGTCCATCAAACTCAATTTCATAACCTTAACAGGAAGCATTTTTTGTCCATTTTGTTTTTCCTATGTAGATTGTTAGGCCCATCTGTTTTCAGTGGTTTTAGACCTCTGCAGTATACTAGGGCTTGAAGTAATTAACACTATCATCCAAAAGCAGAATAAAGAACATAACAGAAGAGAGTAGAAACCATATTATCTATAATTTACTATATTATCATTATATGTCACTATCCTTTATAACCTCTGCTAGAAGTGAGAAGTTGGGAAGGTGTTGTTTTTTTTTTTTTTTAAGTCACCTTTTCTTCCAGGGCCTGGGAATGCTTTTCTCATAATAGGCTTTAAAAATATTTGTTGAATTGAACTGAAGTAAGAGGATATTGAAGACCTGGGGGAAGGATATTGAGGACCTAGGGGAAGGATACTGAGCTGAAAGCTCAAGCCTTGGAAAGGAATGCAAATAGAGACCAACCATCCTATCTAACAGTGGCTCTCCAATTGTCTTTATGTATTCTGGGGACACTGATCTCTAGCTCAGAGCTGTTTCACTGATGTGCAGGTACCCACAATCGACACTACTTCCCTGCGAAGAGGGTAATAAAGGACTCCTGGTCTTGGGATGCACTTTCTTTCGGGAATATAAGCTTCAGTGGCCCTGGTGTCTCACCAACAACAGATTCTGTTTTCCCAGTACTCTGTGAAAATGAGCTTCTCTTGCTATTTACCTGAAGTGAGTCATTTCACCAGGGCCTGCTGAAGTTGACAAGGGCACAGAAACACCAGATGCTTCATGAAGGAGGAAAAAAATCAATAAGACTGACTTTATGGCTTGTTATTAAAGTCTCATTTCTATGACACCTCTAAGTTAGAAGGGAAAGCTACCAACAGCTAGGAACAGAGGTGGAAGGGTGTCTGGGGCACAATGCATCACAATTGGCCTATTTTCTCTCCGTAACATCCAGGATACACAGGTCAGTGGTCTTTGGGGAGGTCCCTTTCACAGCTAGATTTCTTAAGACTAAAACTGCATCCTGGTTTTAATGAACTGTGGTTTCTAGCTCTGTACTCTGAAATAGCTCAGACAAATACATATAGTTTCAAGTAATAACTTTTGAAAAAAGTGATTTTAAGACTCAAGCAGCCTATAATTGCACCCAGGAGCTATGAAAAAGTTACAGAGAGGGAAACATTGGGGTCTGACCTCTCTAGTATTTAATATGCAAATCAAAAGATGAAAAAAAGGAGGATTTTCCCCAGTGATCCTAGACTAGCAGTTTTTACTACTCTCAAGAGGGATAAAGTAAGTATTACAGAAAATCCTCTGACACATAAACTTAAATTCTGAATGGCCTTTATATATGAATAGCCACCTTGTAATGGCATTCCCAGCTGAGTGTTCTGGTGACCACAAGGACACTCAGCATGGAGCTAGTGGGAAAAGTGTTAGGGGTGAAGTCTGGAGAAATATGTGATTGAAATGTGCTCCTTGCCCCAAGGCTCTTCCCTTTCCAATCCATCCTTCCTCAATGCTAAACTGATTTCCCAAAAGTTCAGATCTGATCTATGTGATGCTCCTTCTCAATACACTTTAGTGGCTCCCTACTGGTTCTAGGATCAACTATAAAATAATCCTCTATTTGGCATTTACACAACCTGGCCCCAACCAATCCTCACAGGTTTTAATGCACATGATTCCCCTCCATGTGTCCTTGGGTCTAGTCCAGCTGCCATTCTATCCGTTCCTCAAATGCAGTATTCATCTCTAACCTCTGCCATAGGAATGGACTCTCTCTGCTCACTTCAGAATGCTAGTCACCTTCAAGTTTCAGCTCAAGTAGCATTAGGTCTAATCTTTGACATTTGGCCTTTTCTGATTCCATTAGCTGTTACTGCTTTCCCACCAAAATCACCTTGTATTAATCAATCAATCAATCAATCAATCAACATTAAGTGCCTACTATGTGTCAGACTGTTTCTGCTTATAGCTTTGTATCCCCAGAACATACCTCACTGCCTGGTGTATACCATAGGCTCTACAAATGCTTGATTGACTTGGATTTCAGCTCTGACACTTGCTGGTTATGTTTCCTTGTTTAATTTTGTTTCTCTAATACTGTTTCCTCATTTGTTAAGTGGGGACGATGATAATGACACTGCTAGTTTCAAAGAGTTGTAAACTTTAAACATTATAAACTTTAAACAACTATAGAAATATAAGTTATTATTACTATTTATGACTCTCATGTGGTTTCTTGGCTTTCCTTCCCTTTTCCCTTTCAGGAGCAGGAAGCATCTCTCCTTCCCCCCATCCCCTAGCTGTTCCAAGTCTAGTTCAGGATGGAATCTGCAGGGGCAATCAATCAATCAGTAAGCATTTATTAAGCCCTACTAGGTGCCAGTCACTGTGCTAAGTGCTGGAGATACAAAAAGAAGTTAAAAGACAGTCCCTTCCCTCAAGAAGCTTATAATCTAATGGTAAGCCTGGTGGTGGCCAGAGGGAGGGCATGGTAACTGTTACTAGCTGCTTCTCCCTCTCCTCCTGTGCCATAATTCCCCTACATCTACTGGTCTCCCCAGTTGATTTCAATACTCTGCACTGTCTCGTTCTGGTTTTTCTTGGATATATAGGTAAGATATATCCTTGGATATATAGGATATATAGATGAGCCCCGCACTTAGATTCAAAAGTACTAGTATGGAGGAAGGAGACGTAGTCAGATAGCAGTTCCTATGAAAAACACTTGGGAGAATAATGATATGGAATCATAGGCCACTCCAAAGGATATATAATCTACATTACAGAAGTTAAATGAAGAGAACAGGCAAGAAACAAGTTTTGTTGCATTTCCCCATGAACAGACTACATTTAGAATGCTGTGTTTAGTTCTAACCATTACATTTTAGAGGGAACATTGACAAGATGTCGTGGATCTAGAAGAGGTCAACTAAGATAGTGAAGGGATTAAACCATACATTATGAAGACTGGTTGACAGAACTGGGGATGTTTAGCCTGGAGAAGAGAAGAGTTAAGGGGGTGCATTATTGCTGTTTTTATGTGTTTGAAGGGTTGTCATGTAGAAGAAGGATTAAATTTTTTCTTTTTAGCCCCAGAAGATAGAACCAGGAGCAATGGGTAGAAGATTCAAAGAGATGGATTTAGACCCAATGTCAAGAAAAATTTTGTAACCATTAGAACTACTTAAAACTAGAAAGGGCTGCCTTTGGAGCCATGGGTACCCCCTCATTGAAGTACTTCAAGCAGACTGGAAGACCACTTGTCAGGTATGGTGTAATAGGGATACTTTTTGGGGTCTTGGTTGGATTAGCTAGCTGCTGAGGTGCCCTCCAACCTCAAATGATATGATTCTGTGAGAATTCCCAGGTATGGTAGGAGTGACATCTATCTGTATTATGAAGGGTAGGATGATCTCCCTTTAAGGGGGCAAGGAGACTATGTTTGTTACCAGTGATGTCTTAATTGTTGAGTCTGATGTCCTTTTCTCAATCCTGATCCTTTTTTACCTCACTGAAGCATCTGAAAATGTCAGCCACCTCCTTCTGGCTCTCTCCCACTTAAGATTTTCACAACCCTGCTTTCTCCTGGCTCTCCTTCCATCTGTCTGACCATTGTTTCTTAGTCTCTTTTGCTGGATCTCTACCCAGGTCATTCCTGCTGTGGGTTCCCTTAAGGCTCTGACCTTGGTCCCCTTTTCTTTTTTACATTTCATTATCTCATTTGGTGATCTCATCAGCTCCTACAGATTTAATTATCATCTCTTTGCAGATGATTCCCAGATCTATATATCTAGCCTTTGTCTCTCTGCTGAGCTATAATCATGCATCTCCAACTTCCTCTTGGACATTTCCAAGTGGATAACCAGTAGACATCTCACACTCACATGTCCAACATAACTCATTAGCTTTCTTCAAAAATGATCTAAAACCTCCCCCATCCCCTTTCTTCTTCCAAACTCCCCTATCACTATTGTCATCTTCTGAGTCATCCTGGTCTGCAACCTTGACATCATTCTCCATTCTTCACTCTTGCTCACCCCACTCCTCCAACCCACTGCCAAATCTTGTTATTTCTACCTTCATGACATTTCTTGTATATGTTCCCTTCCCTCCACACACATTCAGGCCCTCATTACACCTCACTTGGACTATTTCAATAGTCTTCTACCTGGTCTCCCTGCCTCAAATTGCTCTCTGCTCTAATCCAACCACCACTTAGCTGCCAAAGTGACTTTCCTAAAGTATGAAGTCTAACCATGGCACTCCTCTGCTAAATGAGCTTCAGTGGTTCCCTATTAACTCCAGTACAAATATTAAGTCATCAGGCATTTAAAGCCCTTTACAACCTGGACCCTTCCTGCCTTTCTAATGTTCTTGTACCTTACTTCCATCCATACATCCCATGATCTAGCTAATACACTGACCTACCTCCAGCTCCTCAAACACAACACTTTTATCTCCATGCCTATGTTCCAGTTGTACCCTACACTTGGAATGTTGTCTGCCTTTACCTCTGCCTCTTAGTTTCCTTGGTTTCCTCCAAGATTCAGGGCAAATCCCACCTTCTGGTGGAGGGCTTCCCTGATCTCTGTCAGCCTTGAAGAATAGCTTGGTGGTATAAAAATACTAGACTAGACTCTCGTGTCCACTTACATCCTTCAAGGATAACAGATTTTCTTGAGACAAGAAGGAGAACTGAACATCTAAACGCAGCTCATAGGCAAAGAGGCAAAGAAATGTGACTTGAGCAATGATACAAAATGGGGCAGTAATACAGAATAGGATCAGTTACAGAAAGGAATCATTTATAAAATGATACAGAATCAATTTAATTTCTTCAATCCCCCCCTTTGATTCAATAAGAAAGTTTCCTCAATGAGTCACTAGGTAATAGGCCAATCAAATGACATCAAATCTATCTGCCTCTCAGGACTGACTCATCAGGATACAAAAAGACCTGAAGGTACTGAACATTTCATTAAGGACTGTTAATTATGAGGTCTAGATGTTCTACCATGATGGGAATAGTGTGAGAGGGGACAGAGGAGACTGATTGATGCATTGACAGGGTCTATTGGAGGCAGCCCCCTTTGGCAAGTAGGCCTTACAGAGACAGTGGCACATGGGGAAGAAATGAGAGGAAAGGTTGAACCATCAGTCTCTTCCATAGTAACCCATTCCCAATGTCCACTTCATCAGCACATCCCACCTCAGGGCTCATATGTCTCATGTAGTTGTCTGGTTTCTGAAAACATCTCCTCTTGGGCATTCTGGAATAAGCCTGTTCTCAAAACAGCTCTGAAGAGAGTGGCTCCTCCTAGATCTGTGTCTCTGGTTCAGGTTATTGTAGTGACACTTAGGTGTTTGTGCTATAACCCTTTACAAAACAGATCTCAGTACAATTTAGTGAACTATATTAGTTTTAAACTAAATTAGGAACCGGTACTTGAAACCTCAGAGAACTTAAGTTTTTACATATTACATGCTGTTACTGAGGCCTTGTATTTGATATGGATGATGCTTCTCAATAAGCTAAATGGGAGAATTAAAAAAAGAAACCCATGAGGGTTGGACTTTGGTTTCAGTTCTAGAGTTACTAGTATATCAATTAATTAGAAACACATCTGTTAGAAAATTATATCCATTTAAATTTAATTAATTCCACCTTAGGAGGATCAGATGCTGTTAAGCATCTAATGCTATACATGAACACATAGGTAACAACACTCTTTTATTCCTAGGCTCAATGGCTACATAAATGAACTTGCTTAAAAGATACGAATTTAACTCCAAGTGTAACAAAACACCTGAGATGGGATACGTAAATATACTAAGCAATTAATTACAAATTGTATGCAGAGAACAGAGTATATCAAATGTGTTGTCTATAGTGAACCATGTTCAGTTGTTCAAATGGAATAGATACTACATGCACATAGACCACTGCTCTTAAATACCCTCTAAATATTTAACTCTTGTGTAATTTGCTTGCATTTCAGAGCATGCTCTACATGTAGGTTTATGTCAAGGACCCAACTTTAAACATGAATATATTAGCAGGCAGATGACAAGTCTAAGCACTCATCTACTTAGTTGTTAAGCATATGGAAATGAGTACAATTTCAGATTGAAAACAGTAAGATCTTACATAATTACATCCTATTATATTAACTCAGCGGTGCTAGGGTATTGCACCAAGATTCATTATACTTTTTAAAAAATTACAACTCTACCTGTCCTGGTTAGAGATTTGACATGAAAGGAGGAAGCAGGGACATGATTATAAGAGCACTGAAACTGGTCCTCCAGGTCTAAGCCTAAAGGTGTACAATAACTCAACACATGTAGAATAGGAAAAAGCATCCTTAGTTCTGTTTGATTTTAGGTAAGAGTCATATAGGCAGCCAATTGTATGGCAGGATATCAAATCCAGGCTTAGAATTAACGAGGTGGGAAAATTTTGTGTATGGGAAACTGAGTCAAGAGCATCCTATCTTAGTCTTCCCAATGTTGCCTCCCCCCACCACTACTTCCTCAGGGACAGACATCCAAAATCAGTTCAGATCTCATTCCCACTGAGCTGCTGAAATTTTTCTGGAAGAGGTGAAACACTGACTTAATGACATAAATATACCTGAAAATAAAGCTCAAAAAGAAAATTCACAGTCCCCAAAGATTTTTACCTTAAACAGCAAAGTTGCACTAATCTAGCTCAGGGCTAGATAGTTATTATAACTCTCATGTTGTTGCAATAGGTTAGTTAGCAATAAAAGGCTTACCAGGTCTTTAAAAAAACACTTAACATCCTTTTCATCTTATTCTCCAGTTTAAACTCATCCTGTAAAAATCAAACACTAGAAATCAAGAAAATAATTACATTCTGGAATTCCACATAGTGAATATATGATCATTCACATTCACACACACACACACACACACACACACACAGAAAGAGAGAGAGAAACATTGGCTAATTATTGTAAATTTCCAGAGTAACAGCTATCCATCTCTTATGGTATTGTATATTAGTCCCTAAAGCAAAATTAAATCTTTAAGACTGGACTCTGTTAAGACTAAGTTGGTTCAAAATGCAACTTCAGTATATACTACTCCAGGTTTAACTTCATAATTTTCATAATCGCAAATCACCACATAAAGCAGTTCTGTACTATAAATAAACTTGTAAATTCTATCATTTTTGTCTAGGAGAGCTTGTAATAGTAGAGGATCCCATTTTCTCAGTAAACCAATTCACATGTTCTTTCCCAGGGCTGATGAGATTTTACGACCTTGCTTAAGCAGAGTCTCAAGAATCCTGGCAAATTTCCAAATAAAATTTTTTCACAATCCTGTAAGGTAGGTGCTATTATTATCCCATTTAAAATGGAGAAAACTGAGTCTCAGAGAGATTACTGACTTGCCCAGCATCTTATAGCTAAGTATGAGGCAAAATTTGAACTCTGGTCTTTCTGGCTGTAAGCTCAGTGCTCTATTCAATTTTCCACCTAGCTATGAGAGGTCTGAACAGAAAAAGAAGAGGGCTAAGAGTGGTGTAAATGATATTGTCAGAGAGATGTTTGATTACAGAAACAGGTGGGCTGGTCATGGAATGGGAGAGGGATGCGTGATGAACAATCTGCATGTTCCATTGGTATCGATGATCCAAAGAGATCTAAAAAAAAGGCCTTCTGAGCACTGAGCAGATTCTAAGAGTTGGCAGTGGGAAAGGAGTGCCTTATATGGCAGCTCGTGCAAAGACTCAGAGATGGGATGTGGAGTACCATGTAGGAGGAATGGTAAGAAGTTTTCTGGACTGCAGTGTACTCGAAGGGAAGTAATGTATAATTAGGATGGAAAAGTAGACTAGGGCCTGGTTGTGAATTTTTTTAGACTGATTTGTATTTGTTTGGTTATGTTGTTTAGATTTTCCCTTCTTATCCTTCCCTTTTGTCCCTGCCAGAGGATTTTTTAAAAGGAAAAAATTATTAAAACCATTCAATGCATCAAAAAACTCTGACATTATGTGTAATGTCCCACGTCCACTGACTTCCACCTTTGCAAAGGAGGAGAGGTGTGTCTTCTTCTATCTCTTCTTTGGGGCCACACTTGTTCTTTATCATTTCACAACATGTTCATGAAGATTTCAAAATGCAAAACAGAGGTGGTAAAAGGGAGGCACTGGAGTTGAATGTGTAGAAGAACAACATTATCATTCTTATTTTCTGGGTAGAATACAGGGGAATTATCAACACTGCCAACTTAGGTCAGGCCAGTTCAGTTCCAGGTACCACATTTTGTGGAAGACACATTTTAGGAAAGGATCTAAAGGAGGGCAACCAAGACAGTGAAGGTGATCGTGTTCATGTGGTATGAAGACTGGTTGAAAGAACTGGGGAATTTTCACCTGGAAAAGAAAAAAAACTCTGAAGGGATATAATACATGCCTTTAAGCATTTAAAGGGCTGTCAGATAGTCCCATCAAGTAGAAGGAGGAGCAGTGGGTAGAAACTGGAAAGAAGCAAGCTTCAATTTCAGGTAAAGCAAAACTTTCCCCAAATCAGAGCCACTCAAAGAGAGAAAGGGCTGCCTCATAAGGTTCAGAGCTCATTGGAGGTCTTCAAGCAACCTAGATGACCACTTGCTTGGTATGTTGAAGAAAGGATTTTTGTTCAGATGAGTTAGCCTGTAGGGACTCTGGGGTCACTTTCTACTATTGACACCCAGTTGAGTCTGGTTTTTTTTTTTTTTTTGGAGGGGGGCTGTTTACCCTATGTGGGTATTATGCAGCACATTTATTGAGGGGAAATAAATTGGCAATGGTACTAAATGTTCTGTGGTTTGAATTCTCATGGACTGGGATCCATCTTTGTGGTCCTTCCCTGGGAATAATTCAGCCCCCAATCATTATTTAGCTCCTGAGAAAATCCAAATTTGGCTCATGTCTCTCTAAGAGCCCCACTCTCTCCTCCCCTGTTGCTCTTGCAGGGAGATGACAAGGAATCCTCATTTATTTCTTCCTTTTTCTAAGATTTAAAAAAAGTGCATTTAAAAATTTTACTTTGAAATGATGTTGCAATTTTCTGTCAGTATTTTGGATTCATGCCACTTAGAATAAATGAGCTGCAAATTAATCCAAAAACATTTTGAGCATATAAAGACATTCATCTTCCCACCCAAGGGCTAAAACCAACTAGTACATTTTGCAGTCTTTGTTACCAAAAAACTTTTACTGTTCTACAAGATCGGTTTCTAAGAAATTGGGATATACATACTCAAAATAATTGTGTACTTAGACCATGATCTGAGTGACACGTGATTTATGTAATAGAATCATAGGTCAGTGACGGAAGGAACCTTAAAGATCATCTTCTAGTCCAACTTGACATTGCTTAAAGTCTCTGGTTTTGAGTTCGCACGGATTGAGTTCCATCATTGTGGCCCCCTCCCAGCATTAGTTCCTGGGAAAACCAGAACTTGGCTCATATTTTTCTAAAGGCCCTCCTCTCTATTTTTTTGTGATCCCTATAAGCAGTGAGTTTTAAAAAAAACAACTGAAGGAAGATATCAGGTTTATGAGTGGCAGGAATAGAAGGGACCATTCAGTTAAATTCCATCTTCCCAAAGTTCAGCACTGTCCCTGGCACCTTACAGTCTAACAATCGTTCAAGTCAGTTAGGTTCACTCATTCCTCTCTTGGCTCTACTCCTGACCCTCTCAACTTCTTTCTCAACCATGCCTCCATGTGAGTACTTTACCTTCTCTCTCCCCTCATCCCCACCTCACCTTTCAGCTTCCTTTTATATCTTCTCCTCCTTAGAATGAAAGCTCTTTGAGGGCAGGGACCATCTTTCTTTTTGCTTGTATTTTTATCCCCAGCATTTAGCCCAGGGTCCGGCACACAGTAAGCGTCTAATAAATGCTTATTAACTTGGCATGGACTTTGTTTTACATTCTTATGCACTTATATAGTATCACATATTATTGCTATTTTTGATGTAATTTCCCTCTGAAACCGAAAACTCCCATGAGGACAAGCCTGTTCATATCATATAGCCTTTTATCTATCCCAGTGCCTAACATAGTGCTTTGCACAACAGTAATATGTGTCAAATTAGTGGAGTGAGTTTTTTTTTCCCTCTCTCTTCCCTACCCCATGTAACCCCACACTGGGATATATTATACAAGTTTATGTGGCTCAGAATTTCACTCTTTTGGTCAGATCTTCCCAAACACTTCAGCTAGATTCTAGAAGGAATGTTTCCAGGCCAAGAATATCCTAGTCAGTGAGCATGCTGATGTCACAGGAAGGAAACAGTTCTTTTGAGTGCCTGCCATTAGTACGCTGTTGATTGTTCTTCATTCTGGAAGAGGACAAACATAATAATCATTATGCGGGGTCAAGGTACAGTATGTCCAACTGTGGCTGATCAGACGAATACAAGTTTGGAAGGCTCTATCATAGGACAGGCACAAAGAGTCCAGATCAGTCTCTATATTTCCACATCTCAAGTTTCTTTTGAGCTGGCAACTCCTTCTTTGACACAGGCACGCCATGCTGGGCGGTCCTTTGCTAGCGTCTCTCGTGTCTCACAATCGATTCCAAAGTTCTTCAGAGAGACCTTGACAGTGTCCTTGTATTACTTCTCCCATATGAGCACTTGCCTTGAGTTCTCCGTAAAATAGTCTTTTAGGCAATCATACATTCGGCATTCAAACAACATGATTAGCTTGTTGGAGTTGTGCTCTCTGTGGTAGAGTTTGAATGTTTGGTAGCTCAGTTTAAGAAAGGACCTCAGTGTCTGGTACTTTATCTTGCCAGGTGATCTTCAGAATCTTCATAAGACAATTCAAATGGAAACAAGTAAGTTTCCTGGCATGACACTAGTACATTGTCCAGGTTTCTTTGGCATACAACAATGAGGTCAGCAAAATGGCTCTGTAGACCTTCAGTTTGGTAAGCAGTCTAACACCTTTTCTCTCCTACACTTTCCTTTGGAGCCTCGCAAACACTGAGCTAGCTCTGGCAACGCATGCATCAACCTCATCCTCTTTGTGTACATCCCTGAAAAGTATATTGCCACAGCATTGCAAATTTCTCCATTTGCTGTAACCGCATGGTTTCGTGTATGCATGGTATGGTGCTGGCTGGTGGAGAACATCAAATTTTCTTGGTGTTGTTAGGCCAGAATTAGCACAAGTAACACAGAATCAATCCATACGTTGCTGCATCTCAGCCTCAGAGGCTACATTGACTGAACAATCAAATATGGATTATAGACAGTAAAATGACCAAATTATTATCTCATGGTTATGGTTTCCTAATAAAATTCGCAAATAGGTGATATAGAGGGGGGTAGTAGGTTGCATGCAAGAGAAAAAATGCCAAATCCATCCATTTCTGCTAGAGAAAATGCCTCGTGGTTTCCCCTCCCCAACCCTCCTACCTTTGTACATACAAAGCCTATTAAATCATGGAATTTAAACTTTGAAATCATCTCCCTCTTTTTACAGATGAGGAAACTGAGGCACAAAAGTTAATTGAAGTATTCCACACTCAAGGATTTGAACTGAGGTCTTCTCAATCACAATCCAGTACATCACACCATCTTAAAACTGCTGGTGGATGATGTAGCCAGTGAGATGGAGGATGCTATCTTTCTGTTATCTCACTGGCCCCTCCCTGTATGACTATCAATAGTTTGAATGCTTTTACTTCATGAGAACTCAAGAAGTAGCATGATGTAATCAATACAAAGAACAAAGTGCCTGAATTCTAACAGACTGGCCATTTACTTGACTTTGAGTAAGTCACTTTACATGATGCCAAATTTCTTCACCTGTAAAAGGGGGCCAGTCATGGGACCTACCATCCTCAAAGGATTATTGTGAAGATCAAAGAAATAATATTATGTTTAAGTGTCTTTAAAATGGTAATGCACCATTCAAGTAGATACCTTTAAAGAAAAGCAAAGAATCAATGGATTTTAGCTCTGAAAGGGAATTTAGTTGATTTCCTCTTCAAATAGGTAGGTTTTCAGAATTCGCAGGTTTTCATATCTTCTAAGGGTCAATATTTTAAAATGGCTATAAACAGATAAAAAATTCCGTATGAAGACAGAAGCTTAATAGGCACATTCCTAGAATGCATCTATTACATATATTTTAAGAAATCTGCACCAGTATCTCCAAAAAATTCTTGCTATATACATGGAATTTGCTTTCACAAAGCAAAAATGTCTCAATGGATATAATTCATATTGTAAGCAACTTCTTATATAATTCATCATACTATTTACTGCATGTGCAGGCTTTATTGACTAGGATGGTAGTATGGAAAGAGGAAAGAAAAAAATGGTCTACATTCTTGATCACTGAATGAACTTTACCATTTCTTTCTTGGTTCTCCATATTCTTCAAGTGCATAGACAGAGTAAGTTTAAAACAAAAAAAAATTCTCAAATCAAGAAAAGCACAATATTTAAAAACATATCTTTAAATGTGAAACATTGGGAAAGGCTTTCTGAATTTTGGATAAACATTTTTAAGTCATACCAGCTACATAAAACCCTTGGGTTTCCATTGTTCAGCAATAATTAAAATGATTTACATGTGTTAAAGATTTTACAAAATTATTTATTTTAATCAGCAAGATCTGGTCTGAAAGTCCTGGCTCAGTTTGTGCTGACTGTGTGCTTATACTAACAAAAATCATTACAAACAAAAGTGTGACTGTGTTTACATAATGTATTTAGCTTTCAATAGTCAACAAAATATTGTATTCAGTAGTTACGTTTGTTATGTGAATTGCATTAGCAAAATCATGTCTATGTTTCCTCAATCCAGCCCTTCCACAAATTGTTTCTCTTTTTGCAACAGCCAACCTTGGAAATGTTTTTCTGGAAAGCATTAAAAAAACAAAGTTAACTATTCCCATCCAATATCACTAAATATCAACTACTGTTTTAATAAGAAATGTTGGCAAGTATTGCACGGTATTTATTGCTTCATATCCCTTATATATTAGGATATAGGACATCATTTGCAAAATATATATGAATGAACAGGTCATGATTGGGGTTTTGAGGCAACCTTTATAATGGGTGGTTGTGTAGCTTATATATAACATTTTTCACTCTTCAAAATTTAGGCCAAAACATAAATCAAGGGGAGTAGCCTTAACACCTACAGAATCAATAGCCCTTCTTGCATCTTCATTATGGTAATGCTGCCACGGGTATTTTAAGGTAAAAGCACTACACACCTCCTGAGGATCCCCACCCACAGATGACCTTTGATTTATTTCACATATATTTATATGGACATGTCTCTCTGGTAGAATATAAACTCTCAGGGGGGAAAGCCTGTTTCATTTTTACCTTTATATCCGCAGTGACCACTACCCAGTAGATGAATAATAAATGCTTGACTGACTGACCCATGATTCTCTTGGGTCAAATCTCCATTTGAGATCAAAGCAGTGGTAGTCCATTCTGTTGAATTATGAACTATGCATTCCTTCTCATTTTCATCTCCAAAAACAGCAACACACATCCCCATATTACAATTTTAGTCTTAGAATACATACAGATAGGTAAAACTTAAACAGAGACGATCACAGCTAGTTTTTAGCTAACATTAATACTGCATGTTCTCATTTTTCTTTTGAATTAGGCAATGAAAAGACAGAACTATTTCCTATAGTTCAAACAAAATGAGACCCCAAAGAATTGAAAACAGACAAAAGAGATGGGCAATGTTCTTTTACTACAATTAAATTTGTTCTCCAGTTAAGGGAGAGATCCTTTTTTCTCCCATTACTAAACTTTAGCCATATCAGAATTTTTATTATAAACTTACACTTATTTTTTTCTTACATCTGTACTGAATTCCTGATAACTTTCAAAATACGTTATTTTTTCCTCTGATGACTTTTTTTTTAAAGGCAATATAAATAGGACATCAGATAAAACTGGAGTTGGAAGAAAGAACAATTTTAATTTGGATCACTGTGCCTAAGATTTTTTAGGATGAATGTTCTAATATGGTATTTCACCTGTAAAAAAATCTTTGGTATCATTGAATTCAAAGCAACTCAAATACATGAAGACAGAAATTCTTTACTGTTTTGGAACCCCAGGGTGTCATGCATGAATTATTTTACCTAAAGTTTTGAAAGTTGTGTCTAGAGCTTCAACTGGTATTCAGAATGACCAAAATCTAATTTTATTAATTTGTCATGTTCTGAATTACTATCAGCTGTTAGTGGACTGCTGAATACAGCTATCCCTTTATCCCACAATGCCTGCCTCTGAAAAAGAAGATGCATTATCTAGCCTATCTGACCTTCATCCCCCCCCAAAAAAATGATAACTGGACCCTACTTGATCATTCTGTCACCATAAGGTCACTCTGCTCTTTCCAAAAGCCCAGACAGATGGAACGGCTTCATTAAATGTGTTTTGTACAAATAATACTGGTCCCAGCTGACACCCAGTCCCACTGGGAAGTATGTGATTTTCATCTTAACTGTCACCACCAAACTATCAAATTCTCATGATGAGTTTGGCTGCATACTACCTCAATCACCTGCTTTTTAAGGTGAATACAGAGAACCTTTCACATATATAGCACATTGTATGCAATATATAAATATACATATATATGTACATATATGCATATATGTGTATATAAACATTCACTAAAAGCATTATTGATATTATCACAGCAATAAATACCCTTTTAAAATTACTGGATGGATGAAAGGAATGCCATCCTGTACCTGAAGCACATTGTAAATGTTTAAATTATAAATATAAATAGATATACATACATATCAATAAAAACAGCTTTAAATCAAAGGACAACACAGCAAATATCTTCATTACAGGCAGCCTGTTATACTGCTTACAAGGAAAGAGTAGAGGAAGGATTTCAATTCAAGGCAGCTAAGCTCCGTAATATAGAAAAGATTGTACATCTTCACAGCCCTTTGTGGAAAAGGTATTCCAATTCTATCCAACAAGAGTCTGCGATGACAATCTACTAGAAGAGTGCTTCAATTTTTACTTTAAAGAGTTCCAGTTATTTGAATTTTTGTGGTGGGCACGACTAAGCTAAAGAGATAAAAAGGAATCTGTTTTGATAGGAATTATAATATGGCTACACCAGAGAAAGGTGAAAGTTATATTTAACTGGTGGCCAACATGTGCTGATCGTTACTTTAGCCCAATACTCACAAAATATGGAACAAGAAAAAGAAGACCATTTTTGCTACTAAATCACATGTTCATGGGGGACTGACACTTCAGTCTCTCACTTAAAAAAAAACGACATTCACTTGCTAAACTCTTTAATAACTAAAGGGGAAGGGACTTAGCCAATCCCATAACTAATTTCCTCTAAAGTTATTAATCTTTTGGTACTTGGGAGATAAGCTCCATTCCTTATGCACTGGAGAATTAAATGGAACATCAGAGCGTTGCTATTGAAAGAGTAAAAGGCGACTTGGAAGGTTGTACGGAGCCCGCACTTAGGCTCACACCTTTGACTGGCCTATGCACATTACAACAGTTGTCCAGATAGAAATTATTTGTGTACATGTGTGCAGGGGCTTGGGGGGTGGGGAATAAGGTGAGTGCTAAGACACTGAGGGGGCATTAGGAATATGTCGATGATCATTAACCCTTAAGAATAAACCCCCCCCTCCAAAAAAAAAATGCCTTTCCAACTGACACTTTCATCAATGGTTAAAAAAATTCTGGACAAAGTCAGAGGTGGGAGGTGCTAGCATTGGAATTATTCACTGATGGCTGTATTTCTCCTGAAAAGCGGAAACAGTACTGGGAGTCAGAGATAAGGGGAGTCCTACAGAGCTCACTGAAATTTCATTCCTAACTTCCAAACAGAGGCACCACCTCCACTTCACATTCTTTTAGCACCTGTAGCTCAAAGATAATTGAGTCCTTTTCTAGATACTATACCTTCTCATACATACCTCCATGAGGTAGGTGAAATCATACTCATTTTACAGCTCAGCAGGCTAAGGCAGAAGCCTAAGGTACAAATAGCAAGACTAGCAACGATGCCAAGAGTCACACCCCTTGAATCTGCTCATCCTCCTTACAGAAGCGGGCAAGGCCAGGAGGTCTAATCATTAGACAAGGTCTCCCAAGGCAGGATCATATAAGGGACAGTTACACAAAACCAGGCATCATTAGAGGAGGGCAGTGTGTGTGTGTGTGTGTGTGTGTGTGTGTGTATACACACACACACACATATATTCCTAAAAGGAAGTGAACATATCATTAGTTTCTTTCTCATGTGATACTTAATAAATTCTTGGTGAACTGTTAGGTAGTTCCTATTTACTTAGAGGACTAAGACAGCTGGAGCTTTTAAAAAGAGGTCACAAACACTTCTGATTACAGAAAAGAGTGAAAAAAGGCATCCTTTTACCATACTGTTAAGACCAAAGCAGGGGCACCCCCACACGCCATCTAATGCAGGGATATGAGCCTGGCACTCACACAGCCCATATTCTGCTAACCTTCTCAACGATCTTTTGTCAAGCAATAGAATTCCAGTCAAATCATTTCTGACATTCTCAGTCTCACACCATTCTTCTTTGTCATAGGTAAAGCATCTGTATATGTAAGAAGTAAACAACACAAGAGGATCGGAAGCAATGGGCCTATCTGATAAGTGTAGTCTGAATGGTTCTGTACACTATTACAAATGGTTCAGTGCCCCAGGCAGCTTTCAATGTGATGGTGACAATATGATCAAGACTGACAGACTGTCCAAGAGTCTGATGTCTTTTCAGGAAATTTAAGACATTTGAAAGTTGCTCTCCAACAGGGGACACAGACACAAAACCTCTCCTTCCTTTTATCCTGAAATACCAGTATTTTCACTAGATATGCACATACAAATTTAAAACAGTGGTACACAGTGCACAGTGACCTAACATTTGCAGATTGTTTATGTGCCTGAAAATATAATGTCAATAAAAAAATACCAGAGAGGTGGGGACAAAAGACCTTCTCTGAATTCTGTACAGCACAAATGAATTTCAATTCAACAGGCAGCAGGCCATGAAGAGGGAGTCATCCTTGGAAACCAGCAGTACTACAAGATGGAAGATCACAGATCTGGTGATGGGGGATAAGATGCATAGTAAGGCCCGTTTTCCTGTGGAAAGAAACAAAAAGGCAAAAAAATATTTACAACATTAAAAGCAGGTCTCCTTTAACATCTGTGAGCATAGAGGGAAAAGTGTTTTAAGACAGAATTAAAGACAGAACAAACTATGTAGTGACTTAGCTCAGGACCATGAAACCCAAATTTCCTTAAAGGGAATCTAAGAATCATAACTGTGTTGGCAGACTGTTGATGCTCTCTTGCCACGCACAAGGAGCAAGGCTTGTGAAAGTTCTCAGGTCATTCGGTTCAAGATGGAGAACTGCATGCCAGGCCTTTAATGTCTAAGGAAGGCAACATAGTTCCAGAGTGACTATTTGGCCCACATTTTTCCTAAGTTTGTCTGGATAAAAACTAAGAAAGTTAATTTCAATGGTTTTAAGTTAATTAAGTTCCCAAAGCCAATAGGCATCAAGTCCCTCAATTAGGTTAACGGGATATAAGACTGTTCTGTAGCTTCTAAGATTTTTTTTTCCTCCAAAGAGTTTATTTTCATTAAGCCCTAAGGTAAGGAATGTGTAACATTAAGGCAAGTTAAGACTTGGGAAGAGAGATGAGGGATGATGCTTGAATGAGACATTTTATGGTTTTAATTAAGGGATTAAAAAAATCTTACGCTAATGAACTATCATATACTTTGCACTAGATCCACTGAAGCAGGGATAAATACTGGTCCAATTCTAGAGGAACAAGTAGATGTTGGGGTATTAGTGTCTAGGAATTTTTGGTTTCTGAATATAAATGTGACAAAGGACCGAAAGATTTTTCCTTTGAACTCAAGTGAAGTCAAATCCTAAAATCTATTATATTTTTAAAACCTGAATCATCTATAAAAATAATTCTTTGCATATTGCTGTAAAGAATTATCTTTTTTATTCCTGATTCGAGTTCTATTCTCCTTATCATATCCTTCACCTCTCCACAAAGATTACAGAATCACAGAATGTTAGAAGTGGAAGGGGGAGGGGAAGGAAGAGAATAATAATCTATATCACACCTACTATGTGCCAGGAACTGTACTTAGCATCTTTTACAAATAATACTTTATGATATTCCATTCTCTACGGAGGGGATTTTAGGCCTCACCAAGTCCAACTGACTTATTTTACAGATGAGGAATACGAGGCTTTGAGTTTAAGGGCCCAGCGTACAGTCACAGAGTTGAACAAAGAGAAATTTTTTTAAAAGCAAATATTGGTCATGATCAGGTAAATCAATTTTAAGGCTCCTCTGAAAATGAAAGATTCACTTCTCCCTAAACAGACAACAAATATTTATTAAGCACCTGCTAAGAGAAAGGCACTGTGCTAGGTGCAGAGGATACAAGGCCATAACTAAACACTTCCTGCCCTCAAGGAGCTTATGTTCTATTGCTCATAGCCTGTATTTATACAGTGCCTTAAAGCACTGGAAGCTTTCCACATAATAACATACTGAACACCTCTGAACCTCCCCCTTTCCAAGTGACCTAACCATGGCTATGAAGTACTGCAGCCATAACTTGAACTCAGGGTTTTGACTTTAAGTCCGGGGTTGTTGCTACCATAATCCAATCCTCTCAGAATAGATTTCTTAATTCTCTTTCACTGCTCTGTTTCCTTAAGTTTACCACACACACACTGAAAACTTGTTAATGCTCATGAAAGTTTCTTATACTAGTTAAGGGGATTTGTTCTGTGAAGTTTGGATTCAGTCAAAGGGCCATACTGGAGGACCTAGAGGGCCACATGCGGCTTTGAGGCTGCAGGTTCCCCACCCTTAGGCTAGACTGTGAAATGGCAACTTGGCAGGGCATAAAGTCTGAGCAGAACCTGAAGGAAGGGGGTGTGTGTGTGTGTGTGTCTGTGTGTGTTCAAAAACAGTGGAGTGTCAACTTTGTAAAAAATATTGAGTACACTATGTGAGGGAAATGGAAATGACTCAACATGCCACTTCTTTGATTTCTGGTGTTCACATGAACAGCCAATGATGCCTGTGATACACTTCCTTTTTCACTCTGCCATTCAGAATCCTCATCATGTTTGCATGTTCAGCTCAAGTGAGAGATTTTCCAGCCTTCCTTGATTCCTTCACCTCAGTATTCTCTCCCTCCTGAAATATTCCAGAACACTTTCTATTTCTCTTTTGCTCCTCTCCACCCCGCCACTCTAAACCTTGTATCATACTCACATCTGTGCATATGTTATATCCCTTTCCTCCCCCTGCCCCTAGTAGGACTGCCAGCTCATTACATCAGAGATTGTCATTTTTCTTTATAACTTACCAAAATGCCCTGTGCATGGCTTCTGGGACCAAACCTGATACCACTGGCATAGGGAACTCCTACTGAGAAACCCCTCTAACCTGGGGCACTGAGAGGTGCCATAACTCACCCACAGTCCCACAGTCAGCATGTTATTAGATGGAGGACTTGAATGCAGTCTTACTGATTTTTAGGTTGTCTCTTTAAGCACTAAAGCCACTCTGCCCTGCATACAACAGGTGCTTAATAAATACAATTCACCAAACATTTATTAAGGGCCTGCGATGTGCCAAAAGCACCAGAGACATTAGGCACTGCTGTATTTACATCACTTAGTTAAGATGTAACTTAGTTAAGTTAACATCTAAGTTAACTTGGTTAAGCCTCCATGAGGCTACAGTCAATTGGGTGATCACAAAGAAAGGTAAGTACAATACACAATCTGAAGTGTTAAACAAATTATTAGGGGGCACAAAGTAAAGGGCTATATTAAGTGTGAAGCAGAAGGTCCTTAATGGGAAGGACAGCATGGAAGGCTTCATGAAGGAGGCAGTGTCCGGGATGAGTGTCAATGGATGGGTAGGAATTCAAAAAGTAAAGCAGGGGAGAAGAAAGAAGTGGGAACAGAACAGAGAGGGCCTGGGGAGAAGTGACATGAGGGGAATATAGAGGGACCTCAATGCCCCACAGGGGGTTGGGAGCTTTCCTTAGTGGGCAGTAGGGAGGGAGTAAGAAAAAAAAAAACTAAGGCTGACTGTAGGCTTGTTTATTAAGTTTGAAGTGCTGGGACATGAGATGGAGAAATCCTGGAGGCGGATGAAAAATAGGCCTGAGCTCAGAAGGGAGGTGTAGACTACAGACACACATTTGGGATTCATCTATGGAGAGGGGGTAGTTAAACGATATTGATGGAAATGAGACTGTAAGGGAGGAAGGTTGAGCGACAAAACAAGAGGGGCAGGGACATCTTCAGAACACCTACATTTTAAGGTTGGGAAGATTAGGAACCAGTAAAAGACACAGAAGAAGGATAGTTAGAAAAGCAGGGAAAAAACAAAACAAAACAAAACAAAAACACCTCAGTGTAAGTGTGGTATCTTTGAAGCCAAGGAAAGGAAGAGTATCTGGTGGGCAAAACTGTGTGCAAAAGCTGCTGCGAGGATAACAAAGGAGGGTCACGACTCTCAAAGGCCTCTGGCGGCTGAGTAGGTAGCAAGGAACTAGAGACACATTAGCAAATATACATTGTATTAGACAACTTTTTCCATGAAGTTCATCAGTGAAAGGCGTGACAAGGAAGGGTCAAGGGAAGTTGTTTTTTAGAGCCAGGAGACTAGTGCATATTTGTAAGCAGATGGGAAGGAGTCAGTGAAATGAATTAAGCCAACTATTTTCTCTTTACTCACTCACCACATATTTTAGTCTCCTTGAGTAAGAATGTGGTTATCTTATAGACTGTTCCTAATATCTCCCATATGGCCTGCCAGGTGTCCATGACTAAAATTATTTTAAGGGTGCATTATAAAGTTTATAATTAAAAAAAAACTATCTTTAGGCTATTTGAATGAGAATGATAATACAAAAATAATAATATAATAATAGCTAACATTTAATATAGCACTTACTATGTGCTAGACACTGTTAAGCACTTCACAATAATTATTTCTCATTTAATTCCCACAACAACCCAGCAAAGTAGGTGCCATTGTCATCTCCTATTTACAGATGAGGAAAAAGAAGCAAACAAGATTAGTGACTTGCCCAGGGTCACACAACGGGTGAGTGCCTGGGGCCAAATCTAAACTCAGGTCTTCCTCCCGACTCCAGGCCTGGACTTCTATCCACACTGTGCCACCTAGTGGCCTCTATGTATAATGCCATTTTCTATTTCTTCGCATGGTAGGTGAGACAAAGCACGAGGTCTCTGGAGAGCACCAGAGACCTTCCAAGCGCACATGAAGCCATGAATTACTATGGTTCTAGTCTTTCAACCAATTACGAATCTATCTAACTACACTACTGTCTGCCTTGTATCTCTATTTTTTTCCCACAAGAGCAGCAGGAAACATTTTCAAACAGCTAAAATTGGGGTAAACTCTATCAACAGCATTCCCTTGACTTAACAGTCCAGGGACCCTTTTAAAAAAGGAGATAAGTTTAGTTTAAAATATTCTGGCTCTCTGTTACTTAGGGGATGGTTAATACCTAGCTTTTTAAAACTGTAGGATAACCTCCACGAAAATAGGATGTTAAAAAAATTCTAGATTATACTATAGAGGGTTTTTGTTCATTTGTTTGTTTCATTCACTGCATCTGCATCCCTCACGTCTAGGATGGTACCCGGCACACAGTAGGTGCTTAATAAATGCTTATAGATTGTGTTTCCTTTTTTTTTTTAAATCACTGTGTAATAATTTTAGGCCTGTGTCTCTGATGGACAGAGATATGACAAGGTAAAAACAAACACACAAAATTCAAACCCAAACTGATTTAGGACAGCTGGCCTGGGTGTGGTAGAATTTTAACTGAATTTTAACAACTGCCTATTCATTTTTAGATGCTTAGACACACAATGTGTGTCACTGCAAAACAGTCCCTTGGGTCTTCTAATGATCATAAAACAGATGACATGCATATCTGTTCCAAAAAATAAAGTATGAACCAAAACACGGGCTTTTGAAATGTCATTTCAGTTTTTTGTGTCAAAAGTAATTAGCTAGAACCCTATGCCTAGCACATTCCCTTCAAGCCATTCTTTCTATCCCAAGGAGACAGAACAATAATTCAGAAGGATAAAAATAAGGACAAATTTTATTTCACTGATCCACTAAAAATTTCAGGCTGATGTCCCTGTCTCATATATCATAATCTTTATATCCATGACCTAATTGTTCCATTTTTACTAGTTCTCTGCATTACTGCCAAACAAACTTTTATTAGCTATCAAGATACATTATCCACTCCACTTTTCACACAAAGAGTATCATAGATAATAGCTGAGGTTAGCCGAATGCTAAAGAAAAAAATTCCATACAGGATTTTCATATTTTCATTTTAAATAATTCTACAAAAGTCACAGAATAATTACAGTGAGACTCTTCCTCCTACCTTCCTGATTTAATACATATTTATATACGTGAAGATATTTAGCCAAGTCAGGACAAGTTGCCATCATCTGTTTTCTACCTGAATTTGTCTTTTTGTATCAATAGCTATAATTTTATTATTGAAGGGATACACTGACAGTAATTGTAGGCAGTACATCATTCTGACAAGTGAGTAGCACCACAGAAAAAATCCCGCCCTGAAGAAGGGCCTTCCTCTGGGCAAGACCCTTTCTTCAGGTACTGTGGAGGAATGAAGAATCTTAAATTACACTAGCATGCTCACTCAGAAATTGCCTCAACTACACCAATAATGCCCTGGAGAGAAAGGATGTGATGTTCTTCCACATTCTATTCTTGCACATCATCTTTCTTTTACTTTTTTACTTTTACTTTACTTTCTTTGTTTACTCATGTAAAATGAGTGACTGAATTAGAGGGTCTCCTAGGTTTCTCGAGCTCTCAAATTCTGAGTCCAGTGAACTTGTGGCCTATGGGAATTCTATCTGAAAGATGTGCATGTGTTTTAACTGTCATGGCATTTTAATGACTACTGGGATAGTCAGACAATAATTATAGGCACAGAAACCAGCCTAGGAAGAGTAATGATTAAGCCAGAGATGTTAAGCCAGACTTCTGTGGTGGCAGAGAGCATTCATTCATTACCTGTCAATCCAGTCACTGAGAATGACAATGAACTATTGCAGGGATTAACATTTCTTTAGCATTTAAGGAATTAATGCTGTGCTAGAACACAGGCTATGGTCTAGTGAGAAACCACAATGACTGTAGACAGTCATCGGTCACAAACGAGATGGAGATCTCTCATTTCTGACCATGTAATTCTTTGGCAACTCTATGTTCATATGATGCCATATTATAAATTTTGGGGAAGGGTGGGAAAGGATGGAGAAGAAGCATAATTAGTGGCCTATGACTGGTCCTAAAATTCCAAATTAGTCTTATCCCTTTACTACTGACTACAAATCATTCAAGAGGGATTTCCTACATTGAGAACAGGGTTTGGGGGGTTGACCTCAAGTCTTTTAGATTTCAAAACAGGATATTGGCAATGAATCTGGGGTTCAACCTTTCCTGATTCTGAGAACCTCTAACATAACAAAATGAGAGTCTCATATTTTTATCCCAGATCAAGCTATATGCTTTCCCTTGGTACTCCTTTGTAAATGTTTTTGATGACCTTTCACACTCTGCTGTATATTGTATTTACTTATGTGTATCTTCTCTTCCTCTACCACACTGTAAACTATTTTAGGAGCAGCAGGGCCCATATATAATTCACCTTTGTATTCCCCTTGGTACCTAGCACAGTTCCTTGCAAATAGCAAGTACTCAATAAATATTTGTTGAACTGGATTCTTATTTATTGTAGTTATGTAATTTAATGTAACTAATGTAATGTAATTTTTAAACCTAGCTTCAAAAACACTGGTTTGAAATCAGTTATGTATACTTGTAGCTATTAATTTTAACAATGGATTTAGTTCTACAGGATTCAACATAGGAATTTAATTTTTTCCACAACTATTGCAAAAGTAATATTGAAACTTCAAATCCAAATCACTTTCATTAAAAGCACTAAAGGGAAAACTCAAACAAACCAAATCCAAAAGGACCATGGCAGATCCTCATGCCAGTAAAGAGTTCACCTTTCATTACTTGATTCAAGTAATAATCCAAACACATCTGTAAATTGTAGCTGTTTTGATAAAATTCTAATAAAATATAAACCTTTAAGATATTAAATGAAATTTTGAAAATAGGCCTTTCAACATGAAAAAGAATGCCAAGTTGCTTCATTTAATTACCATAAGTACTGTAAACAGATCAGAAATTATTCTGGTTGTAGTTCTAGGTAGATAATACAAAAATAAATTGCTCCATTTAAAATTCAATTCTCTTCAACAGGGATTGTCTAAAATGTTCAAAGCACTGTACTATGGACTGAGAATACTGAGACAGAAACCGACATACTCCCTGCCCCTAAAGAACTAAATTCTACAAGGAGGAATCTAAAATAAAGTGGTGGCCACCAGATTCAAGGTGGTTTGGGAAAAGTTGTAAATAATACTAGCATTTGAGTTTTACATAGTGGTTAATGGTAAAAAACATGTTTACATACTCTATCTCACTGGATTTTCACAAGAGCCTTGGGAGGTAGATGGGCTAAGTATTATCATCTCCATTTTTACAAGTGATTAAACTGAGACCCAGAGAGGTTAGTAACTTGCCCAACCTTACAAAGCTAACTGAATGGCAGCACCAGCCCTGTATCCAGTGCTTCTGATTTCAAAGCCAATGTGCCTTCCAATAAACACCAATAGAATACATACTATCCTTGCTTCATCATTTACTGACAAAAATTGAAGCCATTCCCTGAAAGGTCCCTCACATCAGCCAGGTGCCTCCTGCCACCATCTCCTCCTTTATTCTCTCTCACACGTTGAGATGGCCTCTAAGTTAATCTCTCTAAATGCATAAGTGACCCCATTCCCTCATCCTCACCAACAGTTTGCCTCCTTTATCATCCCACCCTCTCAGTACTCTTCAGTCTCTCCCTACTACTCACTCCTTGAGGCCATCTACAATAGACGCCTCCTCTTTCTTTCTTCTTGCTCTTTTCTTCACTCTATGTCTGCTGCTGACCTCATCATTTAACTGAAACTGCTATCTCCAAAGTTACTAATGATTTCTTAATTGCCAAATCTCAGTCCTCATCCTCTGAAGACTGACACTGCTGATCACCCTCCCTCTCCCCTGATACTCACTTCCCTCTAGGTTTTCAGCATACTACTCTCTACTGCTTCTCTGTCTCCTTTGATGCATCTCACATCCAGCTCATGTCCTCTAGCTGAGGGTCCCACCGGGTTCTGGTCTAGACTCTCTTCTCTTCTCCCTTTATACAATTTTACTTGGTGATCTTAGCAGCTCCAATGGATTCAATCATCATCTCTATGCTGATGATTCTCATAGCTATTTATCCAGCCCTAACCTCTCCACTGACTTCCATCTCAGATTTCCAGCTTCCTACTAGACATCATGGAATGAATGTTATATGAGACACCACCATGCTCCCAGTGACCTAGGTAGTTGTCATTTTTGATACCTCATATCTCCCCCCTCCTCTCATCCAATCTGTTGCCAAGGCCTTCAGAACATTTCTCACATATTTCCCCTTCTCACCTTTGACACTGCCTTCACCCTGCTGCAGGCCCTCATCTCACACTTGGACTACTTCAACAGCCTGCTGGTGGGCCTGTCTGCTTCGTGTCTTCCCACTCTATTCCACTGTCCATTCAGCTGTAAAAGTGATCTTCCTAAGTGAAGGTCTATGTTAACCCTCCTACTCAATAAATTCTAGTGCTTTCCTGTTATTCCAGAGTCAAATATAAAATCCTCCCTTTGGCCTTCAAAGCCCTTCATAAAATCTATCCCTACCTTTCCAGCCTTCTTATACCTTACCTAACCATCCCCCACCCACCCCACCAAGCCTCAGTCCAAAGACACTGTCCTCCTTGCTGTTCCCCAAATAAGACATTGCATCTCCCAGCTCTGGGCATTTTTACTGTCTGTCCCCCATGCCTGGAATGCTCTCCCTCCTCATCTCTGCTGATTATTTCCAATTTATCTTGCATATAGCTTGTCTGCATATGGTTGTTTGCATGTTGTCTCATTAGATTGTGTGCACCTTCAGAGCAGGAATGGTCTTTAACCTCTCTCTGACTCTCTGGCACTGAGCACAGTGGCCAGCACTCTGAAGACACTTAATACTGACACTACCCCAATAGGACCAACAACTGGTCTTGTTCACTCTTACCAAAAAAACCCGAAAAAAAACCAAACCTCCAGGAAAAGATGTCTTTTAATAAATCAGAATACAGAAGAAATAAATTATTTCAATTACATAAAAAAAACTTTTGCAGAAATGAAAGCAATACAGCCAGAAATACAGAAGAAAAAAAAGAAGAAAAAGTATAAAATAGGCATTAAACAGTTCTGATTAAAGACAGAAACTGACACAAATCTATAAGACAAAGAGCTATTCCTCAATGGCTAAGTGGCTAAAGTACATACATATATATGTATATATACATACATATACATACACACACACACACAGAGGCAGAAGAAACAATCAACAGTCATCTGAAAGTGTTTTAAATGGCTAATGATCATGGAACTATAAATTAAAATAACTATACTACTTGACATGCAAAAAATGGGCAAATATTGTAAAAGATGGAAAAATTCTATGTTGGCAAGGCTATTGGAAAATAGGCAAGCTAATTCATTGCTGGTGGAGCTAGAAACTGTTCTGTTTTGTGTGGCAACATATAAAACAAAAATTGCAAAAATTGCTTTATCGTTTTGGCCCAGTGGTCCCAACATTAGGTTTATGGCCCAAAGTAGTTATGGAAAGGGGGAAGGGAGGAAAGTATTCATACAAAAATGCTCACAGTAGCACTATTTTAATAATAAAATGTTGGAAACAAATCATGTGCTCAACAGTTGGGGAATACAGTGAACTTATTTTTAGAATTCTAATATAAGAAACATTATTATTCTCTAACAAAAGATGAATATGAAGAATTCAGAGGAAAACGGGAAAACTTACATGAAGAAGATTAAAGGAATAACATATATACTCTCTAAACCATGTAAATGGAGACAACATTAACCAGCAACAAAACTCAAGTTAAAGACAATGTACAATGATGCTATCATCTTATTAAAGTTAAAGCCTTCCATTCTTTAAAAAACAAAACAGTAAATTACAAAAGTATAGGGTTACATGAAATAAAAAAGTCATACACACTCCTGAGTTTTGCTGAATGGTTTTTGGGAAGTATACTTTATGGTATGTAATACCTGTTAAAAGCAAAATTTATCAACTAAGAAAAAGAAATATATATGGAAGGGCTTCCTTTTAGAAAAGAATCTTTCTTAAGGAGGCATCAAATATGTTCTAAAAACGACCAAGTTACCCTAATAATATCCTATAATAAATGAAGAAAAAAGCATTTACTATGTGTAAAGCATAGGTGCCGAGCTGGGGATATAAACAGAAAAAGCACAGTGTTCTTCTCAACTAATCTATGCAATAGTTACAATGGCATTTAAAGGTCTTCACACCTTGGCTCCTTCCTACTTATCCATCTGCTTACAATCTAATGCCCTCCAAGCAAGCCACAATCTTGCTGCCCTGGAGCACTGGCAGCTCTGTCTCCCATATCTAGCTCTCTGCTGAGGCTATTACCCATGAATGCTTCACTCTTGCCTCTGACTCTGAAGACTCCTGGGCTTACTTAAGTTTTAGCTTGAGCACTACCTCATCCAGCAGGCTCTTCCTGGATCTTCCTCCCCCCACTACTCCCACCACTAATGCCTTACATCTCAATGGCTGCCTTCCATCTAGTCTGTATTTATTGTGTACATTCTAATTTATAGGTGTTGTCTCCCCCATTAGAATGTAATTGATTGATTGATTTAGGGTCTTCTATTAATTAACCGTGTGGTCTTAGGTAAGTCACTTAATCTCTCTGGTTCTTAGTTGTCTCATATATAAAATGAGGGACTTGAATTCAGATTTTATAAGGATAAAAAGTATTCTCTAACGTCTTACCCTGGCATCATATTCAAGAACAAAGGGTGGAAAGTCAATCTGTTCTGGGGATATGGCAGCAAAGAGCTGGTGGAGGCTGTCCACATGGTGGATTTTGTCCTTTAGTCCTGAGACAGAAAAGGTGGTGAAAAACCATGTTGATACCTATTTGATAGGAAAGAAAAAAATTAAATTAGTAACATGGCCTTTTCTTTAAGAACATCAGGTAAAATCAATCATAACCAAGATGAAAATTTTTGAAAGTGGAAACAGGCCTGATTTTTAAAATTGTACCTAGGAAGGTAAGGTTTAAAAAAAAAAATGTGTGTGAACAAAGACCACTAAAATTGAGGATATTAGAACTAAGCCAAGAAGAGGTAACTATAATCAGCCAGTTAACAAGCACTTATTAAACACTTACTATATACCAGGATCGGTGCTAAACAATGGGGATACAAAGAAAGGCAAAAACATGGGCCCTGTTCTCAAAGATCTCAAATTATGATGGGGGAAACATGAAAATATCTATGTATATACAAGATATATGCAAAGTAAATGGAAGGTAATCTTAGAAGGGAAATAACAGTGCCGGAGGGAGGATCTGGGAAGGCTTTCTCCAAAACAGGATTTGAAATGAGTCTTGAAGGAAGCAAAGGAAAATAGGAATTGGAGATGAGGAGAAATGAGGTGGGAGAGCATTCCAGGCATTGGGTATAGTCGGGGAAAATACACAGTCAAGAGACTGAGTCCCAACTCTGGATGTAATCAGTAGTGTCTCTGATCTTCTGTGTGACCCTAAGCAAAAATCACTTTACCTGTGGGTGTATCAGTTAAGTCCATTTGACAAATGGATAGAACATAATTTTTTTTTAACATTGTTAAATTTACTTATAAATTTTGGGTGCATAGTTGTTCTCTGAATTTGCATTGTTCTATTGATCCCTCTATTTTTTAAACAATACCAGATGGTTTTGAAGACTGCTGCTTATAATATAGTTGAAGTCAGGAAAGTGCTACTCCCCCTTTTTCCTTGTTTCTCTTCTTTTTAAAATATATTTTAAATTATTTTGTTAAATATTTTCCAAATACATTTCAAAAATTTTTAACATTTATAAAAATTCTGAGTTCTAAATTCTCTCCCTCCCCCACCCCTTGAGAAGGCAAGTAATATGACACTGATTATACAAAACATTTGTCCATATTAGCCATACTGCAAAAGAAAACACACACATACATGAACAAAAAGAGTGAAAGTGAAAAAAGTATGCTTCAATCTGCACTTGGAGTTCATCAGTTCTCTCTTTGGAGGTGGAGAGCATTTTTCATCATGAGTCTTTTGATGGGCTGCTCCTCAATTTCCAAGTCTTTGTCACCACAAAATGAGCTGCTATAAATATTTTTGCACTAATAGGTCCTCTTCCTTTTCCTTTGATTTCTTTGGGATACGGACCTAGTAGTGAGTGGTATTGCTAGGTCAAAGTATGCATACTTTTACAGCCTTTTGGGTAGAGTTCCAAATTGTTCTCCAAAATGGCTGAACCAGTTTACAACTCACCACAAGTGCATCAGTGTCCCTATTTTTCCATATCCCCTCCAGCATTTGTCATTTTCCTTTTTTGTCATGTTAGCCAATCTGATCGGTGTGATTTACATTTCTCTACTTATTAGTGATTTAGAGTATTTTTTTTTTCATATGACTATTGATAGCCTTGATTTCTTCTTCTGAAAACTGCTTGTTCATGTCCTTGTGGCTCAGTTCCCTATATATTTGAGAAACGAGACTTTTATCAGAGAAACTTAAAGTCCCCCCACCCCACCCCAAGTTTCCTGCTTTCCTTTTAATTTTGGCTACATTACTTTTGTCTGTGCAAAATCTTTTAAATTTCATGTAATCAAAATTATCCATTTTACTTCTCATAATCCTCTCTATCTCTTGATAGTCATAACTCTTTTCTTATACATAGATCTGACAGGTACATTTTCCCATACTCTCCTATTTTTCTTATGATATCACCCTTTATGTCTAAATCATGTATCCATTTTGACCTTATTGTGGTACACAGTGTGAAATGTTGATCTACTCCTAGTTTCTACCAAACTGCTCCCCAGTTTTCTCAGCAGTTTTTGTCAGAAGTTGAGTTCTTTCCCCCAAAGCTTAGATCTTTGGGTTTATCAAACACTAGATTACTACAGTCATTTACTACTGTATATTGTGTACCTATTGTATTCCACTGACCCACCACTCTATTTCTTAGCCAACACCAGATTATCTTCAAGATTACTGCTTTATAATATAGTTTGAAATCTAGTACAGGTGAGTCACTTTCCTTCACATTTTTTTCCCTCTCTTCCACATTTTTCTTGACCTTTTGTTCTTCTAGATGAATTTTGTTATGATTTATTTCTAGCTCTATAAAATAATTCTTTGGTAGTTTGATTGGTAGGGCACTGAATAAGCAAATTAATTTCGGTAGAATTGTCATTTTTATTATGTTGGTTTGGCTCACTCATAAGCAATTAATATTTCTCCAGTTACTTAGATCTGTCTTTATTTGTGTGAAAAGTGTTTTATATTTGTGTTCATATAGACTCCAGGTTTGTTTTAGCAAGTAGAATCCCAAGTATTTTACTTTGTCTGCAGTTATTTTAAATGGAATATTTCTTTTTATCTTTTCCTGCTGGGTTTTGTTGGTAATATACAGAAATGCTGCTGATTTCTGTGGGTTTATTTTATATCCTTCTAACTTTGCTTATGTTGTTAATTATTTCAGCTAGTCTTTTAGTCAATTCTCTAGGATCCTCCAAGAATACCATCATATCATCTGAAAAGTGATAGTTTTGTTTCCTCATTGCCTATTCTTATTTCTTCAATTTATTTTTCCTGTTTTATTGATACAGCTAGCATTTCTAATACAATATTAAATAATAGTGGTGACAATGGATATCCGTGCTTCACCCCTGATCTTACTGGGAAGGCTTCTAGTTTATTCCCATTATAGACAATGCTTACTCTTGGTTTTAGGCAGATACTACTTACCACTTTAAGAATAGCTCCATTTATTCCCATGCTTTCTCGTGTTTTTGATAGGAATGCGTGTTATATTTTGTCAAAAGCTTTTTCTGCATCTACTGATATAGTCATATGACTTTTGTTCCTGTTGCTATTGATAAGGTCAATCATGCTTATAGTTTTCCTAATACTGAATCAGCCCTGCCTTCATGGTATAAGTCCTACCTGGTTAGAGTATATGATCTTTGTGATACACATTGCTATAATCTCCTTGTTAGTATTTTATTAAAATTTTTGCACTGATATTTAATAGGAAAATTGGTCTACAATATTGTTTTTCTTCTCTTTCTCTCCTTGGTTTAGGTATCAAAACCAATTATTTGAGTCATAAAAAGGATTTGGTAGGATTCCTTCTTTATCTATTTTTTTCAAATAATTTATATAGTATTAAGATTAATTGTTCCTTAAATATCTGGTAGGATTCACTTGTAAATCCATCTGGTTGACAGGACACATTTTCAAACAGTTATGTGGTATTTTATTCAAATAACAACACTCTTCATTAATATAAATGTTTTTCTATGATGGCTTAATTTCTTTTCTTTAAGCTTAAAATATTATTCTTTGAATAAGTGTATATTAACAGAAAAAAGTTTACTTCTGCTCCTTACACACTGCTGTATAAAAATGTTACAGTTGTAAGTAAAATGGTCCACTCCTCTTCGACCAGGAACTGCAGGAATTTTCAGCCAGCCAGGCATTCCATAACACAACAGGGGGGTACTGGGTCTGTTGCATCAATATTCTAAATGGAGCTCTGGAGTTAGATAGCTCTCATTATCACTTCTTAGTTACAACATAACCTTTAGCTTCCTCTCTCCCTAATAACACATGTTGCCCCAGGAACCACTTTCCCCCTTTCTGCTACTTCTGAACTTTTTTTTGGCTAGGCAATGGGGTTAAGTGACTTGCCCAGGGTCACACAGCTAATAAGTGTCAAGTGTCTGAGGTCAGATTTGAACTCAGATTCCCCTGAGTCCAAGGCTGATGCTCTAGCCATTGCATCCCCTAGCTGCTCCCCCCCTTTGTTTTTGACACTTCTGAACTTTCAGCACTTTCTTTTCTCCCCAGTTCAAAGCCACGCCATCTGACTACTTATTTCCTAATCCTTTCATGGTTCCCAGATGGAAATCCCTGTTATGAGAGGAAGCAAACTGTCCAATATCCTCAGCCCTTTTTTTCATTAGGCATTCACTACTTCCACCTCCTTATCTTGCCTAGGTTATACAGGCAATCTATTGCCTTTGGGTTGAGATTTCTTTTGGGGTAGAGTTGATTAGAGATTAGAAAAGGAAGAATTAAAATAACAATGTGTTCACTATTTTACTGTCCATCTCTTATCTTCTATAATAATTCTGAATTAAGTTAAAAATTCCAGTCTCTGATGAAGTTGGACCTTTTCACTAAGATTAATCATTCTTCATGTACCTTTCCAGCTTCTCAAGTAAATTGCTTCCACCATCATTTCCCACCCCCTTTTCTCTATCCACTTGTTCCTTTTCAACCACCTACAAACGTGCCTAAGTGTCTCCAACCATTAAAAAACCTTCACTAGATCTTGCAAATTATCATTCTATATCTCTCTAGACAAACTCCTACGCATCCACTTCCTTTCCTCTCACTCCTTTCTAAGTGTCTGTAGTCTGGCTTCCAACCTCATCATTTAACTGAAGCTGTTCTCTTCAAAGTTACCAATAATAACTGAGTTAGCATACCTAATGGCCTCCTGTCAACTCTCATCCTTCTTGACCTCTGTAGTATTTAACACTAATGACTACCCTCCCCTCCTGGATACTCCCTACTCTCTGACCTTACCCACTCCTTGTTCTTTTTCTGTCTGACTGCTCCTTAATATCCTGTTATAGATCATTATGCACATCATAACAACTAACAGAGGATGTATCTCATGGCTCAGTCCTGGGGCCTCTTTTCTTTCTATACTCTTTCACTCGTGGACCTTATCATCTTCCCTGGGTTCAAATATCTCTATGTAGATGACTACCAGACCTACATATTCAATGATTCCATCTTAGGTATGCATTATCCACTACTGGACATTTCAAACTGGATGTAGCTGGATGTCCTGTGTTTCAAATTCAACATGTCCAAAATAAAACTCATAAGTTTTGTACCCAAACCCGTCTCTCTTCCAACCTTCCTTATTAATGTTGAGGGCTTCATTATTTTTCAGGTCACGCAGATTCACAACTGTGGTGCAATTTGTGACTCGGCACTTCCACTCCACATATCTAACCAGTTATGAAATCTTGTTTCTACCTTGACAAAATCTCTCCCATGTGCTCCCTTCTCTCCACTCTAACAGCACCAGCCTAATCCAGGGCATTAATAATAATCCAGGGCATTAATAATAACCCAGGGCATTAACAATAACCCAGGGCATTAACAATAACTCAGGGCATTAACAATAACCCAGGGCATTAACAATAACCCAGGGCATTAATAATAATCCAGGGCATTAACAATAACCCAGGGCATTAATAATAACCCAAGGCATTGATAATAATCTCTTAATTAATAATAATCCAGGGCATTAATAATAACCCAAGGCATTGATAATAATCCAGGGCTCTTGCCGAGATTACCGAGGTAGCGTCCTGTTTTACTGCTCTTCCTCAAGACTCTCCCCATTTCAATTCATCCTACAAAGAGTCATCAAAATGATCTTCCAGAAGGACAGGCCTGACCATGTCACCCCCCACCCTCACCCCCACTCAATAAACTTCATCAGTTCTCTACTGCCTCTCTAATAAAACAGACACTCCTCTACTTGGTATTTAAAATTCTTGACAACCCAGCCCCTTCTTACCTTTCAGTCTCTCTCCTCCACACTCTATGGACAAGCAATATTGGCCTATTTGCTTTTCCTTACATATCGTGCTCCTCCTCTTTCTGTGTCTTCACAGCGACTGCCCCTCATGGTAGAATGCATATTCTCTTCATCTCTGCCTCGTGGAACCCTGGTTTTATACAAGACTCAGCTCAAGTGTTATGACCTGTATCAATTCTTTCTTGATACCCTCAGCCACTAGTCTGTCAGTCAATATGCATTTCTTCTTTTTTTGGGGGGGGGGGCTAGGCAATGGGGTTAAGTGACTTGCCCAGGGTCACACAGCTAGTAAGTGTTATGTGTCTGAGGCTGGATTTGAACTCTGGTCCTCCTGAATCCAGGGCTGGTGCTCTATCCACTGCGTCACCTAGCTGCCCCTCAACATGCATTTCTTAAGTAAGTGCTTACTATGTTCCTGAGAAGACAAGACTCACTGGAAAAGACTCTGATGTTGGGAAAGATTGAAGGGAAAAGGAAAAGGGGATGGCAGAGGATGAGACGGATAGTGTCACGGAAGCAACTAATATGAGGTTGGACAGATTTTGTGAGGTAGTGGAAGATAGAAGCCTGGTGTGGTGCATGGGGTCACAAAAAGTTGGACACAACTGAACAATAACAACCAAGTTCCTGGCATGGAAACACATTCCCCTAAGTGCTGGGGAAACAAAGAAAAGCAAAAAGCAGTCCCTGTCCTTGTAGGGCACATATTCTAACCATGTATTCTACAACATATAAATAATGTACATACAAGATGTAAACAGAATTGATGAAAGGAAATCTGAAAGAAGGCATTAGTAGTTTGGGAGACAGGGAAAGGCCTCCTGCAGAAAGTAGGGCTTCATCTAAGTCTTGAAGAAAGCCAGGGAAATTAAAAGGCAGACGTGAGAGGGCATATCATCTCAGGTATGGGGGATAGCCAGTTCAAACACAGGAAGATGAAGGATGAAGTTCTGTCATGTGTGAGGAACTCTAGGTAGAGTGGTGTAGCTTGGGTATGTGAAAGAGAGTAAGGTGTAGGAAGAACTGAAAGGAAGAGAGGGACCAGGTTGTGAATGGCTTTAAATACCAAAAAGAAGAAGGTATGGGGGTAAATGACAGCATTTATCTAGTTTGAAACGAGCTCCAGAGTTTAATGCTAAATCTAATGGTACCCCCCCATCCTGATTCTCTTTCATCTCTACATTTGATACTGTTGGTTACCAAAATTTCCTGGATATTTGCTCCTCTCTATGCTCTGCTTAGGGCCCTTTCTTTTCACTCTATACTGTCTCACTTGGTGATCTCATCACTTCCCATAGGTTCAATTATTATCTCTATGCAGATTATACTCAGATCAATTGATCAATCAATCTATCCACCATCCCAGTCTCTCTTCTGAGTTCCAATCATGCACCTCCAACTATTTCTTGGGTAATTCAACCCAGATGTCCAGTAGACATCTCAAACTCAGCGAGTCTAAAACAGAGCACCTAGGGGGAACAGTGCATAGAATGTACATCTTGGAGCAAGGAAGATCTGAGTTCAAGTCCTGTTTCAGGCACATATGGGTTGTGTAACCCTGGGCAAATAATTTAACCTCTCTATGCCTCCCTTTCTTCATCTGTGAAATGGGAATGATAATAATAGCACCTACCTCACAGGACTGTTGTAAGGATAAAGTGAGAATATGTACAGAGGGCTTTGCAGATCTTAAAGCCCTATATAAATGCTTGGCATAGTGGATGGAGAGCTGGATTCAGTCATGGTCAAAAAGACCCAGACTCGAGTTCTGCATCTGGCACACGCTGGCTGAGTGACCCTGGACCAAACACTGACACTCTCAGTATCTATCCTTGGCAACTCTCTAAGAAAAGAAGCTGCTGACCTGCATTGGCAAAGGAGTTTTTTCACCTAGGAGTTACTGATACAAATGAAATCACAGGTTCCATCCTATCCCCATCCCTATCCCTATTAACAGTGATGCTTGAAAGCTAAAGAGCTTTAAGATATACTAAAATGGGGCTATATGAAGGATCTCTAAGGTGTGGCTATATATCCTCAACATGTGAGAAGACAATGAGAAGTAGGCAGAGCATCAAATCCTATTTTAGGTTTTCTGTTACCTGTATCAAAAGTATGACCAGCCATTACATATTTACACTGCTGGACATTTTCCCCTATTAGACTGTAAGTTCTTTGAGAGCAGGAACTATTTTTGCCCTTCTTTGTATCCCCAATGCTTGGCACAGTGCCTGGCAAGTAGTGTTTAATAAATGCTTGTTGACAGATTGACTGAATATCATGTAGCTAGAACTGATTTCTTAAAACTTTTTTTCTTCTAATTTCATGAACATCTCAGAAACAGCTAAAGATGGCAAACATTCAAATTCTTTTTATGAACAAGAAAACAGCCCATCCAAGGAAGTCATTTGCGGTGATCAACATCTTGCAACAACTCATTTAGTGCATGTCCACTAAGCCATCTTGACCCCTGGTATTGCCTCTAAAGCTCTTCCACAAATATGAACTAAAACCTATCACTTCTATATCATTGTAGATAGCATTCCTCCTGATAGAATTTTCCTTTTTCTCTCTAGACCCAAAATTCTCCTATCACTTCTTATATGTTATTTTCCCAAACTAACGCAATTTGTGTTCCATTCACGTTTGCAACTCCATCAGGACTTAAACCTTTTCAAGTGTCACTGGCAATTCATGTGTCTCAATCACTTGGGTTCATTTATATGTTTCCACAGTGCCTAACTAGTACCAGGCTCTGTCCACAATAAGTAGTCAATGTTGAATGATTACTACAGAAGTATGCGATTTGGTAGCATAAAAATGCTTTTACTTTGGAAAAAAACTCAGTATTGGCATTAATATGTTCACTTACTAGCGATATTATTACATCTAAACCGGTTATTAAAAAGTAGCTTTTACTATACATTGATATAAAACACTTAAGATCTAATTATTGTTTGACTTTGTTAGGAAAAATGAATGACTAGAGACAATCAAATTCTCTGCTCTAATTTAAAAAAATTATTTTATATTTTAATATAAAATGTAATTATTTATATTCAATCTAATTTTAATTCTTCATCTTTTGTATTATTTTTAATATTAAGTGGGAGGTAGGGATACTGTGTTCCATTCTGGATGCCACCAGGTAGGGACAATGATATTCTGGAGAAGGTCCAGAAGAGGGCAACTTCCTCACCATGGCTCGCCCTGGTCATCTTCCTTTTCTACTACACCATATGCCCTTATTATCCCTTGCTCTAAGAACAGTAATCAAATCACCATTACCATTGCTTCTAGAATGGCATGTCAATCAGCTGTCACATGACATTATTCATCACTCCTATGATAACTTCTAGCTACCACTCCCTATATGTATAGTCTCTTCCATAAACTCCCTGAGGACACGAACTATTTCACCTTTTGAATTTGAACCCACAGCACTTAGTACAATGCCTGGCCCATAATAAGTGCTTCATAGATGTTCATTCAAACAGGAACGGGAAATTATGTTAAAGTAAGTACTTCTGTCAACAGGGAGACAAAACAGTATACTGCATGGAGTGCTAGACTATGTAGGAAGCCCTAGACTTAAACCCAACCAACAACTCTCACTGTGTTAATGTGGAAAAGAAACCTGAGCTCACTGCACATCAGTTTCCTCATCCGGCTACGCTGCCTGTAGCATATACTTCAAAGGCTTGTTATAAAGTTCAAATTGAGAGAATGTGTAAAGGGTTTTGCAAACCTTAAAAGCATAATTACCAATGTGAATTATTAAATCTTCTATCATATCTTTCATGAATAAAGAATAAAAATTACAAAAAATGATTAACACCAACTATAATGAACATAATTCAATCTTTCATTAGTAAATCAAAGTGAGATTCAGAATTTCTCAGAGTTCTCATCATGAGCCTATCTACTTTCTTTTTAATCAGTCCTATGATCAGTATAGGGAGCTTCCAGTAAGGAACGTCTATCAATATGGACCTGCAACTGCTCTGTGACTTTTAGTCTTAAAGAGCTATTAGGGGGAGAGGCGGAGAGGGCACACTGAGAAGTTAAGGGACCTGGCCGAGTTTTTCTCTCTTTCCCCTAATTGTTCAGAATTATGAAAAAAATCTAGTCATTTGAAGTTTTTGACTATTAGGGTTTCTGATAAACAGGACGCTGTGGGTGTGTGTGCACAAACACACATATATCTGTGTTAGGGGAGTTAATTTTTCAATTGTGTTTTCATAATGGTTAAGTTAAAATCAATTTACAATTCAAAGGTCCGTATTGGCCTAGTATTGGTCAATATTTTAATTTATGATTTGGATAAAATCATGAAGGGCATGTTTGTTAAATATAAAGATGACACAAAACTGGCAGGGATAGCTACTATGATGGATGGCAGAAGCAGGATTCAAAATTATGTTAATAAGTTGGATTGCTGGACCAAAACCAATGAGATGAAATTTAATTGGCACAAATGTATAGTTCTGCATTTGGTTTTAAATGAATTAACTGCACAAGTAAAAGAAGGGGGAACATTTGGCTCGTAGGAATTCTTGTAAAAAAGAACTAGAGGGTTTAGTTGACCAGAAGCACAATAAGTAAATAGTGTGATATTGCTATTAATAAAGCTAAAATAAGAATAGTGTTCAGATAATAGTAATTAATCTTCTAACTGTACTCTGAATTGGTCAGATCATAATTATTTTGTGCAATGAGGGATCACTTCTTTAAAGGAAACAGTACAGAGATGGGATGTTAAGGATCATATAGATTTTTTGATGATCTCCATTTTTACCTGCATCAGAAATAGGCTGGCTACTTGGTGACTAATTCTTCTGCCAAAGCAACTTATGAAACAAACAAAATATAAAATGGCCCTTAATCTCTTTTGTCTTTGCAGTGACTGACAGAATGATGTAAAAGGGGACAGAAGATGCTAAGAATTATATAATTCTAGGAAGTCTATAAACATTAACACAATGGTTACAATTTTAAATGTGTGAATCTTAGCCTGCAAAAAGTAAAAGAAGGCATATTCCTAGAGGAATCTTGACATTTTCACTATAAATAATAACAAGGAAATTGGAGCTAAATGGAAGGATGGCTCAAAACTTCTCTTTAGAGGGGGAAATAAAGGAATTGGTTTTATTGTATGTCCAAAGGCAACAAAAAATATTTCAGAGGACACCTGACTATCTCTTATGAAATTTACACGTTAACAGACAAGTTACTGTTACTGTCATAGGAATCTTATGTGAATCAGCTATCTGTATATACTCAGATCACTAACTTGTTAGAGCAAGGATAAACATCAATACAAATTATAAGAATAAAAATGAGAAGCTGAGGCACAAGTTAAATGAACTGTTAATACTGAAAAATGGGAAATGGATAAAGGAGCAGACACTGATCCAAAATATAACATTTGCCAAAGAAGTTTAACTAATCAAACATCTATGCGGAGACCAAAAAAGCCGAGAAGCTGCCTTAGCTAGCAAACACTTTATCTCCTTACCAGATGGAGGGATATGACCGCCAAGGGCAATACCCATTTAGCATATAAATCTGTTTATAAAATCTTAAGAATGGTTGAAGATTTTACAGTACTGCTTTATAAAATAATGAGAAACAGCAGAGGATAAAGCAAGTTTATGAAAAGCAGAATGAAAAACCCAATTAATCCAGATCATCCAAAGTAGATTTAAAGGCTGAAATTAGAAGGCTAATAAATAATTGGAAAACAAAAAATATTTTTCAAGACTTCTGTAACAAACTCTTTTTATTATACAAATGTGGCCTCTAACATTGCAGTTCCTGATGTGATATACTACATGAAGCAGTATAAATGAACTAAAGAAAATAAAAATGTAGAAAAGCAATTAAATCAAGTATACACAGAAATAGTTTGTATTGATTCTCAGTTTCCTCATTTATGAGGGGGTTAGGCTAGACTTTTTTTGGTCATGGATCCCTTTGGCAGCTTGGTAAAGCCTATAAACATCTGAGAATTAAAAAAAAATACATAGGGATTACACAGGAAACCAATAATATTGAAATCCAGTTATCAATTTTTTTTTTACAAGGTTATGGACATCAGGTTATGAATCCCTGGACCATTCAGCCTCTAAGATTGCTTCAAGCTCTAAATCTATCATATAAGAAGACACCTAAAAAAGGGAGAGAACCAAAAACTTGGGGAAAAATTTTTAAGGGGTGACTAGGGAAAATATTATGAACTACTAACTCACATACCTATTTTCCCTACATGGCAAAATTTTATGAGAATAATCTTTACATCTCTGAAGAGCACTCTTGAAAGTAAAGATTTGAGAAGGGTACAAGCAGCCTTTTGCAATCACAGTCAACAGTAAACCTCATCATTATAGTCATACAACTGACTGAAAAGAGTAGAGAATATAAGGCTCCGCTGTGCTATTTGCTGAACAGTTTAAACAAGCATCTGAGTAGGCAGAGCAAAATGCTGCTTTAAAGGTTCTCCTCCAACAAAAGTGTGTCCTGTACACATGTCAAAATCATACAAGATTCCTTAAAAGATATAAAGGATAATTCTGTTTGATGACCCTTACTGATGATGTCATTAACATGAAGTAAGGCATAAAACAGGGAAGGCAGAGACTGCAAAAGTTGTTTACCCTCCTCATGAGAGATGGTTGATGCAAAGTCCAAACTGAAAGGGGATGCCCTAGAGATGGCGGGTTCTTCTGGGTGCTCCTGTTTATGGATGATGCAGTGTTCAGTGCATCAAGTCCTACACCACTGCAGAGTCTTCTAAAATAAGAGCCAGAATCAGGAAACACACACACACACACACACACACACACACGACTGCAATAAATATTTCTGAAGTCCAGGGTCAGATTTCCAAAAGTATAGGTGATTATTCTAGTTTAATGGATTAAAGAAATTTAATAGCTGACTTTTATAGAACCTTTAGATTTACAAAGCACTTAATATATATTACGTCATTTAATTCTAACTACCTTGTGAGACAGAGGATATTATTACCCCCATTTTATAAATAAGAAACCCGAGGCTCCAAGAGATTAATGATTTGGTATTTCCTGATTACCTCCCCCAAATTATTTAACTACTTTATATAACTGGTGTTATTAATAATATATCAGTATATCATTAATAACATTCGATTATATAACGCACACACAGCAACAGAGACATTGTACTATAATATATAACATATATACTATATATTATACAAAGTAGTTAAATGAAATATAATTTGGGAGACAGGATATTACTTGTTGGGTGAAGATAATAAGAAATATAAAATTATTAATATCTCTGAAACTCAGGTTTCTTTCTGTAAATAAAAATACACACATACATTTTATGCACGCACACACACACAAAGTAGTTAAATAAAATGTAATTTAGGAGAGAAGATACTTCCAAATATGTGTGTATATAGATGTGTACACATGTATATGTGTAGCTAGATACATGTATGTGTAAGAGTACATATATTTTGTACCAGTACAAAAATATGATTGCATGTATATACATACATATGCATGTGCATACACGCACATACATACATATATATGTATATATCTATACACGCTCACACATATCTCTCCAATTAGAACATAAGCTCCTTGTGAACAAGGACTGTTGCAATTTACATCCCCATAGCATCCCTAGTATACTTTCTAGAACATAGTACATACTTAATACATGCTTGTTCATTGATCTACTGACTTACTTAAGGCTCATAAGTGTTAGAGGTGAATTGAAAGTAGTCTTCCTGACTCCAAACTCAGCATTCTATACATTATGCCATGTTGCCTAACATATGTCAGTGTCTACAGCCTTGCAATCAACCACATAAATTCTTATGTGTAGTCTTGTGAATTATTTCCAACTTCAGCTTCATAATATGGAAAACATAATGTCATTACTTGATTTTCACTCACAAATATGCAGGTATTCATATAGATGTCAATTGCTACACTATGCAACAATGAGAAATATTATAATAGTAGGGAACCAGTACAAAAATTCACTTAAGAAGCAAAGGAAAACAAAGTGCCAATCATAACAGCAATAATAATGAGAAATATTTCAGTGTTGAACACAGACAACATATTTAATATGTCCAATTTAACCAACTGACATATATATGTATAAATATACTCCACCTTTGATCGAAATGTTGGATGGACAAAGTAAACTGCTTTCAAGTTCCTCTTGTATCTGATTTAAAAGAGAAAAAAAAAGTGAGTCCCATAAAAATGTGAACTATCTTCTTGAATAACTAAAGACATTTAAACACTGAAATTAAAAAACTTTTCAAAGCTCTGGCTCCTGTCACTGAGATTCAAGCCAAGGCTCATAACTAATGATATAGAGGGATATTTTGAGATCTTTTCATGCCTCTTTTATAGGACAATATTAGATATAATTTCCAACTCTGTTAGCGAATCTTTCAGTGGGACAAACTATACTATGGGACCTACTGTAAAAAAAATAATAAACACTGACATATCACAGGCAAAAATGAAAAGAGACTGAGAGAAAGGTGGGGATAGAGAGGGGAAGAGGAGAAGGAAAGGACAAAAGAGAGGGACAGGGAGGGAGGAAAAGAGAAGAGAAGAGAGAGTGAGTGAGTGAGTGAGTGAGTGTGTGTGTGTGTGTGTGTGTGTGTGTGTGTGTGTGTAGGTAGGATGGCCAGTCTCACCTTAAGGAAATGGCAACCAAGTTTTGAAGCATCCCAAATCAGTATTAGTTTAGGCAATAATTATCATTAACTAATCATAGGCAATAACACAATAACCACAAAGGGCAGAGACCTTAGAGACACTTAATGCCATTCTTACATTTTACAGGAGAGAATATACTGAGGTGTGAAATGGCCAAGGTGCTACAGTTACTTAACAGTAGTACTAGAACTAGAATTCAGGTTGTTGACAGTTTGTAACTACCTCTTTGCCACAGTCAGACATTTTATTTTATATTTCAGTCTAACTGCTTGGATCAATATCAATAATAATCAATAAACATTTATTAAGCACCTATTATGTGCCAGGCACTATGCTAAGAGGTGCAGATACAAAATGAGGCAAAAGACTGTCCCTGCCCTCAAGGAACTCACAATCTAATGGGGGAGACAACATGCAAACAAATATTTACAAACTGTATACTGATTATAAATAGGAAATAATTAATAGAGATTTAAAATTAAAAGAGATTTAAAATAATAGAGAATTAAAAAGGGTTAGAGAAGGCTTCCGGTAGAAGGTAGTATTTCAGCTGGATCTAATGGAAGCCAGAGAGGTCAGCAGATGAAAACGAGGAGGGAGAACATTCGATGCATGAAGGACAGCTAGAGAAAATATGTGGAACTGAGAGAGAGAGAGAGAGTCTTGTTTGTGAAACGATCAGGAGGCCAGTGTCACTGAAGAGTACTTGCTGGAACGTAAGATGTAAGAAGACTGTAAACGCAGGAGAGCACTAGGTTATGAATGGTTTTGAATACCAAACAGATCATTTTGTATTTGTTCCTAGAAGCAATGGGGAGACTTTTGAGTTTACTAAGTAGGGCAGTGATATGGTTAGACCAGCAATTTAGAAAAATCACTTCAGTGGTTGACTGGAGTATGGATTTGGGTGGGGAGAAACTTGAGGCAGAAAGACCCACTAGAAAGCTAATGCAATAGACTGTGTTAATATTAAGTACTGGGATCTTTCATCAGTTTCACAGATGAAATTTTAGGTCTGAATCCAAGATGGAACATCAGAATTTTTAAGTTTAATATCTTTTTCTACTGACATGCATTATGTTTCTATCAAAGTAATTTAGCATTTTGGTGTCCACCTGTAAAATGGGTTTAAAATATTAAGAAAAGCATTTAATGTTATCTGTTCTCAGGGCCTTCTTTATTAGCAGATCTTATACATTCAAATGGATATATGATCTCATCGATGTGTGCATTTTTCCCAACAATGCAGATCATAGTTCATTCACGCTAACCCAGACTGTTCAGCTCTTATTCATGTCCACCAGATCACCACAGTAGATCACCATCTACTAAACATGTCAGGTTCCTTCCTTGTTTTCTCTTAACATTGTAAAGATACCAATGGGGCATATGGGCTGCCTATTACTTATCATTTGCTGTTGCAATGTGACCAGATCATCTTCTTTGTTGTTTACATATCTATTTGATGTTATTTTGTGGGTGTGTAATGAACAGTAACTTAAACCCCTGATCTCTTGCCTTTGAAAATAGCATGAAAACAGTTATCACATTTCAATGTGTCAGTTTTTAATGGGTCAGGTATCACGATGAATTTTTTTTTAGCTAGGCCACAAAAACGTACTATGTTTACCTTAAATTATTTTCATCAACTATCATTTTTTTCTGCCCACCTCCAACAGATACCCTGAGGCACCACCCTTTTCTAAATGTAGAATATTCTACCTTGTCAGACACTAGTGTGAATGTTGTTATACCTAAAGAACTGTAATGGCTCTTAGAAGGCTTCTGGTCCCAATTCCCTTCCAATGCAGGAATCCTCTCTACCACATGCCTGCTTGGCGGTCATTCGCTTCACCACTTTGAGTGGTGGAGATCTAGACATCTTCCAAAGCAGGACACCTTATTTTTTCAACAGCTCCATTGTTAAAAATTTCCTTGGTAAACCACGCTGACAACACATCCTCTTAAAGCCAGTATAGCTTGTTTGTACAAAGTTGTTTTCAGGCTGTCTTCCCATTGTTTGTGCTCCTTGAGAGTAAGATTGTCTTTTGCCTTTCACTGTAGCTTCAGTGCTGAACACAGTGCCTGGCACACCACAGGCGTTTAATACATACTGATTGTATGTAATACTTACATGTATGTAATACATACACAATACATAATGCCAGACATAAACAATTAATAAAAATTATACATATGACTTTGTAATTGCAGTTGTAATTTTTAGTAAAATTTTTAAATTCTAAAAATCTTCAAATTGAGTTTATGTTGGGGAGAAGGCTTCATATTGAGGGAGGTTAATGCAGTCTATGTGAGACATTTATATATATGTATATATATGTATATCAAGCATGCTTCTTTCTTGTCACATGGAGAAAGTAAAGGTTTTTTAAGAGTACAAAAATAATATAAGAGATCATTTCATGAGAGAGAAGGGGAGAGAGCGAGAGACAATGTGACAGTGTGAAAGAGAGTGTGAGAGTGAGAAAGAGAGTGAGTGAAGGACCACTGTCCAACTGCCCCTCCTTCATTAAAAATAAAATGAGACTAACTTGATATCAACAACGTCATAGAGTTTCTTCAGGAAGTCAGAGTCCAGGTGATTGTACTCGCTAGTAAGTGTGTGAAAGTATACTAAGACATATTCTTTTACAGCAATGTGATCCATTACATGGATAAAATATAATAGAGCCTGAAAAAGACAGAAAGGGGAGAAAATAAAGGTCATTTTTGGAATAGTCCATTTCAATGAATCACATGGACTTAAAAGCCTTGAAGTGTTACCTAATATATATCTCCTGTCATCTAATTAGGCCAATAGGAATCAAGCTTACTTTGAAAGCCCCCCAAGGATAAAAACCATTCCAATGTTTAACAACTATCATACATACTACAACAATGTATTTCTTTTTAATCTCTTATTGGTGTTGAAATATCAATTCTACATATTTGAAAAGTTATTGGGTTTCTAATTACATTTTTCTTATCTAAGCTAAATAATTTTATTTTTTGCCATTTTCCTGCAATGCATTATTTTTCTAATCCTTTATTATCTTTTAAACTTTCTATATTCCTATTACATATCTATATGACTCTTATGTGACCAAGTGCTACCATAAAAGAACATATTAACTGGTATCAGCTCAATTTGGGGCTAGTTTTTATTTACTATCTTTAATAATGACATTGAGTTCAACTTGAACCTACAGATGCTAATTTGAGATTTTTTAATACCTAAGAAAATTAGGATTTGAAGTCACAGAGCTAAATTAATAAGACAAATATTCCATCACAAATAAGATGAAATTTAAAAGAAGTACAAAGACAAGATATGGAGGCACAGTATAATATGGGGTGATTCACTAAAAAAAGAAAAAGAAAAAGGTTGGCAACTTAAGTGGTTATTGTGAACTGGATGCTGACTAGTACTGTTTATGTTGGCCTTTAGGAACAAGAGAAAAGCTCAAACAACCAGCTTGGAGTGGGGAAGTTGGGCAGCTTTTAAATTCCTATTAATAGGACAGAATATCGTATACACTGTCAGATACAGTCTCTGTATCAGCTATGTTTGTTTCTTTTTCAAAAAGGAGAATTTATCCTGGAGAGCACAAAAAATGATTGTTATATAAAAATAAAATGGCATCCATAAAAATTTTCAAAATTTCTATGAAGTCAAGTTTTCAAAATATATATTTACTTTGTTGGAGTGAATTTTCACCCAAAATTAAAATAATTATATGTTTTACATTATTCATATGTCCTGTTCCCTTTCATTTGTTTGAATGATCAAGATTGACCATAAATCCTTAAGACGAATCCTTCAGATCCGTAAGATCTGAATATGATAAATTTACAAACCAAAAAAAAATCTAACATAGGCTTGTTATGTCATTTCAATAGCAAAGCAGTTGTACACACACACACACACACACTCTCACACACACACACTCACACACACACACGTAATATCAAAGGTCTTTCATATTTCAATTTTCATTATAGGATAACATCAAATGTGACATTTTACACAGTAAGAACTTAGAATACTCCTCAGAGACAAACAGGTCTGCCTTACAACGTAAGCACTACAATTAATGAGCATATAATTTATGAGTATGAGCATATCCTCCATAACAGCACTATTCGTTAAAAGTCTGGACCTTTTTGTAACTTACCTTGTCCATATCTATTAATGTTACAGGAATGTTTCTTCCAACTACCACCATCACTGTGCGACCACAGTTATCTACACCTACAAATGGGGAATATACATTAACAACAACAGTAACAAGCTAGTATTTCCATGGTGCTTTAAGATTTTGACATTTTACATATGATCACACTCATTTGATCCTCACCACAACACATAGCTTGTTTGTATACAGCTGTTTCTGTGTCGTGCTCCCCACTAGATTTTGTGTTCCTTAAGAGCTGGGTTGTTTTTTGCCTTTCTTTGACTCCCCAGCACATTTTACAGATGAGGAAACTGAGGCTGAGAGAGGTCAAGTGATTTGCCTAGTGTCACATAGCTAGTATGTTCTGAGGCAAAATCTGAACTCCAGACTTCCTGACTCCAAGTGCTGATTCCATCCAGTAGGCTGAGGAGCTGCCTCAGCGGTTGATTTTCAGCTTATTACTCATTCAAGTTTGAACCTCTTTTGCTCTGATGCATCTTTTAGAGGGTGGAGGTGGTCCTGAGCTCCTGAAGGCCAGGATAGCAGGAAACATCAAGCATGCTCAGGCCTGATCAAGCCAGAAAGGCTTCAGTGTAGACCTTATGACAGAAGCCATGTCTATTGCCCGAGAGGCTAGACTTGCTAAGTCTTGAGATGCTCATCACTTGCTTCAACATAATACATTTTTTGGCCACAGCAACTCATAAAGATCTTTTTTTTTATTGGGGGGGGTGGAGGGGTGGAGGAGTGCAGCTGTTATCCACATTTGGTAGAAGGACCACCTTAAAGTCAATGATTGTGCCCTATCAATTGTAAATTGTATTTCCAGGTAGAGCTGAACAGTACATAACTTAGTGGATTCCTCTAATTACCCTCTCCCGATAATTTATATTCTTTAGACCAAAGTGTTTAGGAGTCAAATTCTTATGTGTGTTTTTTTTTTAGGCAATTGGGGTTAAGTGACTTGCCCAGGGTCACATAGCTAGTAAGTGTCATGTGTTTGGTCTGAGACTGGATTGAACTCAGGCCCTCCTGACTTCAGGGCCAGTGCTCTATCCGCTGCACCACCTAGCTGCCCCTTGGAGCCAAATTCTTTAAAGCAAAAGGCTTCAAGTCATGTCAAACATGGGATTTTTAGAACACTGAGACTGTTTTATGTAATCACAGAATTTCACAGATGTAAGGTACTCCAACAGCCACCCAGTCCAATTTTCCTTAACATCTTTATTGTCATCCAGCCTTTGTCCGGAGATCTCCAAGGAGAGGGTACCCACTAGTTCCCGATGCAGTGATTTACAGTTTGGCATAGTTTCAATCTTTAGGAAATTTTTCCTTCTCTTCACCATAAATTTCCCTTCTTACAATTTGCACCAATTTCTCTGGGCTGCTCCTTCCAGGGACAAGTTTTCTCTTCCCCAGGCTGAACATCTTCATTTCCTTTAACCAATCCTCACACGGCATAAACTTGAAGGTCTTTATAACCTGGTTGCCCTCTTCTGAACATGCTCCAACATATCAATGTCCTAAGATGGGGGTACTCAGAAATGGAAAAAACAAAACAAAACAAAAAAACCCAAAACCCATTCCAGATTTGGCCAGACAAGGGCAGTGCGCAGCAGAGTTTTCATCTTCACACAGAGGTGGTTGTTCAGTCATCCAGTTGTGTTCGACTCTTCATGACTCTGTGGTTGAATGCTAACACTGTCCACAGGGTTTTCTTGGCAAAGATACTGAAGCAGTTTACCATTTCCTTCTCCAGCTCATTTTACAGATGAGGAAATTGAGGCAAACAGTGACTTGCCCAAGGTCACACCGCTAGTAAGTGTCTGAGGCCAGATATGAACTCAGGAAGAAGAGTCCTGCTGACTACAGGCCCGACACTGTATCCATTGCGCCACCTAGCTGTCCTTTTAGACTTCATGTTTATTACTACTAACATTTCATCTTACTACAGTCAGCCCAAAGTTCTAGCTTGTCAATATTTTTTTGGATCTGGACTTTATTGTATAGTGCACGAATTGTTCTCCCTAGCTTTATATCATCTGCAAAATTAATGAGCATGCCATGTATGCTTTCATCCAAGTAATTTACTAAAGTGTTAAATAGCACAGAAATCCTTCAGACACTCTACTCAAGAGCTCCTTTCAAGCTGGTTATCAAGCCATTAACAACCACTCTTTGGACTTAGGCAATTAGTTCCAAATCTATCTAATTGTATCATTTAAACTCACATCTCTCCATCTTTTCACAAGAATAACATGAGACTTTATCAAGGGCTTGGTTAAAATGTAGGGAAGCTACAATTACAGAAATCTCCTGACCTACCAATTTAGTGACCAAGTGACCCTGTTAAATATGAAATAAGTTCAGTCTGCTCTAAATTGTTTTTGCCGAACCTCTGTTGGATGTTTGTGATTTAAGTTTTCTCTTCTAGATGTTCACTAACCATCTCTTTAATAGTGTGTTCTTAGAATTTTAGCAGGAATCAAAATTAATCTCATTGTTCTAAAGTCTGCAGATTGTTCTTTTCCCCATTTTGGAAAATCTGGACACCTTTGCCCCTTCCAGTCCTGCAGTACCTCTTCTGTTCTCCATATGCTTTCAAATATCACTGACGATGGCTCAGTAATCACATCTGCCAGCTTTCAGCATCCAGGATGTTAACTCATCTGGGACAGGTGCTGAACTCATAGGGGGACCTTGGAGGTCTCTTACTATTTCCCTACTTATCTTGAGTAGTAGTTTCCTATCAGTTACTTCTGTTCTTTCCAAATCAAGTCAATCTCCGTGGCAGAGAAAACAGAAGCAAAATAAGAAGTAGATAACTCCCCCCACCCCACCATGTGCTATGAGCCCAGCATCCCTGAGCAGTGGTTAAGGGTCCTTTTCCTTTTTTTGAGTGTCCTTGGCTTTCCCTGCCAGTTGCTCCCCAGACTAAGTCTTGGCCATCCGAATACTACTTTTTCCCAGGATAATCCATGTTCTTTTATTGAGCTACTCTGACCTGCCCCTGCTCCAATCTTCTGTACGCACTCTTTTAAAATCTAAAGTGGGGAAAAACAAAACTATGGTGGCTAGTGAGGTCCCTAACTGTCCATGTTGGCCTCTTTAGCCTCACTGGAATTCTTTCTATTATCTCTATTTTAGTCTTCTGAAAGACTCTGAATCAGATAGGGATTCCAAAGATAGGTTTGCAGGTTAAGGTTTATAAGTGGCCTCCTGTTCAATAGGACTACTCCAATATAACATATAAGTCTAAAATTCTTATTTATGACCTATGAGAAGGTGGCACTTAAAGCAGACATGTGATAATTATTAAGTGCTGTTATCTATCATCAATGAAAACAAAGTTGTTAAGAAAGTAAAACAAAGCAAGGAATGAAAGAATATAAACTTTGAAAGATGCAAATGAATAGACTGAACATAAAAACACAAAAATTGAGTAAGATAGACATATGAAAATCTAAATCACAAAAGGTAGAAGGAAAGTCTCTATTGTAATGGTAAAAATGTCTAATATTTAAAAAAAAAAGAAGGGTCAACAGAGGCATTGTTATAAGAGAATCATATAATAACATTTCTCAAAGGCTCTAGGGAGAAAATGCTTTGAATTTATCGATCTATTTTTTTTTTACATAGGACCTGTATTTAATTGGTATACGGAACTTCCTGTGAGGGAAACCCATCCACTAATGCTCATCTGGATATTCTCTGCAACTTCTAGAATATTTCCTGGGACAACTGAAAGGTTAAACAATTTGGCCCAGGTCACACATTCAGGATGTCTCATCCAGGACGGGGTAAACCAGAAGGTGCAGTGGATAGAGAGCTGGGCCTGAAGTCAGAAGACCTGAGTTCAAATCTGCCTCAGACACTCATTAGCTACATGACCCTGGGCAAGTTACTTAATCTGTTTCCTCAGTTTTCTCAATTATAATTATAAAATTTTACATAAAATTATAAAACAACAATAGTACTCCCTTCTCAAGGTCGTGGAATCAAATGAGATCTTTGTAATGCACTTAGCACAGTGTCTGGCACATTGTAGAAGCATAAAAATGCTAGCTATGATGATGACATCAAAGGCTGAATATGAACCCAGATATTTCTGACTCCAAGCCTGATTCTCTCACCAGTATACAATGCTACTTTTCATATTTTAATAGTGTTTAATAGTGTTGTTTCAGGGAAAAATTTTCCTTAAAAATAAGGAAAGTGACAAAAAATATAAATTGGCCCAGGATCAGATTTAAGCACTAGAAGGGACTTTAGATATAATCTACTCCAACACTGATTTTCTTAGAAGAAGAACAAAGGGCTAAGGGGGAAGAGGTCCAGTAACTTGTCCAAGATTACACAGCTAGTAAGTGGCAGAAGTGATATTTGAATCTGCATCCTGACTTTAAATGTACTGCTCTTTTCACCATTCAACATCATTTCTAAAGACAATGGGTCTTTACTTTGTAGTATAGTTCTTATTACCTTATTATTAATTTTCATAAGAATCTGAGCATACAAGGTATAGAGAAAGACAGGAACACATTTCCAAGCCTAAATCCTACGAGTCTATGAATAACAGAAGGAACAAGAGAATCAGGTGTGGTTGCTTAGGAGGATAAATACTGGTACTACCCAATAACTATTGGCTTGACTAAAGTACATTTTGCAGGCCAGATCTCATTTTAGGGTCAAAATGATGCACAAAAATTAGGCATAAGGTTTAAACACTGTAGAGATAAACCAGAGGAAGACCTGAAAAAAGTTAATAATCAAATAGCATGCTAGGATCTAAACAACCCACCACGTACCTAAACTTACCTGTCTGGTACAAGGCTTTTAAAGAAGCAATATCAGATAGATCCTCAGCTCTTGCTTGACATAGCCAGCGATTATAACTAGAGAAATAAAGGTTTTATTCTTGTTAGTTTCAATATACCCAATAATATATGCTAAATTTATAAATGTTTCCCTCAACTAAATGCTTCTCCCTGCCCCCGGTCAAATGAAAGGAGATGACATGGATGGTGGGCAACGAAATGAGCTGAAGGGAGTGCCCATAATGATGAGCTCAAAGTCACTAAAATATTAATTGCTAATAAAAAAATATTCCTTGCCGGGCAGCTAGGTGGCACAATGGATAGAGCACCGGCCCTGGAGTCAGGAGGACCTGAGTTCAAATCTGAGCTCAGACACATAACACTCACTAGCTGTGTGACTCTGGGCAAGTCACTTAACCCCAAATGCCTCACCAAGTAAAAAAAAAATATCCCTTGGGAAAAACCAAAACTCTGATGTTTTACTGAAGTGATTATGGGATCGGAGTATCAGAGTAGGAAGAGATCTGATATATTATCCATTCAACACTCTCATTGGTGACTTGTCTCAAGTCATAAAGGTTAAAATTCCAATCCAGGTCCTCTATTTTAAATACAACATTCCTCTCATTCTACCAAAAGTAAACATTCTACATAATGGAGAAAAGTTAGAGGCCTTTCCAATAAGATCAGGGAAACACAAGGAAACCCTAATTAGTACAAGTGCTATTTCACATAGAGCTAGAAATGCTGGCTATAGCAATAAGACAAGAAAAAGAAATTGAGGGGATAAGCAGAAGCAAAGAGAAAACAAAATTATCATTTTCTTCAGGTAATATGATAGTGTACTTAGCGGATCACTGAGAGTTAATGAAAACATCGACTAAAACATTAATTGAAGTAATAACCAGTAAAGTTATAGGATATAGGATAAATCCACACCAATTATTAGCATTCTTATATTATAATAAAGAAAAGCCAGCAAAAAGAACTAGAAAAAAAAATCCCATTCAAAATAAATGCAGAAGCTTTAAAATACTCAGGATTATATTTTCCCAGATTCAAACAGGAATTATAAGAATTTAACTATATGAAACACTATTTGCAGAAATAAAGACAGATTTAAATAACTGGAGAAACAGTAATTGTTCAAGGTTACATTGAGCCTCTATACATACATGAACGGGCATGCATGGATAGGCATGTGTGTGTATAACATATGTGTAACACATACATACATATGCATGTACACATACACGCATATATATGCATATATGCATGTATGTGTATTGAGAGATTTAATTTGAGGTTTTGAAAAAAATTGCTTAATGGAAAATAGAGGGAAGGTCAATTTTTTTTTAAGTTACTGAAAAAAAAGGGAGGGGAGGAGGGCAATGAAGAGAGATGTACTCTGATACAAGTTGGCTATAATAAAGTAAAAAATACAATAGGAAATGTCTGATTAGAAAATGACATAGACAAACCAAATGATAGACAATTCAAGTGCTACAGTGGTACCCATATAATGTCAAAAGATCTAGAAGATTGGTTAGGTAAATCCTCTTTGGAAGATTGATGGGAGGAAGTGGACAAAAGTCAAATGAGATGAGATGGCATGGCTGGAAGGCAATGAAATGAGCTGAAGGGAGTACCCACAATGATGAGCTCATAGTCACTAAAATATTGATCCACAAATACTGGTAACTTGGGGCAGCTAGGTGGTGCTGTGGATAGAGCACTGGCCCTGGAGTCAGGAGGACCTGAGTTCAAATCCGGCCTCAGACACATAACACTCACTAGCTGGGTGACCCTGGGCAAGCCACTTAACCCTACTGCCTAGCCTAAAATAAATAAAAACACAAAGACTGGCTTCTTTCACTTGGCTAGAAAAATTTATTGAATTTCAGCTAATATTTTCCTACGCACAATGTCAACCATACTACACTGAATACTATTCACATAGAGACAGTAATTAGTGAAGAACTTTAAAAGTAGATATTTAAATAAGCAGTTCTGAACAATATTTCTTAGTGTGGTAGAAGCGATGATATTATTAATACTAGTGCAATATAAGCCCATTTCTTCTAGCTGCTAGATCCAACTGCTATAAGGCCACTGACAGAAAGTGAGAAATTAAAAGGTAGAGCAACAAAACGATTTTAAAATAAATTGAGTGCTAGGCTAAATGTCCTAGGGACAAACTCTGGCTAAAGGATCATTTCTTTGGCATGTTTCTAGTCTCTAAAGTGATAAATGATGTAAACCAGAGCCATCAGGCTCTTGAAACTGCCAAGAAGTGTAAACGGAAGGGAAAAATGATGACATAGAATACATTTCAGCCGAGAGTCTAAAAATCCTATTATCAAGAAAAATGATTCCCACTTTGCTGATAGAGAAATTAAATGCTGGGAAGTAACTGCATTTTGCCCCAAATCATGCACTTAATCAGCAGTACAAATGGATAAAACCTCTATGAACTTAGATTTATTCACTGTGAATTTATAGATAACATGCCTAATTCCTTCAGCTGTTAAAAAGAAATGATGCTTAGTAAAGTCTTGTGGAGAAATACATACGATACATTATAATGTGTGATTTATGATGCTGTGAATTTAAATGTCATCAAGTTTAAAAAGAGTGAAACAAACCTACTACTACCAGTCTTTGACAAAAGGATCATTTGTTGTATGGCCCAATCAAGTCCTGTTAATGATAAAATACATTCATTTCTTCTAAGAATATTACTAATTGAAGATCCTTTTACTTTAGAGATGGGGAAAAAATTACATTTTAGGAAATTAAAAAATGTTTAGGATAATCTACTCAGATACGGTCAACATCAAATATCATTACTATTCAAACCAGACATTTATTAAACACCTATTACAGCTGTGTTTTGATTAGCATGAAGCACTATTTGAAGTTATAATTATGTAAAATATGTTTACTGGTTCCAGGCCAATGGTAACATAAAATGTGGATTCAAATACTTTAGAAGATTCCTTATTTGCACTAAATGGACCCAGCTGTAGATGCTAGGCAAGAGGTAGCTGGGCCTTAGTGGACAGAAAGGCAGGCTCAAAGCGAGGAGGACCTAGATTCAAGTGATATCTTTGACATATACTGGTTGTGTCATCCCGGGCAAGTCACTTAACTCCACCGGGCTCCAGGCAAAGCAGATACCAATTTATATTGATAAAAAGGAGTGTCCTCACTGGGAATTCTTAACATCAATGACATTTTTAAGTCAGTTTTCTTTAAAAAGGCACAGTACAATGCTCATTAAGAGAAATTATGGTCTCTCTTTAGTGACTGTGTGATATGGCACAAAGTAGGTACTTCAATGCTTGCCTGACTGTAGGATTTAGAACTAGCAGGGACATAAAAGGTCATCTGGTTCAGTCTTTTCATTTTACAGATGATCAAGCTGAAACTCAGAGAAGCTGTCAGTCACCAAGTCCAGAAGCATTTATTAAACATCTCTTACTTTGATGCCAGGCACTGTGCTAAGCAGTGTAGCTAGAAAGGCAAAAAATAGTCTCTGCTCTCAAGGAGCTCCCAGTGTAATGGAGGAGATAAATGCAAACAACTATGTACAAAAATAACATGCAGAATAAACTGGAGACAATCTTGGAAAGAAGGCACTAAGATTAAGGAGGGCTGGAAAAAGATACTTGTATAAGGTGAGATTTGAGCTGGGAACCCAGGAGACAGAGATGAGGAGGGACAGAATTCAAGGAAGAGTAGACAGTCAGTTATGCACTCAAATTAGCACATAAAAATACTAAATATGAAGAGATTTATAATATAGACATCCTGTAATCTCAAAACTTGGAAATAAGAAAAACACACAAGCAGAAGACCAGAAATTCACCTTAACTATCAACTTTTAGGTTGAAGATGGGGGGAGGGAGATAGTCAGCTATTCACTCAAATTACTACATAAAAATAATAAACATGAAGAGATTTATAATATAGGCATTCTGTAGTCCCAAAACTTTGAAACAGAAAAAACCAATAAACAGAAGGCCAGAAATTCACTTTAACTATTAACTTTTAAGTGGAAGATGGCAACAAGTTCTCCTATTTTTGAGGCCTTCAAAGAACCCAAGAATATGGTGGCAGCATCACATGAAGCTATTTACTAGTGCCATCTAGAGGCTTTTAATGTTTCTGTATGATTAAAGCATACTGAAAAAACAAACACCAAAGAAAGATGGAATTAAGTATTTTTATATGAACAGATGCATTTGGTAACATGAATGTGCTGCTGACTAGAAAGTCTATTGAACCTAATAGAAGGTGGACAAATGGCCAGTGATGTACAAATTTATGTCAATAAAAGCTCCATGTAATAGTGAAACATAAATTAGTAAAGAAACAGCATTCGTATTTTTAAAGCAAGTACTTTGTTGGGTGCACAAAAACTGAACTATATCATAGGGTATTTTTCCATTTGCATCATGATGTTATGAAAGTTGGAAAACTGGGAGGGCTCAGAAATATAAAAAATGGCTAGAGTCAAAAAGTAGCATCTATAATGATCATGTCATACAGAGAAGAGAAAGTTGAGAGTTCATTCAACTGTTTTTAAAAGTATATGAAATTTGTGACATGGTAAAAGGCAGTAACATTTACTTAAGGCAATAATTTTAAACTATTATACAACCAATGATCCCTGTGACGGGAAGAGGGGAAGGCCTACATAGTTTTTCTATTCTAAGTTTATCTCAGAAAATTTATATAAATAACCTGCTAATAATAGTACTTTCTGTTGAGTAACACAGTAACTCAGACACATATGTAGGGTAAGATATTTATATGAAATATGTTGAGTATAATCCTACTCTGATATTGTTTAATGACTATAAAAAAGAAATCTGATTTGATAGAGCCACACACCATCTTAAAGGTTTTCCTTTCCAACCAGTTTACTCCCATATATAACAGATAACCTTGTTCAACAATCCGTCTAATTGTCAATATTGGGTGAACATTAAAACAGGGATATATATTTTCACCAATTGTATGTCAAGGTTACATGGAAGAGGGATTCCTTGCAGATGGTGATTCTATGATTCTCTTTATGGACGACAGTTGTATTGGCTGCATCAAGCCCTAGAATAATGCAGAGCCTGATTTCAAAATCATTCAAGAGAGTATGGCTTGTCATAGAAAAAGCCAAGAGAGGGCAGCTAGGTGGCGCAGTGGATGGAGCACTGGTCCTGAAGTCAGGAGGACCTGAGTTCAAATGTGACCTCAGACCAAACACTCGACACTTAGTAGCTGTGTGATCCTGGGCAAGTCACTTAACCCCAACTGCCTAAATAACAAAAAAACAAAAAAACAAAAAAGAAAGAAAGACAAGAAAAAGAAAAAGTCAAGAAGATGAAGACAGTCTATTATTCAGAGTGTGACATGCAGTTATATGGACAACCTATAGAGTTTGTCCATAATTATGTCTGCTTGGGCAGATACTGAAAAAATGGATGAGTCGGAAACAAAATTAAAGAGGAGAAGGAGGGAGGGCTGGATCACCTTCGGAAAATGTTAATGAAGCCAAACTATATTTTAATATTAATATTCTATCAGTATTACACAACTATGAGATACTGCACATTACAGTCTATAACCTATCAATAAGCATGTATTAAGAATTTACTATGCTCTAAGTATTGTTAGGCAATGAGGATACAAATACAAAAAATGAACAATATTTATTCTCAAGCAGCTTACCCTCACTATTAATGAGGGAGACAGCAAGTATATATGTGTGTATTTATATATACATACATACAGAATATGAATAAGATAAATACAAATATATATGAAACAGATAAATATAGAATAGTTGGAAGAGAGGGTACTAGGAGCTGGGGGCATCAGAAAAAGCTTTATGGAATAGGCTGAGTATATGAAATTTATATATGATTCATGGGCTGAGTCTTAAAGAGAAAGAGATTCTATGAGGAGAGAGCATGATAGACATGAGATACAGCTATTGTAAAGGCATAGAGAAGGAGACTAAGTGTTCTGTGTGAAGAAAAGGAACAAATAAAAGGCTGGGTTGGCTCTATTGTGGAGCATGACAAGGGAGTAATGTCTAATGAAGCTACAAGGATAGCCTGGGACCAGGTTGTAAAAGGCAGTAAAAGCTAAATAGAGAAGTTTATATGTTATCCAATAGGCAACGGAAAGCTACTGGTGCTGATTGAGTAGTGGAGTGTCATGGTTTTATCTGCATTTAAGGAAAATCACTTTGGTAGCAGTGTGGGGGTTGGACTGGAATGGGAAAGGTTGAACTGAATTGAGTAGGCTGTAATATACCACAAATGATGAAAGAGATGAAGAGTAAAGAAGTCACCAAAGAAATGAGTGAAAAAACAGGAGCTTGTTATATGATGAGAGAGACAGACAGCCTGAGTGCTCCATGTGATGTCAAGCAAACAAGGAAGGCATCCAGCACGTTGGGTGTACCTTCTGTGAGAAATTTATGAGAGGGCACAGACAACAGTGGTATGGAATAGACAGGCCCAGAGGAACTCTCTACACTTACAATGATGAAAGCAATATTTATATCAATGAGGTCATGGATCTAAATGTCTACGACTATGCACATGTTAAATCAGTGCATGATCACCCCAAGAAAGTCTTTAGAGTCTTTCCCTAAAACTGTCTTTCTACATACTCCCGTACAAAGAAGGGTTAATAGTCTACATTATAGTTCAAAATCTGAAAAGGTGATTTCATTATTTTCTTTGAGATGTCTATTCTGAAAACAATGATCAAAAAATACATTTTTGTATTAACTGCCTTGGGTTCATCTGTAACAACGTGTATCACCAGTAAACATCGTAAAAATTACCATTTATTTTCTGGATTTTATAAAACATTTAGTATATCAAGGGTGTTAATCCATAAATGAGTTACTCAGATAAAAGCATATTCTCAGGAGATCTTAAAGAAAATAATACCTATTTCTCCAAAACTGATTTAGTTGAAGCCTCTTCAGAAACAAGTCTATGATCCAGACCCAAAGAACTATATTCTATGCTTTTATTTTAAAACATCAAATTGACTTAGGTTTGACTGAGATTTATAAGATGCTTCAACAGATCCATGGTGTGTGAAAAAAGTGCCACCTAATAGCACTGGACCTTTGGTAAGTCACTTAACCTCTCTCAGTCTCAGTTTCTTTATCTGTAAAATTTAGATAGACTGGCTATCTCTCAAGGACCCTACCAGCTTTAGATAAAGAAGTCTATGTTATTGGTACAAGCACGTCCTCTACTTCTATAGTTCACATCTTTTTGTAAGGTAGGCAGTCAGGCAACTGATCAGCATTTATTAAGTGCCTACCATGTGCCAACTGTTGAAGATATAAAACAAGGCACAAAAAACCAAAGCAAAACAAAAACAGTCCCTGATCTCAAGGAGCTCACTTACTGAGTTATAGACTCCTCCGGGAACTGCTTAATGAGTTACAGACCTTCCTCTGATTCTTCTGATATTTCGTGGACACTCAAGGCCACCTGCTTTACTAGTCACACACATACTTGATTACATCCTTGTCACTTCTTGGTAGTAAGTCAACAGTGGTAAAATTCTATATGCTGCTTATACTCGGGATGTCTCTATCAGTTTTTGGGACACTTGCAATTGAAACTTCATTGAGATTTTGGTGGTCCATAATTTGTTGTAATAGAATATTATCAGGAGAACAGTGTAGCCAGAAGTATTAGCTTTTGGGGTAACAAGAACTTTAGGATCATTAATATCCTTTGCTACTGCCTTAGTGGGATTCTACTATTCAATTCTGGGCCCACATTGAGTTCAATCTCCACTTAGCTGTCCAAGATGTAGGTGTTGATGTAATGGAATACTATTGTTCCATAAGAAATGATGAGCAGGTGGACTTCAGAAAAACCTGGAAAGACTTGCATGAACTGATGCTGATTGAAGTGAGCAGAACCAAGAGAACACTGTACATAGTAACAGCCATACTGTGTGATGACCAATTTTGATAGACCTAGCTCTTCTCAGCAATGCAATGATTTAAGACAATTTCAAAAGACTCGTGATAGAAAATGCTATCCACATCCAGAGAAAGAACTATGGAGTCTGAATGCAGATCAAAGCATACTATTTGCTCTCTTTTTGTTGTTTTTTTCTTTCTTGTGGTTTTTCTCTTTGGTTCTAATTTTCCTTTACAACATGACTAATGTGGAAATATGTTTAATATGATTGTATATGTATGGCCTATATCAGATTGCATGCTGTCTTAGGGAGGGGGGAAGGGAAGGAGGGGGAGAAAACTTAAAACTCACAATCTTATAAAAGTGAATGCTGAAAACTAAAAATAAATAATTTTTTAAAAAACGACGTAGGTGCTGATACTCTACGATCACCTTTAATCTAACAGCATGTCATGATCTAGGCCATATTTATTTTTTATCCACTTTATTTTTTCTGGGTAACCAGGCTCATTTCTTCAGTAACTGTGGAGGTAACTGAGAAGAACCTGGTTTGATGCAATCATCAAGATGTCATGGTCAAGGCAGTGCTCCCCTTCACTCAACGTAGGTCGCTCCTTCCCTCCAGAGAGAAGGCAGTCATTTACTTCCTCTGTCACTCAAAAGACTTAGACAACTACTTAAAACATGAAACAATAAGGACTGCCTCTATTATCTTAACCCGGGAAAGCAAAAATTCCTGAGACTGATGGGACTCAGCATCAAAAACAGCACATACTAAGTGCTGATTGACTTTCACTTCCAACACGGACTTTGTTCACAACTCACAAGCCCAGCTCTTCCGGTAAGCAGGGTCTGATGGGGGCCTTCTAAGTCCTTTTGTCTGTCTATGGTATCTTCCTGGTGTGGTCACCTTTCTTCTCCAAGAAGTCATTGTGAAAAGCCACCTCCTGTTAGACAACAAGCTCCCTGACCTAGACGCCCTTGAACTCTCCGGGTCACAAGAGAGTTGCCAAGATGCAGTGGATAGAGTGCTGGGCCTGGAGGGCAGGAAGGACTGAGCTCAGATCTGGTATCAGACACTTACTAGCTGTGTGACTCTGGGCAAGTTGCTTAACCTCTGTCCAACTCAGTTTTTTCAACTGTAAAATGGGGATCACAAAAGCACCCATCTCCCAGGGTTGTTGGGAGGATCAAATGAGATATTTATAAAGTGCTTAACATACTGCCTGGCAACACAGTAGATGCTATATGTGTTACTTATTATTATTACTATTATTATTATTATTACTACCACCACCTGGGATCAGGGAAAGAAAAGCAGAAGAGGCAGTCAGTCAGGGACTCGAGGTTCAGTCTCAGGCTCATCTAGGCAAGCACACATTCTCTCACCCATGTGTGCAGTCACCAGTGGTGCCAGGAGTGAAGGGCGACAGATCCCTTTTCATCTCCTCTATGTTGGACATTTAAAGCAAAGACTGGCTCTAAGGCCCAAATAACATACTTCAAAAAGAGAAGGAGAAAGTTAGAACCTCTCTTTCATTTTGTTTTTGTATAAGATGGTTTCCATGATGCTGCTGCATGTCATTAGTGAATGTGTCTCTCTGTTGGATGCCTTATTTGATAACAAAGTCATTTCCATGACTGCATCTCTTACAATGCACAATGTAATCTTGTATGATCATATATGCACAGAAGGCATGTTGTTTGAGAATGGCTTTTAAGGTTGCATAATGTTTTCTCCAGTTGTATAATTTCCTGTAATCAACCACAGAACAATGGGATCTTATATTCTTTACAGAGATCCATATTGAAGATTTGATTTGCTGTAAAAAATTATTTGTGAATGCCTTCCTTTTCCTATTTTATCTTTTCAAACATTAAAGCACTATATTAATACTATTATTCATCAAGTAAACAATTCCTCTTAAAGACTGAATAAAAGTGTAGGTTAGTAAGTGTAGATGTGTTTTTGGTAACTCTTTTGGGATAATAACAACTCACATTTATATAACACTTCAATGTTCGCAAAGCCTTTTACTTGAAAAACCTGTGAAGTATCACAAGGATTATAATCATTTTACAAATAAGGAAGCTGAGGTTGATTTGTCACATAAATATATATATATATATATATATGAATAAAATGGTTCGACTCAAATCCTCAAGTCTCCTGGGTAAAGTTTAGAGCTCTTTCCACTACGCAATGCTCAAGGTAAGATCCACTTGTGAGAAAGAAATGAAGGAACACTCCTCTACTTTTCAGCTTACTGGGGATCAGGGAAAATGAAAGAATAGAAGAAGGCTTAAATAAGAAAACAATAAGGGAAAAGAATGTGAAAAGAAAGAAAAGGATCCAGACCAATTTCAGCAGTCTATAGGGCAGAAAAACACAACAAAAGAAAGAGAAAAGACCACTGGATGTTTGAAGGTTATAAAAGGGTAGACTTGGACCCTTTGAGGAAGAAATAATTTCTCACGGTGTTCTGGGATGGTAAGGAGGACGAACAGGTTCAACAACGAGAGAAGACACACAGTATAGGGCACAGGAAGAAGATACATGATCGTTGGTGTTTCCTACCGAGAGATAGCACAAAAGCCATATGTTGCCCTGATAACATACACACTGTCTTCCCAGAGTGTTTAAAGGGGATGTGACAGAGCTTCCAGAAATTTGTCAAATATAATCTCACGCCCCATTTCTGGTGACTCACTGAAGTGATAAAGTGTCCTGCCAAAAGGAATTTAGAAAACATTTTTTGTGGATTATGAAGCTTTGAGCAGAAAATAAAGCCTAAAGGTCATGGCATGCCTTTAGCATTAGCCCTGCTGCTGACTGCGGGTAGGGGCTTCAGAAGAGAAAGTCAGGTATCAAAATTAGTAGCTAGTTAAGAAGTTGGTGTCAGAGAATAGTATTCAAGTTGCTGGGCCAAAAACTAAAAGATAGGAATCACGGACTGTTGGTCAGGAATAACGCATTTAACAAAGATCAGGAAAAGTATTTTTCTATTGTGTGGAGAAAGTAATTTCGCATGCTCTACATTGGATGAAGAAGATTCACAGGTTCTGTCAGAAGAGAAGATAACTAATATTTGGGCTTCCTTCTCATCCTAACTCACTTCCCAACCTCTTACAATTTGGCTTTCTTCCCCACCACTCAAATGAAACTAAGCTCTTTGAGGTTACCAAAATTCCTGACCTCTCTGCAGTGTCTGACAGTATTCACTCCCTATTTTCTTTCTCACTAACAGCAAATCTAAACAAGAATAAGCAATATGTGTATATATCTTTGGGATTTCCCCCCCAATTCACATAGGGTGCATTAGTCTTACTTTCTTTGATGCTGTTTCTGCAGAGCTGCCTCTGAGAGCTGTCCCTGAAGAATCAGTCGTCTCTGTTTATCAACATCTCCCTCCATTCGAGCAAAAGCATGAGATCCAATGAAGGAGAGATCAGCTCCCAAGCCCTCATCTTCTTCTAGGTTGTCTGTAACAGCAATATTTGTATTGATAAAATGATCGGGACAGAAAAAAGGCTAAAAGTAAAGGACTTTTTTAAACCAGTATACCTGCATGATAAAATACATTTTTAAAGTTCTGACCCAATTGTGGAGCCAAAGTTACTTTGTGCTGAGAATTTTAATCTAAAAAGGAAGAATGTAAAATTGGCAATTTGCTCCTTAATATAGCACTTCAACTATGAGGCATATGGTAATCCTGTTTAATATAGCATCCAGATGACAATAATCATGCAATCTGTTCAAGAAGACAGGATCATGACACAGGTCTAAGTCACAAAGACAGATATAACCAAGAAGTATGAATTTTCTGTTGGGTAACACTATAAGTTAGCCTCTCAGAGGTGAAAGAAGCCTTTCTGATTCAATTCTAGCTCTTCATTGATTCATAGATAACAGACGTTCCCAAGGTAGAGCTAAGTGTTCAACTCACCATCCAGAGCACCTGGTTTTTCACTAATCCTGATCTGTCGCTCTGGTACTACTGGCTCCCCTTCGGCATTTCCAATATCTGCAGGAAGGTAGGGTAGAGACTGGCTTTCTTCCCTTAATGACCTTGGAAAATATAAAGGCAGTAGCTTTCTGTAGGTTGCCTGTGAACAGGGAGGAAAGTAGTTTGTGAAAATAAGTAACTTCTTCAAAGCAGATGTGGGCAATGCTTTCATATTATGTCTATTATGTCTAGTCAATTAAGGTGGAAGGTAGTGGGGGAGACTAACATACACCAGCATATTCATGAGTCCGCATATTAACATACGTACATATTGTGTGCATGTGTATTATGTATGAATATGTATTTCTATTTGTATCTATAAATTCTATAGCAAGGACCTGAAACAAACTGATCATTAAGTAAAAGTGATAATTAGCTATGCTAATCTGCTGAACTTTAAAGTGATCCAAAATCAAATACTAATTTTTTTAATTTGATTTTGAATGAAACTATAATTAAATAAAAAAAGTAGTAAACCAGTTCAAACTCAAAGTGAACTGATGCATTTTCTAAAAGCATTAAGCTAAAATGTCAAAATGTTACCCAGTCAGAATTTCAATAGGTGTTTTGTAGTCCTATCTGGTGGGCAAAAGTAAGTGTTAAATATTAAGACATTCAGGATGCATCTTTATCAGCACTCCAAATTCACTTCAATAAGACAAACACGATCACAAGACAACTGTTTATTTCTTAAGAATTCTGACCATATGATACAATTAGAAAAATACCTCTTCAAGCTCAGAGACAGCAAATACTACTTTTTCAATGGTCTCCCCATGAATTTCTAGGAATCTTCTCACTGTGCCTATGGAAAAGAATTAGAAAGACTATACTAAGCAAGAAACCATAATGTGGAAAGAGAAGTCAACCCTAAAAAAGGTTATAGTGTGTTACATAGTCTACCTATATACTTATATTCCACACATGGCTTAATCATGGACCTCCCTGAAGAGAAGAATTCTGGAGCTACCAAAAATGCTCAGGGTCAACTGTAGGGGGCTCTGCTTCTCCAATTACTGGGAGTCGTAAAGGAGTCAACAATACAGGGGGGTGGCCCAAAACTCTTAGTGCTGTTTTAAGCTATTAAAGCTTCATGAAGAATGAAACTAAAGATCTTTGTGAGTAGCAAATGATAAAAGTTTCTTTTTAAAAAAATTATAAAGGGAAAATGGTGGTAAAAATATGTTACAGTATAAAATTGCATTAACACTTTTGGGACATCCTACAGAGCACTGTCCCCTGTACGTCACACACTCCCCCTTAATGTAATGACTCTGTTTCAGTCAAACCAGACTGCCAACTGTTCCCTGTCCACACAAATCTCTTTCCGTTGTGCCTTTATACAAGCAGCCACTCCTGACTGCTTACCTCTCAGCCTCACAGAATCCAATTTTTTTCGGAACATAGGTAAATTGCCATAACTCCTGTGAGGTCTTTCCTGACATGCCTTCATACTTACACCCACACCTCTGCTTCCAGCTGTTAAGACTTCTTTTCTCCTTAAAATTACTTTCTATAATTTTTAAAAAAATTTTATTTATGTGCTGGTACATACTGTATCCTCCAGGCACAAAGAAAGCTTCTTGAAGGCAGGGACTATATTGTTTTTGTCTTTGTATCATGAGCGCCCAGCATAGTGTTTATACATTGTAGGTACTTAAAAAAATGTTTGTTGAGGAGGGAGCACCAAGATGGTGGAGTAAAGGAGCTTTCCCAAATTTCCCTACAAATACTTTTAAAATAACGCCTCAAAATAAATACTGGAGCAGTTATATGCAACAAAAGGATGGGGTAAAACAATTTTCCTGTCCAAGACAACTTATAAGGTTGGAAGGAAAGGTTTGTCTCACTGGGGTGAGAGTGGAGTGCAGTCCAGTGCAGGCCATGCCCCAGCAAGCCAGCAGCAGGCCTTAGGGGCGACTGCACTGGGGGAGCTCTCAGCTCACAGATAGTAAGAGGTTCAGACAATTGGTCAGAAGATTACAAAGGTCCATTTGCTGGCACTGGGTGCAAGGCTCTGTTGCACTGCCCATATGTAGTTCTGGGTTGCAGTCTCTGGGTGAGGAGGAGCACTAGCAGGAACAGGGACCCTGTTCACAGTTTCAGGGAGTAAAAGCGTCCGTGGTCACTCACAGACCAGTGGACAGGCCAGGAGAACAGTGACTACACTACTCCTTAGATCCTACCACCTTGGAAGAACTGAGAACTCATTAACCCCCAGAACTAACTCTGAAAAGAGCAGCATGAAAAAGCTGTAGTTTGGGATAGTCTTCTCCCCCTACATGAGTAGAGCCCAAATTTAATGTAAAATTACAAGTCAAGAAATAAGCTGGAAAAATGAGCACACAATAACAACAAAAAAAGAACCTGACCATAGGAGGTTACTATGGCAACAGAGAAGATCAAAACACAAACTCAGAAGAACACAACAATGTCAAAGCAACTACATACAAAGCTTCAAAGAAAAAATGTAAATTGGTCTCAGGCCTACAAAGAATTACTGGAAGAGTTCAAAAAGGATTTTAAAAATCAAACAAGCAAGGCAAGGGTAAAAATTGGGAAAAGAAATAAGAGTAATGCAAGACAATCATGAAAAAAGAGCTTGGTAAAGTTTGATAAACCCAAAGATCCCAGCTTCTGGGATAAGAACTCACTATCTGACAAAAATTGCTGGGAAAACTGGAAAAGAGTATGGCAGAAACTGGGCAAAGACCAACATCTTACACCATATGCCAAAATAAAGTCAAAATGGATACACAATTTAGATATAAAGACTGATACTATAAGCAAACTGGGAGAGCAAGGAATAGTTTACCTGTCGGATTTATAGAGAACAGAAGAATTTATTACCACACAAGAGACAGAGAACATTATGAAATGCAAAATGGATAATTTTGATTATATTAAATTGGAAAGTTTTTGCACAAACAAAGGCAATGCAACCAAGATCAGGAGGGAAGCAGAAAACTGGGAAAGAATTTTTACAACCCTGATAAGGGCCTCATTTCTAAAATATATAGAGAACTGAGTCAAATTTATAAGAATACAAGTCATTCCCCAATTGATAAATGATCAAAGGACATGAACAAGCAGTTTTCAGATGAAGAAATTAAAGCTACCTATAGTCATGTGGAAAAAATGCTCTAAATCACTATTGATAAGAGAAATGCAAATCAAAACAGCTCTGTGGTACCACATCACACCTATCAGATTGGCTAACATGACAAAACTGGAAAATGATAAATGTTGGAGACGATGCGGGAAAATTAGAACATTAATGCATTGTTGGAGTTGTGAACTGATTCAACCATTCTGGAGAGCAATTTGGAACTATGCCCAAAGGTCTATAAAAATGTGCATACCCTTTGACTCAGTAATAGCACTTCTAGGGCTGTATCCCAAAGAGATCATAAAAATGGGAAAAGGACCCACATGTAAAAAATATTTATAGCAGATCTTTCTGTGGTGGCAAAGAATTAGAAATTGAGAAGATGCCCATCAATTGGGGAATGGCTGAACAAGTTGTGGTATATGAATGTAATGGAATACTATTGTGCTGTAAGAAATGATTAGCAAGCAGACTTCAGAAAAACCTGGAAAGACTTGTGTGGACTGATGCTGAGTGAAGCAAGCAGAACGAGGAGAACGTTGTACACAGTAACAGCCACGTTCTGCAATGACTAACGCTGATATTAGCCCTTCTCAGCAATGCAAGGATCTAAGACATCTTCAAAGGTCTCATGATGGAAAATGCTATCCATATCCAAAGAAAGAACTAGGGAGTTTGAATGCAGATCAAAACATACTATTTGCTCTTTTTTTTCTTGTTTCATTTGTTTCTTCTTTCTTGTGGTTTCTCTATTTGGTTAGAACTCTTCTTTACACAACATGACTAATGTGAAAATATGTTTAACAGGAATGTATATGTAGAGCCTATATCAGATTGCACGCCATCTTGGGGAGGGAGGGAAAAAGGGAAGGGAAGATAATTTAAAACTCAAAAGCTTATGGAAATGAATGTTGAAAAAAAATTAAAAAAAAAAAAAGTAGAATTGGCCAAACAAAAGGGGAGGTGCAAAAGCTCACTGAAGAAAAGAATTCCTTAAAAAATTAGAATTGGGCAAGTAGAAGCTAATGACTCCATGAGACATCAAGAAATAATATAACAAAATCAAAAGAATTAAAAAATAGAAGAAAATATAAACTACCTCATTTAAAAAAAGATTGAAAAAGACTGGAAAAAAGATTGAGGAGAGATAATTTAAGAATTATTAGAGTACCTGAAAGCCATGATCAAAAAAAAAAGTCTAAAGATCATCTTTCAAGAAATTACCAAGGAAAACTGCCCTGATATCCTAAAAACAGGGGGTAAAACAGAAATTAAAAGAATCCACTGATCACCTATTGAGAAAGATCATAAAATGAAAAGTCCCAGGAATATTATAGCCAAATTCCAGAGCTTCCAGGTCAAGGAGAAAATATTGCAAGCAGCCACAAAGAAATAATTCAAATATTGTTAAACTAAAATCAGTATAACACAAAATTTAGCAGCTTCTACGTTAAAGGATCGGAGGGCTTGAAATATGATATTTCAGAGGGCAAAGGAACTAGGATTACAACCAAAAATCACGTACACAACAAAACTGAGCATAATATTTCAGGAGGGGAAAATGGACAGTTAATGAAATAGAATCCTTTCAAGCATTCTTGATGAAAAGACCAGAGCTGAATAGAAAATATGAATTTCAAATAAAGACTTAAGAGAAGCATAAAAAGGTAAACAGGAAAGAGAAATCATAAAAGATTTGATAAGGTTAAACTGTTTACATTGCTACATGGAAAGAAGATACTTCTAACTCCTATGAACTTTCTCATTATTAGGGCAGTTAGAGGGAGTATAACAGACACAGGGCATGGGTGTGAGTTGACTATAATGGGATGATATCCAAAAATAAGTAAATAAAGGGATGAGAAAGAGGGCTGCATTGAGAGAAGGGGTCAAAGAACAAATCATAGAAACAATCAATAATTTCATTAAACAGAGTGACAAACAACAATGAGACAACATACCAAAATTTATAGGATGCAATCAAAGCAGTACTATGTAGAAATTTTACATCTCTAAATGTTTAGATCAATAAAATTGAGAAAGAGCAGATTAATAAAGTGGACATGCAACTAAAAAAAAACTAAAAAAAATTTAAAATATCCAATTAAGCAATGAAGTGGAAATCCTGAAAAATTAAAGGAGAGATTAATAAAATTGAAAATAAGAAAACCATTGAACTAATAAAACTAGGAGCTGGTTTTATGGGGAAAAAAACACCAGATTTGATTTGATTTGATTTGAAAAAAAAAAAAAAGCAAAGAAAGAAGAAAACCAAATTAGCAGTATCAAAAATGAAAGAGGTGAATTTACCACCAAAGATGAAATTAAAGAAATTATTAAGAATTACTTTGCCCAACTGCAGGCTAATAAGTCTGACAATCTAAGTGAAATGGATGAATATTTACAAAAATATAAATTTCCCAGATTAACAGAAGAGGAAATGGAATACTTAAATAACCCTATCTTAGAAAAAGAAATTGAACAAGCCAACAGTTAGATCCCTAAGACTCTCCAGGACCAAATGGATTCACAAGTGAATTCTACCAAACATTTAAAGAACAATTAATTCCAATACTACATAAACTATTTAGAAAAACAGGCAAATGAGTCCTACCAAATTCCTTTTACGACACAAATATAGCACTGATGCCTATCCCAGAAAGAGCAAAAAACAGAGAAAAACTACAGACCAATTTCCCAAATGAATATTGATTCAAAAATTTTAAATAAAATACTAGCAAGGAGAGATTACAGCAATATATAACAAATGTCATTATATAATCAAGATCATAACACTATATTTATACAACAGGAATGTGGGACTGGTTCAATAATAGAAAAACTATCAGCATAACTGGGAGCAGCTAGGAGACACTGCGAATAGAGTGTTGGGCCTGGAGTCAGCAACACTAACCTTCATAAGTTAAATCTGGCCTTAGCTATTTATTAGCTGTGTGACTTCGGCTAAGTCACTTAACTTTGTCTGCCTCAGTTTCATCATCTGTTAAAATGAGCTGGCAAAGGAAATGACAAATTACTCCAGTATCTTTGCCAAGAAAACCCAAATGAGGTCACTAAGAGTAGGCATGACTGAACAACAAAATTAGCATAACTGACCATATCAATAACAAAACAAAAATCATGATTATTTCAATAGACAGAGAAAAAGCTTTTCACAGAATACAACACTCATTCCTATTAAAAACACTAGAGAGAGCACAGTAAAAAATGGAGCTTTCCTTAAAAGATAAGTAGGATCTGTCTAAAACCATCAGCAAGCACATGTAATGGGGATAAGTTAGAAACCTTCACAATAAGATCAAGGGTGAAAGTAGAGGAGAAGCAAAGATGCACATTATCACTGCTATTATTCAATACCATACTGGAAATGTTAGCTATAGAAATAAGAGAAGAAAAAAAAATTGAAGGAATTAGAATAGGCAATATGGAGATAAAACTATCACTTTGCAGATGGTGTGATGTTAAACTTGGAGAATCCTAGAGAACCAACTAAAAAATTAGCTGAAATAATTAACATTAGCAAAATTGAAAGATATAAGATAAGCCCATATAAATCATCAGCATTTCTATAATATTACCAACAAAGTCCAGCAGCAAGAGATAGAAAGGAAATTTTCATTTAAAATAACTGCAGACAATATAAAATACTTGGGAGTCTACCTACCAAGACAAGTCCAGGAATTATGCGAACATAATTACAAAATACTTTTCATACAAATACAGACAGATATAATCAATTGGAAAAATATTAATTGTTCAAAGGTAGGCCAAGCCAATATAATAAAAATGATAATTCTACCTAAATTAATTTACTTATTAGTGCCATACCAACTAAAGTATCAAAAATTATTTTATAGAACTAGAAAGAAATTATAACAAATTTCATCTTGAAGAACAAAAACTCAGGAATATCAAGGGAATTAATGAAATAACAAATGTGAAGGAAGGTGGCCTAGCTGTATAGATTTCAAACTATTATAAAGCAGCAATCATCAAAACAATCTGGTACTGGCTAAGAAATAGAGTGGTGGATTAGTTGAATAGATCAGGTACACAATATACAACAGTAAATGACCACAGTAATCTAGAGTTTGATAAACTCAAAGACTGAAGCTCTAGGGACAAGAACTATTTGACAAAAATTGCTGAGAAAACTGGAAAGCACTTTGGCAGAAACTCAGTATAGACCAACTCTTCACATTGTATACCAAGATAAGGCCAAAATGGGTACATGATTTAGACATAAAAGATGATACCATAAGCAAATTAGGGGACCATGGAAAATTTTACCTGTCAGATCTATGGATCAGGGAAGAATTTATAACAAAACAAGAGATAGAGGGTATTACAGGGTATAAAAAGGATATTTTTTACTACATTAAATTTTAAAAGATTTTACACAGACAAAACCAATGCAGCCAAAATTAGAAGGAAAGCAGAAAACTGGGGGGAAATGTTTACTGCATTTCTCTGATAAATGCCTCATTTCTCAAATATGTGGAGAAGTGAGTCAAATTTATAAGAATGCAAGTCATTCCCCAATTGATAAATGACCAAGAGATATGAACAAGCAGTTTTCAGAAGAAGAAATCAAAGCTATCAATGTCATATGAAAAATGCTGTAAATCACTTCTGATTAGAGAAATGCAAATTAAACAGCGTTGATATACCACTTCATACCTATCAGATTGGCTAATATGATAGAAAAGGAAAATGACAAATGTTGGAGGGGGTGTGGGAAAATTGGGACACTATTGCGGTATTGGTGGAGCTGTGAACTGATCCAACCATTTTGAAGAACAATTTGGAACTATGATCAAAAGGCTTTATAAAACTATGCATAGCCTCTGACCCAGCAATACCACTATTAGGTCTGGGTCACAAAGAGATTAAAAAAAAAAAGGAACAGCACCTATATGTACAAAAATATTTATAGCAGCTCTTTTTGTGGTGGCAAAGAACTGGAAATTAAAGGGATATCCATCGATTGGGAAATAGTTGAACAAATTGTGCTATATGATTGTAATGGAGTACTATTGCGCTATAAGAAATGACAAGCAGGTTGCATTCAGAAATAGCTAGAAAGATTTATATGAACTGATGCAAAGTGAAGCATGCAGAACCAGAAGAACACTGTACATAGTAACAACAATACTGTATGATGATCAGCTGTGAATGACTTAGCTATTTTTAGCAATACAAAAATCCAAGACAATTTTGAAAGACTTAATGATGAAAAATGCTATCCTACCTCCAGAGAAAGAACTGATGGAGTATGAATGACAACTGAAAAATACTTTTTTAACTTTATTTTTCTATATTTTATTATTATTATTTTGGTCTGTTTTCTTTCATAACATGACTAATATAAAAACATGTTTTACATGATGACTACACATGTATAACCCACATCAAAATGCTCGCCTTCTCAATGGCGGGGGTGGGAGAACAAAGGAAAAGAGACAATTTGCTGCTCAAAATAAAAAAAAAATGTTAAAAATTATTTTTGCATGTAATTGAAAAAATACCATATTTTAAAAAAAATTTTTTTAAAGTTTCTTGAATCTCCTTCCAAAGAGATCTTCCCCTATTCAATATCCAGCCAATGCTTCATAATTTTCTTTAAAAGTCTTTGTATTCTCATCATGAGTATCTACAATAACAATAATCTATCAGTCTAAATAATTCAGAATTATTTTGGGTTTCATTCTACCTTCTCTTTCTTTGTTTTTTTGTTTTTTCCTTTAGGCAAATGAGGTTAAGTGATTTGCCTAGGGTCACACAGGTATTAAGTGTCAAGTGTTTGGTCTGAGGCAGATTTGAACTTAGATCCCCCTGACTTCAGGGCCGGTGCTCTATCCACGGCGCCACCTAGCTGCCCCGCTTCCCTTTCTTTGTTAAAAAAAAAAAGGAGAGGAATTTTATCATTTGGTACTCGCAAAGAACTAGACTGATTCTTCTAGAGTATAGCCCTTTTTGCAATAAATAACTACAGTAGATTTTCACCATGGGAGAGGAATTACAAAACATGAATATAAATCAAAATGTTCTTCCTTGACATATTTATTTTTAGCAAACTTAAAGATGGAGAAGGGATGAGCATAGGAGAGCCATAAAAACTTTTTACACATATTTTGGGTTTTTGGGGGCATCTTTAAGAAACTTAAACTTCTCTTCTACCTTTTTTTTTCTTGTTTAGTTTTGACCATGCAATAGGGGTTAAGTGACTTACCCAGGGTCACACAGCTAGTAAATGTCAAGTGTACGAGGCTGGATTTGAACTTAGGTCCTCTCCTAACTCCAGGGCTGGTGCTGTATCCACTAGGCCACCTACCTGCCCCTCTTCTATCTTTCTTGAAGTCTGAAGTCCAAGCTGTTTTATGCATTTAGTAAATTTCCATTCAAGTTTATTTAATTAAACAAATATTTATTAGGGGCCTACTGTACATAGAGCATTATGCTAAACACTGGAAGACATTTGCAGTTTAGACAAGATACGGTCTTTGGAACTCATGGAGTCTAGAGTGTAATAGTGGAATATCACACACACATCCACAGACACACAGGCGCACACACACACACACACACACACAATCTAAGATAATTCACAAACATATTTGAGGCTTACAAAACAACAGCCATGAGATGTCTAAGTTGAAAAAGTTAGCAGTGGAGCAAGAGGTCCAGAAAGGCTTCAAGGAGGAACAAGCATTTGAGTTAGGCTTTCAAGGATGAGTAGAAATTCAATGGCAGAAGTAGCTAGATGGCTCAGTGGATAGAGCACTGGACCTGGAGTCAAGAAGTCCTGAGTTCAAATCTGCACTCAGACACTTACTAGCTGTGTGACTCTGGGCAAGTTACTTAACTTCTGAGAAGGAAATGGGAAACCACTCCAGTATCTTTGCCCAAAAAAACCCCACGGACAGTATTGGCCTGTTACGGCCCATGGGCTCATAAAGAGACAAGACAGAACAACATGGACTTCAACAGCCTCTCCGCCATGGCCTCTTCTTTAGCTTTGCCTCTGGGTCCTCTTCAGTTCTTTTCAAGGCTCAACTCAAACACTACTTTCTACATTAGGCTTTTTATGATCCCTGCCATTGTTAGTGACCTCCCCTTCCTCCAGATTACTTTAAAATTACTTTAAAAAAATTCCTTTTCTTAATTAAGAATTTCACAAACACCAGCAAATATGAACATTTCCATATAGAAAGAAAATACTGTACATGAACCATGAATCTACTTATTTTTTTTAAAGCATATATTAAATTTAACATAGCAGTACTAACACTGTCTAGTTTGTCTGTGTCCTTTCTGAACTTCCTTCTGTTTTCTTCTGAGTATTTTAGAAATGTTTAATTGATAATTTTTTCATTCTTTTTTGCATTACTACTACTACTACTACTACTACTACCCACTACATTCTCCGACAAAGAATAAAAGCCCAACCTTATTACAGGTGTGGACAAACAAAACAAACTGACAAATTGGTCATGTCTCATTCCATACCTACAGCCCACTACTTCTCTTCCAAAGAGGTGAGAGTCAGGCTTCACCATGAGTCTTCTGCAATCATAACTAGTCACTGTTTTTATCAGAATTCTTTAGAATTTCAAAGCTGTTTTTCTTTAAAATATTGGAGTTCTTATATAAACTATTCTCTTGGTTCTGCTCACTTTATTCTATATCACTTCAGATAAGTCTTTACAGATTTATCTGAATCCATCCTTTTTGTCATTTCTTATGGGGCAATAATATTCCATTACGTATACATGATAATTTGTTGATAATTCCCTAATAGATAGACTGTGCACTTTGCTTCCAATCCTTTGCAACAGTAAAAAGGTGTTGCTATAAATACTTTTGTTTATATGGGTTCTTTCCTCCTTATTTTTGACATCTTTGGGGACATATCCCTAGCAGAAGTGTTAGTAGGTCAAAGGAAATGTATCACTTGATGACTTTGTGGGTTAAGTTCCAAACTGTTTTTCAGAATGGCTGAATCCACTCATTTCCAAAATGGCTGAATCCAACAGGGCATTAATGCGCCTGTCCTCCCCACAATCCTTTACGGAACTGTTGTTTTTCTTTTTTGTCAAATCAACAAGCATTTATTAAGTATTTAATGCCAGACACTATGATGAATGTTGGAGATATAAAGAAAAGTAAAAAAAAAAATCATCTTTGAAAATCTGATGGGTGTGAGGTAGTAACTGAGTTGTTTTAATTTGTATTTTTTAAAAATTATCAGTGACTTTGGAGCATTTTTTTCATAAGGCTGTTACCTTGCATTTCTTTCTTTTTATGAGGAATGTTTGTTCATATCCTTTTACCATTTATATAATGGGGAATGGCTCTTATTCTTATATCTTTATTAACTCCTATATATCTTATATATCAGTCCAATATCAGAGGAATTTTCTGGAAGTATTTCTCCCAGCTAAACAATTCCCTTTTAATTTCAATTGCGCTTTGCTGTATAAAGTTTTTTTAAATTTTATGTAATCGAAATTGTCCATTTTATCTCCTGTCATCTTCTCCACCCCTTGCTTGGTTAAGAACTATTTTCTTATCCATAATTGTGAAAGGTACTTCCATCCCAGCTCCTCTATTTTAGTTTATCATTTGACATTTTATGTTTATACATTTGGAGCTTATTTTGTTGTATGGTTTGGGCTATTGGTCCAAACCTTATTTCTGCCAAGCTGGTTTTCATTTTTCCCAAAGGTTGCTGTGAATAGTGAGACAATGCCCCAGGAGCTGGATCCACTTTGGTTTACTGAATACTATGCTACTACATTCGATTGCTTCTAGGTTTTGTGTATCTTGTGTTTCACTGATCAACTTTTGTACTTTTTAATCAATACCAATTACTTTTGATGATTATAGCTTCGTCATATAGTTTGAGATCTAGTATTGCTAGACCTACCTTGCTTTCCATTTTTTTATTTCTTTTGAGATTCTTGATCTTTCTTTCCTACAGATAAATTCTGTTTATATTTTGTCTAGTTCACTAAAGCAACTCACTGGTAGTGTGGTACAGCAATGAATAAGCAAATCTATTTTTACATATTGACATTTTTATGTTATTGACATGGCTCAGCTATGCACCATCAATCTCTCTCCAATTATTTAGGTCTGTCTTTATTTTTTTATAGAGTATATTGTAGTTGCATTCATATAATTCCTGTGTAGATGTACTCAAAGTTTTACATATCCTAGTTCTTTAGAATGGAATCTCCCTTTCTATTTCTTTCTACTGAGTTTTGTTGGTAATATAAAGGCTGATGGTTTATGTGGATTTATCTTATATCTTGCTACTTTACTGAAGTTGTTTCATTATTTATATGAAATCTCTACAATTCTCTATCATATTATTTGCAAAAGTTGTTTATTCTTAGTCAACATTTAGTCCCTCAATTTATTTTTATCATTTTTTGTTGTAAGGAGCATTTCTAATAATATACCAAATAAAGTAGTGACAATGGCATTCTAGTTTTACCCCTGACATCATCATTATTATTATTTTTTTTAGGCAATTGGGGTTAAGTGACTTGCCCAGGGTCACACAGCTAGTAAGTGTCAGGTGTTTGGTCTGAGGCCGGATTTGAACTCAGATCCTCCTGACTTCAGGGCCGGTTCTCTATCCACTGTGCCACATAGCTGCTCCTACCCCTGACATTATTAGAAAGACCTCTAGAATTACATTGTTTACCATATTAAGATAAAGTTCATAGAGAGCTACTACATCTATGTCTTTGAAAATTCTACTGAAATCCTTAACATTTAAAAAATATTTTGGTTATATTTGTTGAGGTTTAAAGGGGGTATATTGAGATCTTTACCTATTATAATTTTGCTGTTTATTCCTTATAATTCAATTAACTTTTCCATTAAGTAGTTACATGCTATACCATTCAGTTTCCATACATTAAGTATTGACATTATTTATCTGTGAAGGCTTTAATAATGTAATTTTGTTGCCTGTCTTTTAACCATACTCTGTATCTTCTCTTATCATATTGGAGATCATAACCACCAGTCCTGCTTTTTTAAATTTCCTTGAGGCAAAATTGTTTCAACTCAATTTTAATTCTGTAAATTTTTATGTTTTAGGTGTGTTTCTTATAAACAACTCTGTTGGATTCTGCTTTCTAATCCATTCTGCTACTTTCCCTCTAGTCTATGGATGAAAATACCATTCACATTCATGGTTATGACTGATAATTGTGCTTTCCCCCTATCATATCTTCTTATATTTTTTCCTTCATTTAATGCCTCCAGTTCACCCTACTTTTTTTTAAAAGAAGTTAGTGAAAGTAAAAGAATAGGATCAATATCAACAGTTTATAATTGAAGTCTTTCCCTCTTTAATTCCCTGGTTTCCTTTAAATCTCAGCTATTATTATTAAAGCCCCACCTTTTGCAAGAAGCCTTTCCCAGTACAATCTTGTTTGTACATAGTTGTTTGCATTTTGTCTCCCCATTTAGACTTGAGTTCCTTGTAAGGAACGACTGTTTTTCGCTGTTCTTTGTATCCCCAATGCTTAGTATACTGCCTAACACACACTGGGAGCTTAATAAAGCCTTGCTGGCTGAATGACTGATTAGCTGTATAGCTTTGGTCATGCTACTCTTTTTGCATCTTAATCTTCTCATTTGTAAACCTGGCAATAATGTCATGATACCGTTAATATATTTAAAATATGTATAAGCCACCATTAATACACTTAAAAGATGTATAAACCATACAAAGACAGATGAAAATGCATATAAAATATTACTTATGCTGTTATTAAATAGACTCAATTGATTTCCACAGAAGCTTAAACTTTGTATATTATAAAATATTTTTGGTTAAGTTTATTCCATCAATAACTGGATACAGCACCGTCCACACTGACTTACGGAGTGCTATGTGGGTGGCATCCTCTAAAGGATATCCTCTTTTTGCAGAATTGATGACACAAAATCCTACAGAGGACACTGCCTGCTCCCTGTAGACAAGAAAAAACAAGAATTGAGTCACAAATATTATACTTCAAAATTCAGCACCATCTTTAAAATTTGACTCAGTCACCCACCCAATATGGGGAAAAATGATATACTGATAAAATTAACTTGTACTGTCTGTTTTATACATTTACTAAACACTAAGTTAAAATTTTAATAGTAAAGCAAAGGCTTTATGTCATTCTCCAACATTTTCCTATTTATGTTGAACTTTTCAAATTCCCTACCTCTCAAATTTTTTAGAAGAGAATTCAACCTGTATAGTAGAATCCTTTTGAATTATCTAATTGCTCTGGCATTTGCCTCTTATATGTCACTGAGCTGCATATACATAAAAGTGGAACCTCTAAGACGGAAAACTCTATATCTAGAAACACAGACTCACGTTGCCAATTGCAGTACATTTCTGTAGCAGCTATATAGGGAGCTTTCAGCTGCTGTGCGATAGCGGCTCTTGTATTTAGGTCCCACGGTGTGAATGATGAAACGGGCAGCCAGATTGAATCCTTTTGTAAGCTTTGCTTCCCCTGTTCGGCAACCTAAGTGACCAAGGCAGTATAAACAAGGCAAAAAAGTATTACCAAGCAGAAGGGAAATAAAGTCCGTATGATGTCTCTTCATTATCAAAATCTAAAATACCAATGGGTCTCTAGTCATGGCTGAGATATAAGGCTGGGCTTAAACGTTTGGCAGTGGCAAAATGACCACTCCTTCCCTTCTACAGTCACTAAGTCTGGAGAAACTACAGCAATTACAATAGCTAGCAAGCATATTGTGATTCTGACTCTCAGCATTCTGACTACTATTCCTAACCCCATTTTCCCCATTCTCTATAGGGCATTCATTGTTAATATCTTTTCCTGCAAATGTTGTTTTCCTAGTTTTGCTTACTTCATTGCATTAGTTCATACAGGAGTTCCCAAGTTTTTCTGAATTGTTCATATTCATCATTTGTTTTAGAGCAATAACATCCACTGCTTCAATTTGGTGAACTATTTCACAATCAATAAGAACTTGCTTTGCTTCCAATTCTTTGCTATGCCCCCCACATCCCCCAAAAAGTGTTGCTTTAAGTATCTCAATATATATGACACCTCTCCCTATCTTTGATCTCCTAGGGTACATGCCCAGTTGTGGTTTTCACTGGGTCACAGAATATGTACAATTAATGACTTTTCTAGTAGAATTTAAAATTATTTTTCAGAATAGTTGGACTAATTCACAGCTCTACCCACAGTACATTAGAATTGACTGTCTTCCCATGGCTCCTCCTGACCATTTTTTGCCTTTTGTCACCTTCACCAGCTTGCTGCATGAAGTGAAAGCTCAGAGTTTTTGTTTTTATTTAATTAAGAGACTGAGAACTCACTCAATGGAGGGTGGTTCTCCATTCACGACATGACTTCTCTTACCTCGACGTCTTAGTCGAGGCTCTCCTCTAAGTCTCTAAGGCTGTTTCTCATCCTTTGCCTCTCAGAATCCCCAACTCCCTTCAAGGCTCCAGTGCCAGCTCTGACACAAGACTCTTTTTCCACCCACCTACCCCCATCAACTGTTAGATTTCTCTTCTTGTCACTTCCTTTCTTTAGAAATTACTTGTATTTTTCTGTGTACGAGTTGTTCCCCCTAGTAGAATGTAAAGACCTGGAGGACACAGACCATGACATTTTCCTCTTTGAAGCCCCAGTCAAGCATTGTACCTTGCACATAGCAAATATTTAAGAAAGTCTTATTGAAATGACTGCAATATTATACTATTAACTTACATTGAGCTTGCAGTTCATTAAAAACCTTAGATTTTTTTCAAAGAAGCTGCTATGTGGCCCTGTTTCCCTTATAATGAACTTGTAAAATTAATTCAGTGAATCCAAGGGTAACACACTTTACATTTATTTCCATGAAACTACATCTCATAATATCTGAACTAATGCACTAGTTCGTTGAAAATATTTTTGAATCTTAATATCATCTAGTTTATTAGCTATTTCTCCCAGTTTGGCGCCAACTGGAAAGTTAATAAACATGTCTCAGGGTCACCTTTTTAGAGGTCATTTAGTTCAACACCTTCATTTTATAACTGAATAATGTTCTCTAACAATCAAGAAGGCTGAAAAAAACATTGATTTACCTTTGAGCTTCTGGAGTTCTTCTTTCAAGTCAGGCCCTGCAAGCATAAAGATGCTTTCTGACACTGGATTCTTATCAGTGAGACTTTCATTGCTGGTATTGACTATAGCTGTACAGTTCAGTAAAGCTACATCTCCTTTCCTAAGGAAACAGAAGACATTCAAAGCAGTTTACAAATTAGCTTGGAAAGCTGAATAAGTGCTGCTCTTCTTCTTTCCTTATAAATAGTGAGTTTCTTATTCCATCAAATTTTCCTTCTCAAACTTCAGTACCTTGTTAAAAGAAATAATCTTATAAAATGGTTTATAAGGGGCAGTTAGGTGGCACAGTGGATAGAGCACCAGTCCTGGAGCCAGGAGGACCTGAGTTCAACTCTGGCCTCAGAAACTCACTAGCTATGTGACCCTGAGCAAATCACTTAAACCAGGATTGCCTCCAAAAAATAAAATAATATGGTTTACAATACATGTACAATCACGTTCTTCCTTAATTTTTTTTGTTCTCTTTTGTGCATTTGAATATTTTGACTTTATGAAGGAAGATAATGTAAAATGTATTAACTGGGCAAGGGAGAAACATACTTTATCTTCTTCAGATCACACCTTGGTTCTACCAGATCATTTTAAAAGACAGAGTAAAGAATAACTATCTTGGAAAACTATATCTAGAAGTGACATAATTTAATTGTTGAAACATACGAATTCTTTTTTTGCTTCTGAAATATCTATTTTTCTTGCAATATTTATCTATAGATATACCTATATAATTTATTATTTATCTCTCTTTCTATTTTATCTCTCTATTCAGAGTCGAATCTTGTTCATTTAAACTGGGTTTAATATCAAAGAATTATGAGAATTGCTACTCCTGGTCCTCCGTATTAATTAAACTTACCAAAGAATCACTTTTCCACTGAGCTCTTTACTGAAGGGAAAAGGTGATCTAATGACTTCATCTTGGAATTTTTCAGTTAGAGTTTCTGAGGAATCTACTTCATCTGCTTCATACCATTCAAACCAGCTGGGCAGAGTATCAATATCCACAAACTGGGAAGGAGCACCCAAAGGATCCATGGTATGAAACTTGGCTCTAACTTCTTAGCAATTTAGTTTTTAATGGAACTCCTATAAGCTTGAAAGACACAGACACAAAAACTTTCAGAAAGTACTTTAGAGAAAGAATACTGCAGTATAAAATATCTCAATAGCAAGTTTGTTTTAATTATTTAAATACCATATAAATGGAAAAAAAAAACCAATAAAAGTGTGGCCACCTCTAATCAATAACAACAGGAATAAAATGCGCTTTCATTTTCATAGTTTTTCACTGGTACTTAAAAATCACTTAATATAATCCCAAATAAAAGATAAGTGCTATAAACATGATCTTTTTTCCTAGCAGTCCATAAATCTCCAGATTTTTTCTATCTGGGCTCTTTACTTCAGATTCCCTTTCCTCTTTCTCTTTCTTCTATCTTAGATTGGCTAGTGGCCTAAACTTCTTGAGAAACTGAGAGACAAAGTTAAGTTGGAAAACAAAAAAACGCCCATTAATTATTAAAGTGAATTTCTCCCTAGTGCCCTCCTTTCCAAACTAACCTTTATTTAACTTTGTTTTTATTTGCTTGATATTTATGGTGTACACACACACACACACACACACACACACACCTCCTTCATTAGACTGTGAGCTCCTTGAGGCTAGGAAATGTCTTCTGCCTTTTTTTTTTCTTTTGGTATCCTCATCACATAACATACTGCCTGGCAGGCACAAAGTCGGTGCTTAATAAACATTTATTAACTGAGTGAAACATTGAAACCTTTACTAAAAGGATAGAGGTTTGTAAAGTAAGGTTATATATTGTTACAATATTGACAAAATAAACTTAGAAAATGCTAGCTATAGTACTAAGAAAAAAATTAAGGAATAAGCATAGATAAACAATCAGCAAAATTATCCCTATTTGTGGATTTTTGTGACACTGTTCTCTTTAGGCTCTCCTATCTGTCTGACGGTGCTTTGTTTATCTACTTTGCTGGATCATCATGTTTATCACATCCACAAAATATTCTTTATAGAAATAAATCGAAACTCAAACATTACCCAAGAAATATTAATTGTGCATAGCTGGGCCACATAAATACCATAAAAATGAAAATAGTACCTAAATCAATTTACTTACTTGGTGCCATACTAAATTATCAAAACATTACTTTAAAAAACTAGACAAAAATAAGATTCATTTGGAGGAACAAAAGGTCTGGACTCTCAAGAAAAAAGCAGGAAGCAAGAAGACCTACCAGTACTAGATCTAAAACTATATGACTAAGCCCTAATCATCAAAACTTATTTGTATTGGTTAAAAAATAGAAAACAGTTCAATCCAAATAGGTATAGATGACCCAGAAGCAATTTAAAATAGTAGCAGAATGTTTGATAAGTCTAAAGAATCAAATGACTGAGGTAACAACTCACTATTTCACAAATAATTCTAGGAAAAATGGAAAACAGTCTTGGAGAAATAAGGTTTACAATCAAAACCTTAGGTCAACATCTTGATCCATATATCATAATAAGCTCCAAATGAAAATAAAATGTCTTATCATAAACAAAATGAGGAGGAGGGAAGGAGATAACTTTCACAACTACGGAGAGGGAAAAAAACTCTTGCCCAAACAAGAAACAGACAGGATTACAGGAAATAAAAGACAATTTTGAATACATGAAACTGAAACAAAACAGCTAAATGTAGAAAGAAGACTTTTGACTAGGGAAAAAAAATCTTTGCAGCAAGTTTTTCTGACGCAAGTCTGATTTTCACGATACATAAGGGAATCGATTCAAATACAGAAGAAGAGCCATTCTCCAATACATGAATGATCAAAGTATATGAACATATAAAAAAGCAAGCTATGAACAATCATTAATAATAAAAAGAGGGGTTACTTTACAACATCAGATTGTTGAAGAACAAAAGAAAATGATAATTGTTGGAGGAGACTTAGGAGGATAGAACACCAATACACTTTCGGTGGCCCTGTGAACTGGTCCAACTATTCTGGAAAGCAATTTGGAACTGTGTCTCCAAAGTCATTAAACTGTGCACATCCTGTGATCCATTAAGTACAAAAATATTCATCAGACCACTTTTTTATTGTAGTGAAGTACTAGAAACCAAAGGGCTACCCATAAATTGAAGAACAGCTGAACAAATCATTTTATACACATCTAACAGAATATTATTCTACCATAAAAAATGATGAAAGGGGTAAATTTAGAGAAACCTGAGAGGGTCTGAATGGGGAGTGGGCTGGGGTGGAAGGGAGAAAAGTATCAGGATGATCGAGAAGAAGGGTGTAGTGATAGTGGTGCTCCCAAAAAAAGGAAGAAAAGAGGATCAGTGAAGCAGTAAAAGAAAATGCACTGAAGTCTGAGAACAGTTCAGAAGGTAACATACCAAGAAGTAAGAAAGTTTTGAACAAGCCATGCTGAATTGAATGTTTTTTTTTGCACCCCTACCCCACTTAGAAAAAAAGCCTTATGTTATGAGATTCAGGGTTTTATTTACAACCTTTTTTCTGTTGTTGCTTTTGTATATGAAAATGTTCATGTGTATTGGTGTTTGTCAAGTTTAGAATAAAAAAATTAAATTAAAAAAGAAAGCACTTGGGTAAAGAACAATGGAGGTAGAAACTAAAGTACAATTGTCATTAGAAGATACGATAGATCACCTGGATAGAAAGAATGACTACATGAGGAGTTTAGGTAATAGATGGAGAACTAGGAACAGAGGCATAAGATAGTGGTGATGGTGAATTCACCTATTCAGTTATTTGCTGGAGCCCTCTCTGTAAAAAACAGAGTGGCTGATACTATTTGACTTTCTTTCCTAATGGTCTAAAACATGATTTACAGATGAGAAGCTGAGGCCCTGGGAGATAAATTGACTTGCTTGTCTAAAGTCACACAGGTAATAAATATCAGAACCACTTAAGTCTTAGGGAGCTACCTGAGAGTACTAGTTTTGCTGTTTGTAGTCTGGAAGGAGTTACCACACCACCAAATTTTGACATTGATACATCTGCATTGGTACAACTCAATTTTCTTCAACATCTAATAAGCATTTATGTGTAAGACACAGTGCTAGTTGCTGTAGGATACAAAGATTAAAACAGAAAAATAAGTGTCTTTAACAAGTCTGCAAGTTAATAAAGGAAATAAATGTACACAAATAAAAAGAATACAATAAACACAAAAAGGAGATTAACATTATAAGAACCTTAAAAAAAAGGCAGGGGAGGTAGCTATTGCCTAGACTACTGCAATAGCCTTCTAATTGATTTCCCTGCCTCAACTCCCTCTTCATTCTAACCCTCCTCAACAGAACTGTCAAAATAATTTTCCTAAAGTATATATCCAACCACCTCGCTTTCTTCCCCTCTCCACCTCTTCTACTCAATAAACTTCTGTTTGAAATTTAAAGCTCTTCAAACCTGATCTTCATAAAAATGAGAAAATATTTATAAAGTACTCTGCAAACCTTAGAGTGCCATATAAATACTAGCTATTGTTATTACTCTTATTATGACTTTACTCCACTCCACGCACTCTATGATCCAACTACTGAACTGCACCACATCCAGTCTCTGTGGATTTGTACTGGCTGTCCCCCACACCTGGAATGCTCCTCCCTCTTCACCCCCACCTTTTTGAGTGCCTGATTTCCTTTAGAACTCAGCTTAAATGCCTGTTTCTACAGAAAGGTTTCCATAACTTGCCCAGATGTCAGAGCCTTCTATCTACTCTGCGTATATCTCGTATATATTGCTTTCTTTACTTGTTTTCTTCCCGTTTAGATTATAAGTTCCATGATGACAGGGACTGCAAAAGCCCCGGTAGCACACTGCACTTAATACATTCTTATTGACTGAATGATTGGATTTGGGGTCAAATGATTGCATTCAAATTCTAACTCTGACCCTTACTATGTGACTTTAATCATACTGTTCAGCTTCTTTGGGCATCAGTCACCTCATTTGTAGAATTAAGAGTTTAGAGTAGATGATCTCTAACATCTCTCTCAGCTCTAATTCCACAATTCTAGGGCAGATGGTGGGGAGAGGGGTCACTGAAAGCCTGCCAAAGAATGGAGCACTTGATAGAGCATAGAGCTGGAACATGCAGGAAGATAAGGATTTCAACACCTGGAGACTAGTGGGTTTGGGAATGCATAGGAGAAGGAATGTGCAAAGATGGGAAAGGATAGATATACAGTGTGGTTTAGCTAGAATGCAGTGTGCCCACAAAGCATAATAGGGAAAAATAAAGTTGGAAAGGTAGATTAGAGTCAAACTAAGAACACCTAGTCTATATTTTATCCTTCAAGGAGGCATATACATTTAAAGCTATAATAAACTTCAGAAGCAGCACAATGTTCCATCAGGTGCAGCTTGCGCTTCTGACTTCTGACAGCTTGTGTAAAATGTATTTCTGAGGCAAGACAGAGAAGGCAGGAGGACCCATTTATATCCCTGGTATACAACTGGAACTCCTAGACAGAGATCTGTTTTTTGTCTTTAGATCACTGGCACCCAGCCGTGCCTCCAATACAGCAAGTGCTCAATACATGTTCGAAATTATTATAATAACCTAAAGAAAGTCCTGAAGTAGGATGGTGGCAGTGGAAGTGTAAAGAAGCCAGAAAGACCATAACGAACACTCCTTAACCGCTTATTTTTCCTCCAACGAACGAAGATATGTAGGGACAAGATCAAGAGACAGGATTTGGAGTCGAGGGACCAGAGTTCAGATCCTGACCCTGCTACTTATCACCTAAACCTGTGGGGAAGGGCAGTTTTCTCTTGGACTAGATTTCTAGGCTTCCTTTTCAAGCTAAATCTGCGATCTTACTAAGGAGGGAGTGAGAAAGCGAGCCTGGGCTTTTCAATCATTAACCCTGTAGTCTTAGTGGGGGGCCCAAGGGGCAGCGGTTCTTCCAGTCCGAGGCCCTTCCAGTGACCCAGGAAGCGGCTCCGCATCGGGCCCAGGGACGGAGCTGGGGGAACTTGTCGGCTCAGCATGCCGAGCCCGGGCCCACCCGGTCTTCTGCGGCCGCTGCCCAGGAAGCACAGGCCGCCAGGACGCGCGCCCTGCCCTGGCGTCTCTGACACGGCCTCTGTCACCCTCCTAACCAGGGGCTCGAGCCCTCGCGAGGGCCGGCAGGGAAGCGCCGCGTCAGCCATACGGCCCTCGGCCCGACTGTCCTCCCTCCCAGTCCCGGCCCCGGCTCTCACCGCGCTTCTGCTTCTCCATTCGGACAGTGGGAGTGGGGCTGGGGGGCTAGGACGGGGTCAAGCTCCGGAAAGCGGGCGGCTCCGCCACATCCCCAGAACCCGCTCGGCCAAGAGCAGCAGAAACGGATAGAAAGCGAATAGCACACGGGGAACTGAGGCAGAGAGTCTCGAGACTCTGACTTCCGCTCTGCGCCGGGCGGACCAATCAGCGCGCAGCGCTATTCGTCATTTCCTTCTAGACTCGTGGAGGGGGCCGGGTCCAGCGGAAGAGCGGCCAGAAGGGGCGGGCCTAGGTGTAGCGGGCCGCCTGGAGGTCCGCGTGGAGACGGCTCAGAGTTGTCTGCCTCGGTCTCGGACACCCGGGGAATCTCCCGGTGCTTTTTGGTGTGCCGCGCGGCAGGAGGCGCGGGTAGGTGAGGGGACTCTTGTGGGTTACGATTTGGGGCGCTTTGGGTCATTTTCTTCCCACGGGCCCCCACCCCCATCCCCACAGCCCTTGTGGCTCCTGGGGAGGCCGCGTGCGGGCCGGTCAGGTGGTCCCGAGCCTTTCCCCCCTTCTCTCCCCCCTCCCCCCCGCCCCGGAGCTTGGAGGTACCTGGAGCGTGAGTGGTCCGGGGCCCATGCGAGCTGATGAGACGTTTATCGATCACTCCACCACGTCTCCTTGGTGCCTCCTGGGCCCCGCGAGGTGCTGTTGGCAGAAAGCATTGCTCCGGAGGCTCCTGCCAGCCCCCAGCCTCTGACGGGGTCTGCTGTCCGCGGAACCCCCAGCTTACTTCTAAGTGATGCATCCCCAGCAGCTTGGCCGTTATGTGATGAATTATTCGGTCATGGTAACTCACTCAGTGGGCACTGTGTGCTTTTCTTACCCTCAGTAAGAGGGTACTGAGTTTTTAAGACTTAGGTTGTCTTGATTAGGTAGTTAATAGTACCGTGAAATGTGTTTTAAATATGTTTTATATTGTTTTACTGGATCCTCACAACCACCCCTCAAGGCAGCCAATATTACTGTTTTATATAAGAACACACTGAGGCTCATGGTTAAGGTGTCTAGGCCATTGACACAAAGCTACTGTGCCATAGGAACTTAGATTTGGAGCTTGAAAGGACCTCAGAAGCCAACTTCCTCGTTTATTATTATTAATTTTAATGTTTAAATTATCTTTATTTTTTTAATTTTGTTTTTCAAGTCAGTATTTTTTGATCACACCGAATACTTCCCTCATTGAGCAAATTTTTAAAAAAACAGACATCCCTCAATATGTATCTTCATAGTTGAGCTAAATAAATTCCCATGTTAACCACGTCCAAAAATCTGTATGTCTGCATTTTCTTCTTAAGTTCATCACATCTCTGTCAAAGCGTGAGTGGCCAATTTCATTTTCATTTTTTTGGTTTCATGATTTATCATTGCATTGATTAGAGTTGTCAAGTCTTTCAGATTTGTTTTTTCTGTAATATTATCATCATTGTATAATTGTTCTATTTCTATTCACTTTGCTTTGCTTCAGTTCATAAAGTCCTTCCCAGTTTCCTCTGAAATTGTTCATTTTATCATTTCTTATGATACAGTAATATTCCATTAGATGCATAGATCACTATATATTTAGCCAATCTCCAATGGGCACTTTCCCTTAGTTTTCAATTTTGGACCATTAGTAAAAGAGCTGCTATAAATATTTTCATATGCATAGATCCTTTTCCTCTTTTATTTCTTTGTGGCATAGGCCTTGTAGTAGTAGTAGTAGTAGTATAGATGGGTCAAAAGGTTTGCATACTTTGGTAACTTTCTAAGCATAATTGCAAATTGCTTTCCAGAATGGCTGGATCAATTCACAGCTTCACTAATAGTTCACTAGAGTACCTGTTCCTCCAACATTGGTCATTTTTCCTCCTCTAATGATAGTTGTAAGGTGGAACTTCCAAGTTGCTTTAATTTACATTTTTCTAATTATTAGCAATTTACACCGTTTTTTCATGTAATTGTTGATAGTTTGGATTTCTTCCTTTTAAAACTGCCTGTTCTTAATCCTTAGACCATTTATCTATTGGGGAATGGTTCTTGGTCTTAATAGTTTCAATCAGTTTATTATCTGTCTTAGAAATGAGACCTTTTATCATAGAAAACTTTTGTTAGAAACTTATTGCAAGTATTTTCCCCCAGTTACCTGTTTCCCTTCCAATTTTTACTACATCAGATTTGTTTGTGCAAAAATTTATAATCAAAATTGTCTGTTTCATCTTGTGTAATCCTCCCTATCAGTTATTTAATCATGACCTCTTCCCTTGTCCATAGGTCCTAAAGATAATTTTTTCCTTGCTCCTTTAATTTGTTATGATATCATCTTTTATAGCTAAGGTCATGTGTCCATTTGGAGCTTATTTTGGTATATGGTGTGATGACCACCCCCATCATTTTACAGATTGGGAAAGTGAGGCCCAGGAAAAGTTAAGTGACTTGCTGAAGGTCACACAGGCAGTGAGCATCAGAGATAGGCTAGTAGGCCTTCCTACCTTAGGCACACAGGTTTTCCACTGGACAGGTTGCCAGTCCAGGGCTGAATTTTATGCTACAGAATATAATGCAAGGATAGATTCATAGAAGAGGTAGAATGTAACCTGGGCTTTGAGAGTGGGTAGAGAGCAAAGAAGGAGCTTTTTTTTTTTTTTTTAAAGAGGTCATCACTTGAATAAGGACAGAGACAGGAATGATAGATGTCAGAGTCAAAGGAATGTGAGAAAACCTGAGCATACATGAAGGTATACATTAAGAAATAGTTGGGGTAAAATTACATTGATTACTTGGGTTGGAGTTATTTTATTGGTGGTCTCTAAAGACAGGCAGAGACTTCGGAGTTGAAAGCTTCCAGTCATTGAATGTTTCATTATCCTTGTGAGCATGCTGGGATGAAAAGTAATATTTAAGGAGTATTATTACTTACGACTGTTAGGTTGGAGCAGGGAGAACCTGGAATCAGGAAGGCCAACCAGGAGACTGTTGTCAGTCTAGCATATTAGCAAAAGCAATAAGGAAAAGAATGGGTCCAAAAGATAGCAATACAGTCCTCTTTGAACTACCCCCTAAATTTCAGTCTGATTGGATGAGTTCCTAGAAGGAATCCATAGGGAGAGAAGAGCAGAGATGGAAGGACTAGGCTTTTAAGAACTCCAGTGGCAGAGATGAGATTCAAACCCCAGGCATGAATTGAATCCAGGGAACAAGAGAATGAGAAGAGCTAAAAATGACTCTTAGGTTTTGAACCTGAGTGGTTAGGAGGATGATGGGGTCACTAACAGAAATTGGACGGTGATGAAAGAGATAAGGTTTTAAGGAACAGGTGATTAGTTTAAATTTTGAACCTCCTGAGTTTGAGGTAACAATGAGGGTCCTGTGGTGATGACCAAAGATATTTAGATAGAGAAACCATTTGAACTGTGGCAATAGTTAAACCATGGGAGTGGATGCAATTACCAAGGGAAAGATATAGAGAAATGGAAAAGTGCTCAGAGCTGAATCTTGAGTGGAATAAATAAAATAAGAGAAGAAATTCAGCATAATTGATGACTAAATGGGTGGGAGTGTGGCTAGTTATTCAACTGTGTTGAGACTTGAATGTCACAGATCGGATTAATATACATTAGACATAATATAACTAGTCTGCAGTTAGGGTAACATTAGTAAAGAATATATAGAAAATGAAGACCAAAGACAGGTAATGTGTTAGCTTTATGTTAAAAGAAGTAATTTAGTGTAACTTAATGTGAAAAACAAGCACATGCTTTCTGTTAACCATGTGGCTACTCAGTAGCTATGTGACAGCACAGAGGATCCGAAAGAATTGAATTGTTTATTTGCTTACAGGTAGTTTGCTTCCAGTGGAATTAGGTGGTGTGCCATGGGGCTTACCAAGCAGTACCTGCGTTATGCTGCCAGTGCTGTCTTTGGTTTGATTGGTAGCCAGAAGGGCAACATTGTCTTTGTAACTCTGCGTGGTGAGAAGGGACGCTATGTGGCAGTACCAGCCTGTGAGCATGTCTTCATCTGGGATATACGGAAAGGAGAGAAGGTAAAGTGGCTATTCACTAGTAACTCCAGGATTTATTTTAGGATAAATTGGGGGGTAGGGAAGAGGGAGATGCTAGAGGGCAAGCTGTCTATGACTACACCCACCCTCATATAACAAAGATCCTCTTTCTTTGGAAACAGACAGCTTAACATCGGGTCCAAACCATGGGTGCTAGCATTACCACAATCCTAGCAACTCCTTCCCATTATCTTTAGGATACCTATAAGGAATTAATCTCCTGACCTTTTGGTGTTTCTCACAACTCTGCTTTTGCACCCCTTACATGATCTTGGCCTTAGCTTTCTAGTTCTTACAGCTTATCAGCAAATTGCAGGGTAAAAACTAAAATATTTTCTAATGTTGAAGAGAGAAACATAGGGTTTAGAGCTAGAAAAAGACTGGAAAAGATGTTTTAGTTTGATTCCCCCTTTAAGGATAGGAAAGTGAGGCCCAGAGAGAGGAAGGCATGATAGAATAAGGAGTCAGCAGATTGGCTGTATATTCCATCCTCCATCTTTCCCCAGTTACATGCCTGATATGTCCTAAGAAACTAATTTCCTTACAGACAGAGTCTGGAAGTAATTCTGATGCCCTGAAAATTGGTTCTTCTGAAAATAGTATATGCTATACTTTAAATCCTCAAGTCCCCAAATCAAAATTTTGTTGCTAGCATTTGCATGAAGTAAAAGTTTGATGGTTCATTACTCATACCTGACAGGCTTACTTTATGTTGTTTTGATAAGTCACCTTACTTATTGTTGTAACTTTATTTCACTTGATCAATGAGACTAGTAATTCCTGCCTCAAAAGACTCAGCATGTAATTACTATTTGTACATATGATTCGGAGAACTAATGTTATTGACATAAAGTATACAAATATCTCCCCCCCTTTGCCAAAAAGGAAAGCTTAGCTCCTGTATAGCTCATGTTTCAGTGTTCTTGTTTTTTTGTGATTTCAGATTCTTATTCTTCGGGGGCTTAAACACGAAGTTACCTGTTTATGTCCCTCACCAGATGGACTGCACTTATCTGTGGGCTATGAGGATGGGTCTATCCGCATCTTCAGTCTTCTGAGTGGTGAAGGGAATGTGACCTTCAATGGACACAAGGCAGCTGTCACTGCCCTGAATTATGATCAACTAGGGGGCAGTCTAGTGTCTGGGTCCAAGGTAGGAATTGTAGGAATTGTTGGGAAGGTGACTGGGCATGTACTGAGCCTTTGATAGACTAGAAATAGGGTAATATGTTCAAACAGATTTTTTAATAAGAGTTTTTGGGGGAGGCTTTGGAATCTCAATAATATGAAACTACAGTTGCCTGGGGTGGCATTAGAATGAGTAAGATTTGGAGATGAGTTCCCCAGAGCCATTCTGATTCTTTTGATCCTTTAGAACTTCAAAGGTAGCTTCTTTTGCACAGAGTTAGAGAAACGGGGTAGCACAAGGCAAACTTGAGTTAGATAAGAACGGCAGTGAAGTTATGGCTGGTCTCTTGCTGGACAACATCGTCTTATTTTTGCCATATCTGTTCTCTTCAAAGGACACTGATGTTATTGTGTGGGATGTGATCAATGAGAATGGCCTCTACCGTCTGAAGGGACATAAGGATGCCATCACACAGACACTGTTCCTACGAGAAAAAAACCTACTAATTACCAGGTAAAGACCTAATAGTTAACCTACTAGGTCTTCCCCACTTCTCTTCTCTCATGGGGACTGCTCAGGAATGAATGAACAAATGATTTAATGAATGAAAACAATTATTGGCCTATTATGTGAAAAGAAGTGTACTAAGTACTGAGGGTGCAGAAAGAAAAATGAGAAAAAATAGTTCTTGCTCCCCAGGAACTCACATTCTAATAGGGCAAATTCATATGGAAGGGCTCAGCTCCACTGCAAATGGAAAGGTCCTTAAGGTGTAGTGGCAAATCACATGGTAATTTATATTGTTTAGTGTCATCAAAAAGGAATTTTTTTTAAAAAAAATTTTGAACTAAATTCTTTAGCATCATCAAAAAGAATGTTTTTTAAAAAAATATTTGAACAACAAAAAGCATTTCTGTACACACAACAGAACAGAATAAAGATGCTATGTGAAATCATGAACCTTCATTTAATACTGCTTTCATATATACTTGCATATATATAAATTCTGCATGTTACGTTTAAAACTGTCTTGCTAGTATTTTCTTTCTTCTGTACTTCTTTAAACATTTAAAAAAAATTATATAGGCTCTCTTTTTTAGTGAATTATTATTGCTGACCTGTCTTTTCTCCCTACCCTATCTCTCAATTAAAAACTGAGAAAAAGGAAGAACGGGAAACCCCATTGTAACAAATAAGTATAGTCCAACAGACTGAATTCATACAATGGCCAAGTCTAGAAATGTATGTCTCTTTCTGCACCTTATATCCATCATCTCTCTGTCAGGAGGTGGGTAGCATTCATTTTAGGTTCTTCGGAGACATGATTATCATTGCATGATCAGAATTTGTAAGTCTTTTAAAATTATTTTCTTTATAGTGTTGCTGACCTGGTATAACTTGTCCTGGTTCTGCTCACTTCTCTTAGCATCCCTTCATACATCTTAGGATTTTTTTTATTTCTTGCTGCTCACTAATAGTCTGTTATCTTGCTGTTTTTTTAAAAATAGTTCTTTTAATTTCTCCCAATATATTACTAGTGGTACAAGTGATGGCCACTGTCTTTTCAGAGTGTCTTTATTTAAAAAAAATTATTTTAAACATTCTTTTTTTAAATTTTGAGTTCCAAAATCTCTCCTTCCCTCTCACCCACTGAGAATGCAAACAAAATTATATTAAGTAATTATACATGTGTAATCATGCAAAACATTTCCATAGTAGCCATCTTTCAAAAAAAATAAAATGAGAAAATTATAATTCAGTTTACACTCAGAGTTCATCAGTTCTCCCTCTGGAGGTGGATAGCAGTTTTTCATCATGAGTCTTTTGGAATTGCGTTGGATCATTGTATTGATCAAAGTAGCTAAGTCTTTCACATTTGATCATCCTTACAACATTGATGTTATTGTGCACAATGATCTCGCAGTTCTTCTCACCTCACTTTTCGTCAGTTTATATAGGTCTTGTCATGTTTTTTTCTGACCCCTCCCCCCGTTGTCATTTCTCTTAGCACAAGAGTATTCCATCACAATCATATGCACCACTTGTTCAGCCATTCCCCAATTGGTGAGCATCCCCCGCCAATTTCCGGTTCTTTGCCACCACAAAAAAAAAGCTGCTATAAATATTTTTGTACATATAGGTCCTATTACCTTATATCATAGTTGTTCATCCATTTCTTAGTTGTCTAGGAGGCAGTAAGTTACCCGCCTAGATTCTAGTTCTTTGTTTTTTCTTTTTTTTCTCCTTGTAACACCCTCTTCAGGATCAGGAAATTTGTTTAGCTTGCAAATATTTCCTCCCTGATATTCTCCCTCTTAAGCCATATCTAAGATGGTTTACCTGTTGAGTTTGATGTATTTCTACTCTTAACTCTGTGTGTGTGTCTCTGTGTGTGTGTTCAATGCTCCTTAGTCCTTTTCAAATAAGAGGACCATCTGATGCCTGATCTCCCCCTCCCCCCGTTCCTTGTGTGTATAGTCTTTTTCTCTTGTACCTTGATTACAAGAAATAGCAAGTTTTAACCCCTTCTTCCTCCTTTCTACTCTAGTGTGTTCCTTTTAGCCTTCCTTCCCGCCCCCCTCCCTTCAGATGCTCAGAATGAGAGCTGTGCTTTTCTTTAATGCTCTCATTCTTCTTTAAGGACATAAAGGTTCTGGAGGAACGATTGCTGCTTCTCCCTCTGTTAGAATTCTAGTGCTACACCATCCTACAGCTCCCTGTAATTGCTCAAGTCAGTTTAATTTTCTAGGTTTTTCTGAGCTCATGTTTGTATTTCAAAGTTCCTACTGAGTTCTGGTGTTTTCATGAGAAATGCTTGAGAGTCCTTTATTCCATTAAAGGCCCTTTTTTTTTCCCTGTAGTATTATATTCAGCTTTGCAAGGTAAGTAGATCGTGAGCCTTTATCTTTGACCTTTTAGAATATGACATTCCAAGATTTCCTCTTATACATAGTAGAAGTTTTCAGGTCTTGGTCTTCCTCTTTCCCCTAGAGAAGTTTTTTTTAAAGACCCTTCTTTTCCCATGTCTTCTTCCATAACTTCAGATCATTTTGAATTTTAGATTCCTTATACTATTACTGGATTATTCCAGGGTAGCAATATGTTGATTCTTTGTAAAACTATAGCTGGGTCATTGATTTTCCAGTTAGTGTGACATTGCTGTGCCAATGATCTTTCTATTTTTACTTTCAGTGGCAAAGACACTGTAGTGAAATGGTGGGACCTTGATACACAGCATTGCTTCAAAACAATGGTTGGCCACCGAACTGAGGTAATTGCAGCATGAAGAGAGGTCATTTGGCCATTGGGGAAGGGTGACTTGAGCCAGACCAGGGTTTGTAGCCCTCGTATCACTTACTACATGCTCTCTGGCTTTGTAGCTCTACTAAGTAAATCATGGTAAGAGCAGGGTTCATGTCCTCAGTATCTATGTCCCCTCCCAAAGGGTTTCCCCCTAAGATAGGTTTGGTAAAGGTTGGTTAAAGAAATGGAGAAAGAAGTACTTGGGTTTTGAAACCGTCACCCCATCGCCATTATCACTGTTGCTGTGGGAAATCTGGAGGCTGAACAGAAATATTTACTGAGCACTTGTACTGTGTGCAGTTTGTTGTGAGGGTGCAAAGGAAGAACATTTGTTAAGATAGATGTTATTCTACAAGAAATAAATTTAGGAGTGAGAAACCAGAGAGAATTTTTTTCTGTAGTATTCCTACCCCTAGGTCATTTTCCTTTCATTTCTCAAGGAGTTCAGCCCCTGGCTCACTGCCTCATTCTCTTCCCCAACTCCTGCCGTTTGTATTCATGCAAGTGATGCTTCCTAACTTCCCATTTTCTCAGGTTCCTGTGTTTTTATTCTGCCGCAGCCACATGGGTTGATCACACACTCAATCTTGCCATTACCTTTCGAGTATTCCACTTCCCTAGTTAGAAGCAGACATTGCCTTATCTGACCCTAACCTCTATTTCTACCATTTTTCCTCTCTTTGTGCTTCCTTCACTCCTTCTATATGTGTTCTTCACCCTCAACAAGACCTTTTCTTCCCTCTACCCCTCAGTGCCTTTCTCAGACCCTTCCCCCGT
>NW_020954560.1:2755651-2803500 GCF_900497805.2 Vombatus ursinus | reverse complement strand
TTAGTCTTGCTACCCAGCTCCTCCACTGAATGAAGGTGGGGAAATTTCATAAATGTATATACTGGGGACATTATAAATTCATGTTATCCAACCTCAGCTGCACCCTCACTGAAATAAGTCAGTCTTTTTATTCCTCCCTAACGGATTCCCTACCTCACTCCCTGAAGAAGCTTTTCCAAACTTTACCTGCCCTCCTCAAGCCCTTGCACCTCCTTCACCCTCCCAGTTAAAGACTTTGCCTTGCACTTCACCAAAAAAAAGTGAGGCCATTAATGTGAGCTCCCTCTTCTCCCATTCTCTTTATTTCAGAGGCCCTTTACATGTTCTCCTCTTCTTTCCCTTAGCCTCTGATAATGAAATGACTCTTCTCCTTGCCAGGACTAACCCATCTACTTCAGTGCCTGGCACAGAGAAGACATTGAATAAATATGTGTTTATTGATTCTGGGGCTGGAAAAGCTGTTTCTATAAAGACCACAGTGTATTGGAATGGATTCTCTTAGAAGTTGTGAAATCCAACTATCACCTTTTGTGGAGTAAGCCATTGAAGCTCTCAGAGCTGTGATTCGGTCTTAGTCATATAGCTCCTTAGTGGCCAAGCCAGGAGCCTAGGGCCTCCAATTATTCTCTTTCCACTAGGCTTCAATGCTTGGCAGATTAGTCTTTCCTCCCCTAGAGAGGAGAAAATTTACCTAAAGCTATCCTCTGAAAGGACTCCTTTTCAAAGCACAAAAAAACCCCAAGAAAATCAGCTGTAAAATATCCATACCAGTATAATGCGATATCGTAACAAGTGGAACTTCTAAAAGTCATGTTCTTTGTGTTCTGTTCAGGTTTGGGGACTGGCTCTGGTTTCTGAAGATAAACGCCTCATCACCGGAGCTGCGGACAGTGAGCTGAGGGCATGGGACATCACCTTTATAGAGGAGGTAATTGTTTGACCACATCTTCCTTTTCATGGCAATGATGAGCTTCGTGGTGTTTTTCAGACTGAAGTTTCACTTCAAAGGCCAAGGCCTTGTCTTCCTGTCTCATATGCCCAGAGAAAGAAAATTAAGTCAGCATCTGAATAGGGCCCCAGCTACCCTTGCTTATAGTCTCATGCCCTGTAGCTTATAAACTCTCCTCCTCCCCCCCTCCCTGAATCCCTGTGACTGGGCCCAAACTCCTTTCTATGCTTCTTTTCTTTCCTTCATCCCCATCTGCCTCAGGTTTCCCCACACATGAGGCCATTTGGAAGACCTGGCATACTTTTTTTTTTCAATTTTTTTTAGGCAATTGGGGTTAAGTGACTTGCCTAGGGTCACACAGCTAGTAAGTGTCAAATGTCTGGTCTGAGACCAGATTTGAACTCAGGTCCTCCTGACTTCAGGGCCAGTGCTCTATTCACTGCGGCACCTAGCTGCCCCGCTTGACACACTTCTTGCTCCTTGCCACTGCTTTAGATCGTTTCTTCGCTGTTCTCGCCAATCTCTCCTCTTTTGAGGTTTGTTCCTTTAACATCTGTCATTCTGTGCAGATCTTGTTGCAGTAACCTACTGGCCCCCAAATCATTTTCCTTTATTTCTTAAGGAGTTAACCACGAGGTTCACAGTCTTCTTTTCCTTCCCACCACCAGCCTTTGTACCCAGGGACTTCATGATCTATGTCGATGTTCCCTCAAACTTGGCTTCCCAGGTTATTAACCTCCTCAGTTCTTGTGAATTGCACCTTGACTTCACCTCAGTCATACCCTGGATCTCATCACCACCAAAGAGTATACTACCTCTCTGATCCAGACTCTGAATTTTTTTCTTACACCAGACTCCTTTCCTCCCATTTCTCCCTTTGCCTCACACCTTCAAAACCTGTTTTGTTTCCATTGTGTCTCTCTTGTTCTCCTAGTTCCATCACCCTTTCTCTAGGCTCACTTTACCCCCGAGCTACTTTGACCCTAACCACTTTCACTTTATAAAGTCTTCTGTCCTTGAGTCTCTTTCACTTTTGTCCCCCTGCCTAAATCCCCTCTTTGGATTTTCCTCAACCCAGGACCATCCCCCAACCTACCCCCTTGGTCAGTTGTCACTATTACTCACGTGCTGCTGAGATGCTGGAGGAAGCCATAATGAATGTTGAGTGGTTCAAGCAGCCTCCTTCAAAGCACTGGTCAGGTGCCTTCATACCTAAAGGTTTCCTGAAGCCCTTCATCTCCGCAAAGTTCCTCAAGGGCATGGGCTGCCTAATTTTTGCCTTTATCCCTAGCAGATGTTGGGCTAATAAAGTCCTGTTGAATTAAATTTAGATGAATTTCTTGTAGGTTTCTCACTTGCATTCTTCTTTAGGAAACATTGTCCCATAACTTAACATGTTCTCATTCAGTTGAGGTGCTAGAGTTGACGTGTAGTTCAGTGTGAGAGGGTCCATATGCTCTGGCGCAGGGAGAGGTGGAGGAAAGGACAGGGCTCTTTCTGTACCCCAGACTTGGGCAGTGTGGAGGATGCAGAGTCACAGCTGGTGGTGATGCTAGTATTCATTGATGGCAGAGTAGTCGGTGGTGTTTGGACAGGATTGTTCTGTTGTTAGAGAGATCCAGGCCATGAAGAACCCAAGCTGCCCGTGTTCTCTGACCAGCTTTTAGGGCGGGAACATTCCATGTCATGGGGCAAAGACAGCAGCCTCTTCTACAGTGTCTTTTTTTTTTGTCTTTCTATGTGCATGCAATGAATAGATGAAAGACCTTGATGAACCCAACTCAAAGAAGAGCAGAGGATCTTCGCTTGGGATGCAGGGGACTCATGGGACAGTGACTGGGGACCCTGAAGCGGATGAAGACCCTGAGGATGTAATGGTCCATTCTTGCAGTTATCTCTTTCCTGAGGCTGATGGGTTAGGGAAGGAAGCGCTGCAGGGTTTGGGGATGTGCATATGCCGCTGCTCTTTAGAGAACGCCAGTCACCCTTCTTCTGAATCCCACTGTTCACTTGTTTATTTTTCCTTCCAAAGAGGCAGCAGAGCCTGCCTTTCACCACTGTCTCTTCTCTTGCTTCCTTTGTAGCGTATTCTTTCATGTAGCAAAGCTGGTTCCATAATGCGGGAAGGAAGAGACCGCGTTGTAAATCTTGCTGTTGACCGGACAGGCAGGATTCTTGCTTGTCACGTAAGTAATAAACATAGTGGGGAATAGAAAACTCCTCCTTTCTTATAAAGTGTGAAATGACATGTTTTCATGGATCCTGTTAATTCATTTCAGTGTATTGTCTACACATTTACATCTTAAGATCCCTAATTTATTATCGGTGTCATGGTTGTTATTATTTAAAGTGTATCCCTGTTTTACAGATGAGTTAACTGAGGTACAAAGAAATTACAGGACTTTATATAGAATCATAGGTTTAGATTTAGAAGAGACCTTGGGAAACAAATGAGTCACCATCTATTTTTACTGATCCCTGACTGAACCTATCCTCCATATACAGACAGTTCTTGCTTTATGTAAATTCACGTTATTCAAATTTGATTTTATGTAAAGAATTCTGAAAGAAATCCACATTCCAAAAAAACCACGTGTGTTAACTTTACCGTATAGTATTATGCACTTGCTTGCTGCTTCTGCCTGCTTGGCTTGGTGCTCCATGGCATTCCACCAAACTCCCACCCCTCAAAGTGAAAGCGGAAGAAATGGATGCATGGAAAAACCACTGCTGGTGGATTGGGGGCTTGGCGTGAGACCTCTGGTGTTGAGAGAGTAGACCTTTGCCCTGCTCCTCCCATTTGCCTGTGTGTCTAACCCCCACCTGTCCATGTCTCCTCCCCACATGTTCTTCCTTAGTTCTGGCCAGGCCCCAGCATGGCTGCCCTGGCCCCTATGTGTTCCTCTTCCAACTGCTGTTGCTTCTCTGTCCCCAGTTCCCACGTGTCCTTGAACTGTATCGTGGCCCCCTTCCTCTCATCTTCCCCCCCTCCCCTTTCTGCATCTGTGGGCAAATTCACATTATGTAAAAATCACTTTACATAGAGATCTGCAAGGCAGTCCACTTAACGTAAAGTGAGAAGTGTCTGTATATACGTGTTTTATTAGCACCATTGTAAATATCCCCTTACAGCTTCAAATCTGGGTAGTTTAAAATTGCCGTAAATGGAAATACCATTTAATCCATTCACCTCATTTAAAAGATAAGGAAACTGAGGCCTCACAGATTGAATGTTTTGTTTAAGGTTGCACTAGAACAAGAGTAACCAGCTCTTATCATTCCAAATTCAGCACTGTTTGCCATCATAATCCAGCCCCTGCCAGGGGAGAAGAATTAGATCGAGACCTGACTGTAGATAAAATGGATTTTGGTATTCTTTCTTCATGGTTGAGTTAATATCAGTCTGCTTGCCTCTTGCAGGGAACTGATTCTATTTTAGAAGTGTTTTGTATTCTTTCCAAAGAGGAAATTCAGAAGAAAATGGATAAGAAAATAAAGAAAGCCAGGAAAAAAGCTAAGTAAGTTCTGTCAGCTTATTTCAACTACGAATGTATGGCACAATCAACATTTTACTGATGGGAAAATTGAAATTTCATTTAGAGGAATGAGAATTCCCCCCGCCCCCCCCTTTTTTAAAGGCAATAATTAGTGGCACAAACTAGGTTGTCATCAGCCATCTCTTCTTAAATAATAACTTATGAATACATGATGTTTCCTTTATCTGGAATCCAGCTTACAAGTTGCTTATCTATAACTGGGCAATAAAATTTCCATAAGGGATAGGAGCCTTAGTGGAAGAAGGTTGTTCAGTCGTCTAAGGCTACTCCTTAGAAGCTGGACACACGATCTGTGTTGCTGAGGCTAATAGGCTAATGCAGTCTTACATTTCAATAGCTGAAAGTGTCAAGCAAATAATTTTAATTAGCCTTCTGTAACAACTCACCCTTTTTCTTTTTATAATTAAAAATTTTCTTTTTTAAATTTTTATTCCAAATTCTCTTCATCCCCCACCCATTGAAAAGGCAAGAAATACTCAGTATACGTAATCTCATTCTTTCTTAATGGGCATTTGCAGTTCCTATTGGACCCTTCCTTGTATTACCAGTACAATAATCTATAAGCTGCTCTAGCCAGCCGTTAAATTGAGTTACTTTCCTTAGAAAAACTTGTTAGAGAAGATATTTCATTTCCTCGAGAGCTCATTTTAATTTGATCTGTCTGCTTTAATGCCCATTTCCCCTTTTTTCCTTTGTACACAGGACACATACAGGAGAACTATTCCTCCCCACTCATTTCTGGCATGTTTTACCTGTCTGCCTGTGGCATGAGCAGATGTTTAGCTAACCTCCTCTTGAGTTCCACTGTCAAAAGAAATTCTTAAGAATTTGAATAAAAGCCCTTGTTTTGGATATAATTATTTTGGACCACATTGGGAATTCTTTTAGTGGAAGGATACTCTGAGAAATGCATAAATTGGTTTGTTTTTTAAGAGGTGTGAATTTTAGGATTTTTTTTTTCTAGATTAAGTTCTGGGGAAGGGGAGCAGGAGGACGTTGCAGTCAGTGTGTCTGTGCAAGACGAGATCCAGCGGGTAGCTCGCATCAAAGCTTCGGCCAAGATCAAGTGAGTGAATGTGGTGCTCGCTCTCCCTACGGAGCTTTGAAGTTACATTTTCATTTGATCCAGAAGGTGGAGCTTGGAGGTGGCCTTGAGAGTCACAGCCCAGCTTCCCTGCTGCAGCGTTCTTCCTGAGGTTTGCCTTCATCCCTACAGTCAGTAATTTTATAGTATTATATTCCCCCTGCGCACCTCACAGAGAATTTTGGTTTTATGTCTAATGCATTTATCATGTATTGTTTTGTGTTATAGTTACCTCTGTATGCCTTTTCCCACTGCTAGAGTGTAAGTTTGATGAGGGCAGGGACTTTCTCTTACTTAAATATTGTATTTATACCAGCGCTTAGCATTCTACATTTTAGATGCTTAGTAAATGTTATTGAATTGGTCGCTGTACAGAGCTGGACGCAGCCTTTCTCTTCCCTTCCCCTTTTTTCTCCCCCATAAAACCAAACTAAAAAACAATAATAAAAAACCAGTGTTCTTACTACTAACTAGGCATAGAAATTGATTCTTGATTTAGGCAAGTAACTCTTTGTAAAATAAATCGTTGGCTTTGATCACACAACCCTGTCTTCATTCTTTGTGCTGTCCTTGTGGCTTTCCATCTTCACCTCACTGAGTAGTAGTTTACCCTGTTTCCTCCTTTGTAGCAAAAAAGTAAATTGGTAACAGGCTACAAAAGGTTGTTCCTCAGAAAATAATCGTATTATTAGCGTTGCTATTGTCAAGATTGTTCAGGCATGACATTTTTGAATCTTGAAAATTGTTTACAGGTGAATGTCCCATTGCTGTGTTTTCCATCCAGATTGGTCAGAGTCTTCTGAACACAGAGAAGAGGACAGCTTTGTGTAGAAATTGACAAGCTTATGACTGGAATCCAATTTGAAGTTAATTTTATCTCACACAGGTCCTTTGACTTGATTCATTCTCCCAATGGAGGGTTGAAAGCTGTCTTCCTGCTGCAAAACAACCTAGTAGAAGTGTATACTCTGAACCCATCCATGCCCGCCCCACAGCCCATCAGGACAGCCAGGATCACCATCGGGGGTCACCGCAGTGATGTCCGCACCTTGTCATTTAGTTCTGACAATATTGCTGTCCTTTCAGCGGCTGCTGATTCTGTCAAGATATGGAACAGGTTTATGAATCTGCTTTTCTTAGTGGCTGTTCTCCCCAGAGTGCTCTCCTTCCACTTGTTCTGTGGTTTAATTTTAAAAACTTAGCAGTTCCCCAAGCACCCAAATGCACTTCCTTAAAAATTCATCAGTATGACATTTCATTTTTTTTTTTACTGTAACTTGAGACTGAGTTTATAAAGAGGTTGAACTTCGTTTTTTGTACTTCGTATTAACCTTTAAATCTAAAATTTTTATGATACTATAAAATGAAATTTGGACCTGAGTAATATATATTTGAATTTTATTCTTAAATATAATTCATGTTAGTTATACTAATTATAATCATTAAATAATTTCAGTTAATAGTACCAGAATTAAATTATTTTAAAAATAGTATGGGTAATAGGTATTAATGATTGTTAATTATATGATTAAATGTCATTGATAATGACATCTACGTAATGGACTTTATAATTTGCAAGGCATTTTACACACATGACATCATTTCAGTCTTACAACAATACTGTGAGGGAGATACTACCAGTATGATGAGAAAACTGAGGCTAAGAGAACTTAAGTGATGGCCGGATCATAAATCAGGATTTGCTCCATCAGGCTGCCATTGCTGTCCTCTTGGCATGTTAGCCTTTCATTGATACCACGTTGTGGGAAGAAGTAGCCAGATGAACATGGAGAATCTGTTACGACACTTAGAGGTGTTTGAAAGTGTATATTTCTTTTGTTTTTTGATTAAGAAGTTGCCATCCTAACTCATGAGCTAACTTCACTTTGGCCATTCCTCCCTCCCCTTCCCCCACTTTACTGATTATAAGGAATATTCCATGACACTTTAGAAGTAGGATTCCACAAAGGAAAATTCTTCCTTTGATTGCTCAAGGAAGGTCTTTCTCAAGGGCATAAAGTTCTATGTGGAGTGGTAGGTCCTATTATAGAAGTATTAAGGGTGTATTTGAGCCCTGAGTTACTAAGGCTTTCTTTATTTTTTAATGCCGAAACCCGCAAGACCAACTCACATGTCGAAATGGTCTAATAATGAGTTCTTTGAAACTTAAGAGCCTTAGGATCAAAATAGTGGAATGTAGTAGGGATGGGTGATCCCCTCTATAAGGGAGAAAAGGTTCTGTCTTTACTTATTTAGGGAGTTAGAGAAGCTGGTGAATAAGGTCCTTTCCAGCTCTAATGTCTGATCCTATGATCCTTCCTTTCCTACAGGTCTACACTGCAATGTATTCGGACAATGACTTGTGAATATGCTCTCTGCTCATTATTTGTTCCTGGAGATCGGCAGGTGATCATAGGAACAAAGGTAAACAGAGGCTTCTTTTGGATTTCTAAGGCTTTTTTAGATCATTTTGTGGAAATGTCATTCCTTAAGTAATCAGGGACAACTAGGTCTTTAACCAGCAGCAAATAACAAGAAGGGTATAGGACCATCATCTTCTGATTGTTGGATCAGGCAGTTTGAAATGCTCATCCTAATTTGAAAGTAATTTAAAAAGTAAAAAATATATATATATTTGTGTAGTACTTTATAATTTAGGAGGCATCTTGGTTTAGTGGAAAGAATTGCAATTAGATGACAGATGTTCAGTTCTACCAATCTTATAGACCTGTAGCAAGAATCAAATTAAACTATATAAAGTGCTTTAAAATTTTAAAGCAAAATATAAATATGAGTAGTATTATTTTTACATGTTATCTGATTTGAGCCTCACGGTCATCATGAGGTGGACAAGGAATGGCATTATCCCTGTTTTATAGAAGAAAAAACTGAGGCTTTAACTGAGGTTTAAATAATTTGCTCAAAGTCTTAGTGTCAGTAAGAGAGAGTCATAATTAGAATTCATCTCTCGTGAGTCATTATCGAATGCTCTTTTCACTAAGCCACATTGATGTTCTTTTCCTTTCTTTTGTCTCAGCATTCAGTCAGTCAGCCAGTTAATCAAGCACATATGTGCCAGGCATTGTGCTAGATGCTGGGGATAGGAAGACAGAATAAACAAACCACACCATTGTGGGGTATCGGCATGTCTATTATAAGTATATATTATAGTGTATATTATAATACACACCAGAGAGGATCCAGGAAGAGAGGGGTGGTCATCAGTGTAAGATGCTACAAGCATCTGAAAACAAGCAAGCTGAGAGGTCATTCATTGGTCATTTTGAAGAACAGTCTGTTTAATCGTGAGGTTGAAAGACAAATTGTAATGGATTGAGAAATAAGTGAAAAGAGTAAGAGAGTAAATTTTATAGGAATATGATTGTGGAAGAGAAGAGATTAAGGATGGTTGTGATAGCTTGAGGGGATGATAAGGTCAAGTAGCAAGATAGGAAATGATGATAAAAGTATTTCTCAGTCTCATAGTCAGCAAATTATCAGCAAAATAACTTCACTTTGGGGAGTGAGTTAGGCAGCTCAGCCTGATTTCAGGGCTTCTTTTCCTCCATTTATTAGCTTGTACATTTGCTGATCAGTCTTAGGTTTATTTTGATTATGTGGGCCCTCTGTTCTTGGTGTTCCCGTTTGGAAAACTGGATTTATATAAAAGTATCATTGCCACCCACCATGCCAGTAAAGAGTGTGAAGACTAGAATTTGGGATCTATTCCTTAATTCACTCACCTGCTCTAGGTACATTGTGTGAGCTGTATGGTCAGTAATGCTACTGGGTAATGCTACTGGGTCCCAGAGTATTTATTGTGTATCTTTTCAGACAGGGAAGCTGCAGCTTTATGACTTGGCTTCAGGAAATTTGCTGGAGACAGTTGAGGCACATGATGGAGCTTTGTGGTCAATTTCACTCTCTCCAGATCAGGTAACTAAACGAGGTACTTAATATTCAATTCTTCCTTCAAACTTCATGGCTCCATTCTTAGGATCATGCTTTGCACAACCATGCATGTTTTTCTCAGGATTTATTTTCCATGAGGTTTCTTTTTGCAGATGTGGGCTGGTCCAGATCTTGAGACTCCTTATATGACATCATTTCCAGATGACATATCTTTTAGGAAATAAATTCTCTCTTATCTTCTTCCTTAAATAAGCTTTCTCTCTCTCTCTCTCTCTCTCTCTCTCTCTCTCTCTCTCTCTCTATTTATCTCTCTCTCTCTATATATATATATATCAGATCATTTCTCCCCCTGTTGCCTCTGAGTTCCTGTCTCTAGAAGTGTCTGAGACTTCAGAGCAAACACTCCCACAAAATAATATGACTGGTTTTTAATCACTGTCATCCTTTTCAAAATAATTAGGGTGTATACACTTCGTCCAGTGATTCTTTGTCTGCTCATCACATTTTGAGGGCTCCTGTGGAGTTGTCACTGCTGAGAGCACATACTTTTGTATATTGGCATTAATGGCCAATCGATTTTGAGGGGTCAACTTGACCTTTTGGTAATCTCAAAAAATCATTCAGAGTCGTATCTGTTGAATAAGATGGGTGATCAAGTTGGGTAATCCTTTTAGGGGCAAAAATGAGGTGTGATGAAGAATAATTGGTTTTCTTTGTATTTCTAAATTGAAATGCATTTTTAAAAGTGTTTTGAGGAGTAGAAGTGTTGTTGTGCAGACTCTCAATGAATACTTGGATGGACAGTATTCACTTAAATGCATGACAGTGTAAATTCTATTGTGTTGGTTTTACGATCTTTCCCATTACTTTATGGTTAATCCTTATATAAATGATCTTTTCATTCTGACTAAGACCAAAAATAACTTCTGACTGGGGTCAAGTTATATGTGGCAGTATGTAAGTCTCAGTTATTATAACTTCCCTCAACCTCCTGCTGTTCTTTGGTTAAAGAGAAATGTGGAAGGGGTGAGGTGGCCAGAGGGGAGCACTGGAGCGCTGGCAGCTGAAGAACTTCTCTGCACCAGATTGAAGACCCTCCCTAAAGAGTCTCTTTTCCTCAAAGCATTGTGGGCCAAGACCTTTCACCAGTAATTATCTATTACTAAGGTTGCGGCAGGGAATTTCTCAAGTTGACACATAATTTGTGGCCGTGGAGTTTTTTCTCCTGATGGCGATTGCAGCCATTTTCGTAGCTTCCAAACCAGGTTGTTAAGATGAGAAGACAATCTTTAGAATCCCATGTTGGAGCCAGCCTTTGAGTTTCTTCCAAGCCCAGAGATGCTTAGGCTTCCAGAATTAATTTTTAGTTCTTTGTCTTTCAGCGTGGCTTTGTGACTGGTGGTGCTGACAGATCTGTCAAGTTCTGGGATTTTGAGTTGGTGAAAGATGAAAACTGTGCCCAAAAAAGGTGAGTGTGATAGTTTTGAGTAATGGTCTGAGATCCATATGAGTAGGCATTGTTTTGTTTCGTTTTGTCTTGTTTTTGATAATTGTGGACTTTCAGAGGTGTAGGTGATCCCAGAAGTCATTTAGACCTTGTTTTCTTCTTGCATGGTGCTAGGCTTTCTGTGAAGCAGACCCGGATCTTGCAGCTTGATGAGGAAGTTCTCTGTGTGCGCTATTCCCCCAGTCAGAAGTTGCTGGCTGTGTCTTTGCTGGACTGTACGGTGAAAATCTTCTATGTTGACACTTTGAAGGTACAGCCAGATACTGTGATTTGAACTGGTGATGAAGTAACTGGTTTTTCCCCTTCTGTAGGTGTTCCTCTCTCTGTTTGATAGATATGCTTTCTAAAAAAGCTGATTTGTAAGTCACATATTTGTTAATTGAGTAATTTTATATGGGGATAGGATAGAGTTGCAAATTTGTTTAAATAATCATAAATTGAATAATTTAAGTGAATCACTTCCTAATTTTATCTTCTTTATGAACTTGGTTTGTTATATACCAGGCTTGCTAAAAGCAAAGTGTATTTGTATCCTTAGGTCAAAAGAATCTCATGTCCTTAAGATTTTAAGGAACCTCCCAGCTATGCTAGAGAGCGAATCTCTCTCTTTTAAGTCAAGTAAATAAGCATTTATTAATCAGTTATTGTGTAGCAAGCACTGGTGATACAAAGAAAGGCAAAGAACAATCCCTGTTCTTAAGAAACTCGAAGTTTAGTGGAGGAAACATCATGCACATAATCAAGTACAAAGAAGATATACAGGATAAATGGGAGATAGTCAACAGAGAGAAGGCCCTAGTATTGAGGGGGATCAGGAAAGCCTTCTTGTAGAAGGGAGCATTTTAGCAGGGACTTGAAGGAAGCCAGAATGCAGAGAGGAGGGGGAAGAAAGTTCCAGGCAGGAGGGACAGCCAATGAGAATATACTTTATAATTACTCTACAATAACATCTCTTGTTTTCTGAGTCTTTGTATTTAGGGGCCTCAGGATAGGAGCTATGGCAGCTGATTTTTCAGCGTTGCCTAGAGTTATGGCCCACCATAAGGTGGTCTGCCAGCAAGAGATCTAAGTGATTTCAAATTTTATTAGGCATCTCAATTATAAATATTGTAGAAGCTATTATGCAAAGCATTCTGCTAGGCATGCAGTGGATTTAAAACCATGATCATCTTAGGGTTGATATTTGGTCATTTGGACATCGGAAGAAAGTGAGCATTGCACTGAATGTTACAGTGAGACCTTAAGATGTTAAATTGCATCTGTATTTTGAAAATAAAGCTAAATTACTGTTTTTCTTTCTTTTTGTATTAGTTTTTTCTGTCTTTATATGGACACAAACTACCTGTTCTGTGCATGGACATCTCTTATGTAAGTAAAGCTTTAAAAAGTTCCCAAAGCTATCTATCATCTTAATCAGAGGATGACCATTCTGAGATAATGGTTGGTTGTGGGGACCCCTTGATTTCTTCATTTAAGATACGACTTCAAGCCGTCTCACCCTTGTCTGTGAACAGTTTGCCAGTGGCTCTGTGTTAAAGTGGGGGCCTTGGATCGCATAACCTATAGGGTCGTTGTGGGTAGTGGGCTTTGTAAACCTTATAGTACTGTGGAAGTTAATGTTAACAATTCCTTTCTTGAACTTTCCTCATAGGATGGAGCCCTGATAGCAACTGGCTCTGCAGACAGGAATGTGAAAATCTGGGGCTTAGACTTTGGGGACTGCCATCGGTCTCTCTTTGCTCATGATGACAGGTGAGCAGGTGGTCCTTTCACGCAAGAGCAACCACGGAGCCACTTTTTGGATCTCCCCCCACGCTGTGGAAGTCCACGTGGCCTCGCTTTACAAAGAAAAGCCCAATGTGGCCGCTAGAGACTGTGTCTGCTCCCCTGGGGACGGCCACTCAGCTTTAGCCGTTCACACCTGGAAGGCTTTTTACTGCAAGGGTTCTTTTGCTGCCTTGGGGACTTCCATGTGGGTATTTCTCTCATTTTCAGTGTCATGTGTCTGCAGTTCGTATCCAAGTCTCATCTCTTCTTCACTGCTGGGAAGGACCACAAGATTAAACAGTGGGATGCAGATAGGTTTGAACACATCCAGACCTTGGAGGTAATCTGCTGGCCATTCTGTTCCAGCTGTGTTTTAAAGTGGTTCTGAGCCTTGAACCCTCACAGTATTTGGTGTGAGTAGTGATGGACGACTGCCGTGCCGTGCTTCCTCACTTGGCTCCTTTGCTTCCTCTTCTCCAGGGCCACCACCAGGAGGTGTGGTGCTTGGCTGTTAGTCCTAATGGTGATTACGTTGTATCGTCATCCCATGACAAATCCCTCAGACTGTGGGAGAGAACAAAGGAACCGCTCATCTTGGAGGAAGAGCAGGAGATGGTAAGGCTGTCAACTTCAGTTTCAGACATCTTAGCATCCATGGGGCATGTGCAGATGGAATCCAGCTGAAGGATTGCGGGTGGCCTCTGCAGGGGCCAGAGCTCGTGCTGAGTGACCAGTTCAGAGGCCATCTGTCCAGTGGCTGGGGAGCTCACCTCACTTTTGTGAAGACTATGGGTGTTCTCTGAGACGTCTCATTGCCTGCAGTCATGTGGTAATCCGTGACACTTAAATAAATTAACTTGTTCATATTTTGTATCTTGGCAGCAAAGAGAAGCAGAGTATGAGGAGAGTGTGGCCAAAGAAGACCAGCCAGTAGTAAGTAAAGCTCTCTGCCTATTAGAATCGGGGTTTATAACTTGTCTTATGTTATTTTATTTTATTTTATTTGTTTGTTTTTTGTTTTTTGGGTTTTTTTGTTTTGTTTTGTTTTTAGGCAATTGGGGTTAAGTGACTTGCTCAGGGTCACACAGCTAGTAAGTGTCAAGTGTTTGGTCTGAGGTCGGATTTGAACTCGGGTCCTCCTGACTTCAGGGCTGGTGCTCAAGATCCACTGCGCCACCTAGTTGCCTCAACTTGTCTTATTTTAAAGCAACAGTTCCCAAACTTTTCCAGCCATAAACTGGTTGATTGTGGGGGTGATGTTGCTGGTTCCCTAGGTAATGTTATTTGTGCATCATTGTCTTCCACAAAGAATCCCATGGCAGTAGTAAAAAATGGTATCTTGCAGATGATTGACAGTTCAGTATGATTGTTTGTCTTGTAATTCAAGAAATGTCTTTACAGCTCCCAGTGCTAGCACTTGAGTGCCTGTGTGACCCTGGGCACATAACTTAACCTCCCTGTCCCTGGTTTCTCTAATCTACAAAATGGAAATAATATTTGTATTGCCTGTCACAGGGTTCTTGTGAAGAGCAAGCTTTGTAAACTGTAAAACCTTCTGAATTGTTATAATTAGTATGGTATAAACCTTAAGTTTGAATAATTGTAATTTATTTTAGGAGGTTGTAGAGAATTGTTTTTACTTCTGATATGTGGGATAAATCTGAAAGAAACAAGAAATTGAATCTTCCTTTTAGATGTTTTTGAGGAAAAACTTTTGAAAAGTGTTGAAAATTGTTTTAACCTGTAATTGGGGAAAAATAAAATATATATATTTTAAGAAGAGGCATTAGATATTACCGAGGAGGGGAATGTTCTTCTAGAAGGATTTAAGGAATCATGTTTTTTTGCAGCTTTTGTGATAAGAACTTAAAGTATCTTTTTTTCTTTATGCAGGTTCCTGGAGAGGCTCAAGGTGACACTTACTTTCCTGGAAAGAAAACTATCGAAACCGTCAAAGCGGTAAGTTAGTGTAGAAATAGAGAGTATTTATTTTCTTGGCACAGTCCCAGCTTTCTTATGAATCTGCCTTACTGCTTATCAATCAAAAGGCCCTTTTGTGGCAGAGGAATGATGAAATGAGGATTGTAGCCAACAGCAGAGAGTAGCCTGGGAAGAAAAGGCTGGCTCTCTTGAATGAGCATTCCTGCCAGCTGCCCTACTTTAGATGTTGGATCGTGCAGCCTGAGTTAGCAACACCACTGATCCCCTTCTCATTGATCAAAACCAAAGGGTCCCCAAATGTTCTGAGACCCTTGTATGTATGTTCATTTGATTACTTTGTGCCTGGGTTGCAGGATTTTTCCAGTTGCATTTGGTTAAACTGAGTCCAGCAAAGGTGTTGATCTGACCCTTCAGATCAGGCCTTCTGATTTTAATGGAATGTGTTGTTTTGGCCTCTTCCCTGTATGTCCTGGGCAGGCTGAGAGAATCATGGAGGCCATCGTGCTGTACCGAGAAGAGACCGCAAAGATGAAAGAACATGAAGCCATTTGTAAAGCTGCAGGGAAAGAGGTAAGAGAACCATTGGTTTCCCTTCAGGAAGTGGGTTTATATAAAGTCATTTCCTGAGTAGAGGCAGTGGGTCAAACGATGAGATAGATGATATACAATCAAAGGAGAAGAAGTAAATGTGGTGGGGAATGCTTATATGTAAACATTAAGAACAAGGCCTGAGGAGACTGAGGGAGGGAGGGTTGCATGAAGGTAAGGCTGGTTTCATGGAGAAAGTAAGGATGAGAAATTTTGGTATGAGGTGAGTAAAGGCCTCCTTTGATAAGCCCAGCTACAGTAGGTTACATATGTTACAGAATCAGGCATTGTTTGGGAGCTCCTAGACCTCTTTTTTTTTTTCTTTTACTCCTTAACTAGAGCCCAGCAAGACTTATTTCCATGCTTACTTGGTCGCAAAGTCCTCATACTGCATGGACGTTGATCTGACAGAGGGCTCTGGTGAATAATTCTATTGAACCTTGTTTTCTTGACAGGTTCCTCTTCCGGTTAACCCCATCTTATTGGCTTATGGAAACATCTCGGTGAGTACATCTTAAGAGCTTCTACCATTCCCCTTTGGACATCCTCCCGGAGACAAGAAGGAAAAGGGCTTTGTGTTTGGGTGGGAAAACATTTTGATTTTTAAGAATCTTAGCTAGATTTGTGTCTGCTTCTAAACATTAGTTGGACATTATATGTGGGCTTCTGGGTGCTCAGGGTCATTGTCTAGGATCTCTTGTATATTATTTCATCTGGTTGCGCTCCGAGAAGGATATCCTTGAGTCATGCCAATTTCTTTCCCCTAGATGAGATGGCTCTCCTAAATGAGCATTCCTGCTTTTATGGGAAAGCTTTTGTAGTTTGTAGTTTTTGGCTAATTAGCCAAAGGAGGACTACTGATACTCTTTATATTCATTTACAGCCTTCCGCATATGTTCTGGAAGTGTTTAAAGGAGTCAAGTCAAGGTGGGTGCCAGGAAATTTTGTTCATAACAAGACTTCTTTAAATTTTTATTTATGTAAATCATCAGTGAGTATTGTGCCTGTCATAAGCAGAGCCCCATACGTGAGCACTAGGGAGGGTCTAAAAGGAAAATAACTTAATGAGCCCAGTGGAAGCTGTCTTCATCAGGACTTTGTGAACACCCTAGAAAACCAATCATTGTGCTGGTGTTTACTCTTTCTCTGGACATTAATAGTCACTCAATTGATTACTGTATGAGAAACATGTCAACAAAGGCACTAGCTACTTATTTGCAATTTAAACATTAGTTATTGGTGACATAATACTAATAGTTTTCAAAGCATCATTCTGCATATTTCATTTGATGTTCCACAGGTGCCTTGTGAGAGGTCAGCAGGCCAAGTTTTATAGATAGAAAGACAGAGATTCAGATGCTAGGTGAAATGACTAGTGCACAAAATGGTGACAAGTCTAAGACAAGAGTCCAGGTCTGGTGTTTATGGGCAGAGTATATAACAGTGTGTTAGAATGCACATCTAAACGAATGAACCAAACAGTAAGTGCTTCCTACCTGAAAGTCATTGACAATCTTAGAATCATAGACTCCAGACACGGTCTGGTCTCACCCATAATTCATGCCACCCTGAAGGGTTCTGGCTTTGTTCTTAGTTTAGCGTAGCTCCTGGGAGATTTGAGTGTTTTTGTAGTAGATTGTAAACAAAGGAATTAGTTAGCCAAAGAAGGTTATCAAGAGAGCTTATGTGTAAGTTAGAGATTATTTGTCTGTATCTCTAGCATCAGAGTTGATATAATAGAGGATGGCTGTTTTTCTGCTAAACCGTCCTTGGAGCCACAGTCAGAAAGAGATCACTGCCCTGTGGGGCCATTGCTGTGATCACTGCAGCCCTGTTTTATGCCCTTCTCTCTCCCTCTTTGCCGTTGAAGCGAGTTGGAGGAGGCCCTCCTGGTGCTGCCTTTCTCGTATGTGCCAGACATTCTGAAGCTTTTTGATGGATTTTTCCAGCTGGGCTCTGATGTTGAACTCCTCTGCCGATGCCTCTTCTTCCTCCTCAGGTAACATTCCCTCCCCAAGGATCCCTAGCGTTCCACATTGTAGGTTGTTCAAAGGTAGCGTCACGCAGCCAGAGGAGGACCTCAGATTCTTAAGCCCTTCATTCACATTTCTAGTGACTCCAAAAATGCAGTGTAAGCTTGTGCGTACAAATTATTTTGCTGTGCTTGGAATTGATGTCTTTATTTTTAAAATAAGAGTAGTCATCCATTTCTCTGAGTTTTCACCAGGAGTGTCAGGACATAAATTGTTGTAGAAATGCTTAATCATGAGTATTCATATTGTATTTTTATAGCCTAACTTGATCCTTTGGGATTTTCTGACTCTACGTCATGTTTTCACTGTATGAATGTCCTTTTTTTCCCTTGCTGTGGTCTTCATTGGAAACCTGGGCATACTTTTTCTGTACTGGGAATACTCATGAAAATTACTCTGTTTTACTCTACTTTAGTCCCATGTTATCTGGACATCTTCAGATAGATTGGTATCTCCTCAGTAGGTGCAAAATGGAACTCATTTTCTTCACCCTCTAAAACATGCATTCTCCAAACTTCCGTCTTACTTTTGAGTTCGCTACCATCTGTAATTACCTGCTTGTTTGATTGATTTTAATCGCACACAACCCCTGAGTCTTCCTTGACTCTTCCCTCTCCCTTCACCCCAAATCGTTAGTTGCCAAACCTCATTGTACCTCCACAGCATTTCTCACTTCTGCGCCTACCTTTCTCACACTGCCATCACCCTAGGTCAAGACCTCATCACTTCCCGCCTGAACTGTTGCAATAGCTTCCTTACTGATTTCCCAAGATTTCTATTTTCTCCATTTTGTCCTCCATGAAATTGCCATCATCACACTTCTAATGCGCCGGTCTGACCATAGCGTTCCCTTGCTAAATCAGAGGTGCTTTCTTGCTTCTTGCATGAATCACAAACTCTCTAGTTTAGCACTTAACGTTTTTTATGTTGTAAGCACAGCTTACTTTTCCAGATTTATTTCACATTAACAATCTTCAGGCATTCAGTGGTTCCTGTCAAGCTGTCTTAGTGTTTTTCAGACCCTTCATTCCTTCTCCTTCCTTCTTGCCTTTGCAGCAGCCGTCCTTGAAGCCTGGAGTGCTCTCCCTACTTAACCTCTTAAAATTCTTAAGTGTCACCACTTTCAGGAAGCCTTTCCCTGCTCCCTAGTTGCTTGTCTGTATATGTGTTATATACCTCCAGTAAAAAGGAATTCCCTTTGAGGGCAGAGGCTATTTTCATTTTGTCTCTAGCACTAAAACAGTACTTTGCACATAGTACATACTTAATGTGTTTTGAAATGAACTAGATTGAATAATCTTATTTGCAGATGACAGGCTTCTCAAAGGAATAGCTTATTTCTTTTTTTTTGTGTGTGTGTGTGTGTGAGGCGATCGGGGGGGGGGGGGGGGGGGTTAAGTGACTTGCCCAGGGTCACCCAGCTAGTAAGTGTTAAGTGTCTGAGGCTGGATTTGAACTCAGGTCCTCCTCACTCCAAGCCACCTAGCTGCCCCTGAATAGCTTATTTTTTAAATGACAGATAAGAAGTTAGAAAGATAACGAAGATAAAAACAATGAAACTATGGGCTCCTCTTGGATTTTCTATGCAGGAACACCAAAGTATATACAGAATAAATAAATGTAAGATAATTTGGAAGGGTGGGGACTAGCATTTGGGAGGATCAACAAAGTCTTGAGGGTAGAAGGTTTTGCTTCAGAAGTGTCCTCAAGGAAGTGAGTGATGTATTGTCTAAAGCAGAGTTTAGAAGAAAATATGGTCTAAACATGGCAGTCCACTATAGAGGCATGGAGATAGGGAATGGAGTGCTGGGAGCGTGGGGGAAGAAGGAAGGCCAATCAGACTGGATCGTAGAGTGTGGAAAAGAGTAATATGCAGTGAGACGAGAGAAATGGGGGCCAGCTTGGGAAAGACTTGGAAAGCCAAAGAGTTGCCAAAGGGATTTTCCTTATGTACAGATTTGACCATGTCACTCAACCACTCCAAATTCCAATGATTCCCTGTTGTCTTTGGGAAAGCTCTTCCGATTGGCTGAAGGCCATGTTATGCTAAAATGGAATACACTGTTTCAATGAGTTTTGGGTGGGGAGGTGGGGAGGTGGGGGGCTGGTAGACTTACGTATTCAGGCAGTGTCTGGATGGCTACTTGTCCAGAGTATGTTTCGTGTGGGGTTAAATTGAATTCAGCAAATCTGTGTAGGCATAGCTCCTTGTGATTAAGGGCCTGTGCTGCCTTCTTTCTCAGAAGCAGTTTTTCTCATCTATGCTTCAGTGGATTTTTAGGCACTTTTTAAGTGATGAAGCACTTCCTGTTTTGGAAGGGGGCAAGACAAGCCTGGCTTTCTAGAGTGTCATTCTTTTTGCTTGTTATTTGTAGGATTCACTTTGGGCAAATCAGTAGTAACCAAATGCTTGTACCAGTGATAGAGAAATTGAAGAAAACAACCATTTCAAAAGTCAGTGAAGTCCGGGTAAGTGCCTTTACATTGTTAGAATGAATAGGTAAAGGCCCCAGGGCACCTGTGACTAGGAACTAGCATTGCTCACTGTTGGATACAGGTTGCCCCTGTGGAACTCTGAAGACCCACACACGCCTACGAAAAGTACTTGGCAGGGGAGGGTGAGGAGGAGTGGTTAGTCTTCCCTTCCAGCAAATGAGGCTTTTTTTTTTTTTTTTAACATTCTGTGTGTTTCTGCCCAGGATGTGATTGGATTCAACATGGCAGGCCTTGAGTTTCTAAAAAGGGAATGTGAGGCAAAGAGTGAAGTTGAATTTTTCTCCGATGCCACAAGCAGTTTGGAAGAGAAGAAACGGAAGAGGAAAAAAAGGGAGAAGCTGATTGTGACTTTGACTTAGAGCTCGAACCCCTGAGCTATTTTCACATTCCCAGTAACTGTGCCTCTCAAAATAGAAGGAACAGTTTCCTGACCTGAATGTACAGATACTGACATCATGGGAAAAAACACGGGGCTCTAGTCCACACTATGCTACTGACTAGCCATGGGGCCTTGGGCCACTCTGCTTCCATCTTCTCATCTATAAAAGGGGGGGGTTGGACTCGATGGTCCCATGTGGTGCCTTGCAGCTTTAAAACACTGGAGTTGGGACCTTTCAAGTACCAGATGACAAAGGAATCATTGGACTGCTAAAGTACTTTGGAAGAATCCGTCTCACAACAGGGGAAGTTAACTCAGGAACCTCATGCAGGGCCTCAAACTTTCCTTGTTGGCCAAGGCTAGACACGTTCTCGAGTGATTGACTTTCTTTTTCTCACTGTTCTTATTAATTAGCAGAGGGGTTCTTGAACTCTTAAACTCAAGGGTTGGCGTTACCGACTTAGGAATTTTACTTATTTACTCTATTGCTGGACATGTGTGAATATTCTGAGTTGCTTTTTTTTTTGTTCTTTTCCCCACTAGGAAACTTTCCTAAGGTGTATAATTAAGTATCTCTTTTTCTTAATGCATTATCGTTCTAAAAAGCTTAGGTAAAGCAGGAATTCCTTATGCCTTTTACTCTAGAGACATTTTTTTTGTGCTTGTATGTAAAAAGATCTTTATGTAATTGTATTTCTTTCAGTGAAATAATTATTTTTAAGTAAAATAAGGTCATGATTAGATGACTAGTCTGGACTCTTGGATTTTTAGTATAGAAATCTAGGAAATTGTTACTTAGACAGAGCAAGTAATTCACTTCTGTTCACTGAATATGCTTTCACTCCCTTCCCAAGCTCTGAACAAGTTTACTGAGCCATTCAAATTCCTTACAATGAATCTGCCAATCGATCCCCCATATAGGAGAGTGTAGCTGGAATGAGGCAACATGTGCATGCATATGTAGAGAAAGTTCTGGCCGCATTTAAGGAGCTACAAAAAAGAAGTGTAGAAAATAACAACTAGCTTGTTGCTACAGTGACCTTTCCTTGGTTTTTCTTTGTGAAACCCAGAGGAAGCTCTTGAATCTTATGAGTGGAGAGCAGCGCAACACAGAGAAAAGAAACCTGCTATTAGTTCAATTAGGGGAGGTATCAAGCACAAGAGTTAGATGTTCAAAATGTCAAAGCCTTCAGTGCTTTAAAAATACCTCTGCCTTCCTGAAACTGTGTCTGACATCCTCCCAGCCAGAAAAATCTGCCCTGCTTTATTTAGTCTTAGCTGTCAGTTACAGAATGGGATGCTTTTTTTCATGAACATGTCTAGTGATTTTAATGGGATACCAAGACAAACTCCAGAAAACAAGTTACCCTGGGTTCTAAGACTACTTCCTGCTACTTTTATTTGTCCTTTGAACCATCTTATTCCTAGTTAGCAGCTACCAGGAAAGATGAGGGTATATATGTGGACAGCAAATGACAATAATGGACTGACCAAGAATGAGATGAGTTGGGGCTTTTTGGTCAAAATACTGGATGTCTTTAAGCCTGACACTGTCTAATAAAGAGCAAGAAATACACAATGCTTAGTACTAAGGCATTTTATTAAGTGTATTTTTCTAGCAGACAGTAGAACAGTTTTAGCTTAAAATACTGCGTGGAAAAACAACACATGTAGTTTGTAAGGCATTTGACCTTGAAGCTTAAAAGAGAACTGTAAGTAGGCCTACTGTATGCCCAAGGTGGATGAAGGTTAGTTTTCTTTGTTCTCAGCAGCAAGTAGTCTGATAATCACATCTGTAATTAAATTTATTGAAATTCACATTATCTTCTCTTCATCGTGCTTGTGCCAACAGCACTGTTTTTTAATTCTAAGAGAGATATGACAAACAATTTCATGTATAGACTAAATCCCCCTGAAACAAAGTTATGAAACAATATACAACCATGCATCTGACATAAATGGGTGAAGTCCAGTGTGTCAAGTTGCCAGGCTTTTTGTCATGAGATATCTCCACCACCATTGGCACTGAGACAGCAGTGGAAATACTGGGGAAATATTTTTACTTGATTTTGAAGGCAATGACATTTGATTTTAAAGACTGTATTGATTAAGATGTTTCATTCTGCAAGAACTAAAATCCAAAAAAAGACCTATGCCCAGCTTCCCATTAACAAATTAGCAAGTTAAACGAAATACTTTCAACCTATTTAGGGCAAGTGGAAGGAGACCTCTCACAATTCCCACCCCTTTGTTCTTTTGTTCCCTATCTGGATACAATGCATACAATTAGGCATTTCTAGAAATGTTTTGTGCACTTGTTAACTTTTTTGTATTCAAATGAATGAAACTGCTACTCACTGACATCCATTATAATTTCAGCTTAGCAGACTTTGCTATTAAGATATTGAAAAGTTCCTCAATAACAGGAGACTTGAAAGTAACTCCAGTTTGTTTCAAAAGAAATTTCAAATTTTCTTCTGAAACTCCCTGGGATAGACATTATGTTCATTTTTCAGTCATGAGGGAGCCACAAAAATTTACAGAAAGCTTAGAGCATTTGATACAATCTTTCTCATATCCCTGTGAGATAGAGACATATTCTTTTCCTTTTATAAATGGGAATATAAATGAAATATGCAGCAACAGTTAATTGGCATAGCCATAGTCAGATCTTGATTAGGTATTATTTGTGCCACAGAGGCGTATGGCAAATAGAGTGACATTTATGACAACTCTACTAAATGGATCCTTGAACCATGGTACATGGTCTTACTGGTGAGTATGTGAAAACTTCTTAGCTTGGGAAATGGTGCCAAACAGATCTAAATTATTGGGATGAATTAGGAGCTTAGAATAAGTGTTTTTGATACACTATGTTAGATACCCACTTACGTTAGAAGCATGGTTTTTATATCGTGTTTATATGTGCTTCCTTGGATCTGAGATCTCTGAATGTCTTAGGGTTGTAATAGTGACATTCCATAGCTATGAGTGAACAGGGCCTAATAATAAACTACTACATGCTAGTAACAGTCATTGCTGCTTTTTTGAACATTAAAACATTTCATTTCCCTCAAAAGTATGCAACAAGATTACGAAGGTTACAAGAATGGCAACAGATTGGAGTCTATCATTGTCAGAGTTAGTATTCATACTGTATCTTCAGTACCTGATACATAGCAGGCACTTAATACTAATTGATTGATAAGTTGATTATATATATTGAGTACTGAGCCCACAGGCACATTTCCTGGATATTACTCACATGACATAGTTTTTGAGACTTGGGGGCTGCAGAAATACGACGAACTGATGGATTTTCTTTCCCCACAGGAAAATCATCTGGTCTTGAGTCATAGGTCATAGATGTTAAAACTAGTAAAATAGTTGTTAAGGGTGCATCATTTTTGTGGCACAACCTACACATATAGAAATTTGAACCCAGATCCTCTGATTCTAAATCTGGAAATCTTTATATTGTACCACACTACCTGAGAAATATCTGTGGTTGGCAATGGAGTGGGTAACGAGAGAGAAAAGTTTAACCTGTTAACAAGTCCTTTCTTTGTAAAATCTCTTGTGTACGTCCCTTTCTTACCTCTGACCACCTTAGTGAAGCCCTTTATCATTTCCCAAGGACTCTAGCAATAGCCTTCTGGTTGGTTTCCCTGCCTTACTCCAGTCCACCCTCCACTCACCTGTGAAATTGACCTTTCTAAAGTACAGATCTGACATCACCCTCCCTATTCAATAAATTCCAGGGGTTCATTGTTACTTCCAGGATTAACTACAAAATCAGTTTGGCTTTTAAAGCCCTCATAAGCTGGCTTCTTCCTGCCTTTCAGGTCTTCTTATACCTTATTCATCTTGAACTCTGTGGTCCAGTGACATTGGCTGATGTCCTTGCTATTTCTTGCATATGACACTCCATCTCCCAGTTCTGAATATTTTCACTGGTTGTCCCCCATGTCTATAATTCCCTCCTCATTTCTGCCTTCTGACTTTCCTGCCTTCCTTCAACTCCCATCGAAAATAACAGTCTTTCCTAATCTCCCTTAATGCTAGAGCCTTTCCTCTAAGATTTGCTCCAAATTATCCTGTATGTACCTTGTTTTTACATAGTTGTTTGCATGTTGACTCCCCCATTAGACTGTGAGCTCACTGAAAGCAGGGACCATCTTTTGTCTTTCTTGATACATAACTTAGCACCGTGCTTGGAACATAGTAGGCACTTCAATGCTTATTGACTTGACTTGAGCTTTGGGGCCAAGAAAAACCAATCCCTTTTCACCATGACAGACTTTCAAAGAATTGAGAGAAAAGAGTCGTCTCCTCCTTGAAGCCCCTCTTCTCCCGGCTAAATATCCTCAATTCCTTCAAATAATTTTCATGGCATTATCTCCATTGCCTTCCCCTAATCGTACTCTATATTTTTAACGTCCTTCCTAAAGTATGGTAGCCAGAATTGAAAATAAAACTCTTGATATGGTCCGTTGAGGGCAGAGCACAGCAGACCTATCACCCTTCTTGTTCTAGATAAAATGTTTCTCAATGCAGGGAATAAATCATGTTAAATTTCTGTCTGCCACAAGCCATTAAAAGCATTAAATATTTTTATACTGTGTGTTTTTCTCTGCCAACCTTAGTCCTGAATTTTTTTTAAAATCCCAAACATGTATCTTTTACATTTATCCCTATTATATTTTGCTTAATTAAGGCTGGCCCAGCATTTTGGTCTGTTAGATTTTTTGGGATCTTGATTGTCATATATAGCTTTGCATCTTCCTTAAATGTGATAAACATACTATCAATCCCTTCATCCAAGTAATTTATAGAAATGTTAAAAGTCATAAGACTAACTCCTTGTATTTTTCCATTCTTTATTGGTACCCTTGCAATGCTCAAGGCTACCCCTAGGTAAAAATGAAATAACCAAATAATAGTGTATCTTAACCAATAAACCAAGCACAAAAGCTTACTTATTGATTGGAACTAGCTAGAGTGACATAATATATACAAATGTGTATGTGACATTATATATGCATAGGTACATATGTGCATGAATACATTACACCATTTTCAAGCCTTCCTCTCTAGGTCTATATTAGTCCAGAAAAGCAAAAGGACTTGTATCTTTTTGGTCCACTCAGATAAGAATGAGAGCCTGGTGAAAATGGTATTGTAACTCACCTTCCAGATAATGAAGTATTGTTCATTATCTCACATTTGCTCAAGTGTAGCCTTATGTCAAGTATTACTGGGTTAGCAATAAAGAATGGAAAAATAGAAGGACTTTGGTTTTATAGTTTTAAATGTACATATGCATGTATATATGCACACATGTATTTATATGAATACATATACATGTATGTATAGGTGCATATATAAGTAAATAAAAGTGTACATATATGCATATTAATTATGTATACTGTATATACAAATACATACTGTGTCTACACATACAAAACATATAATGCATGTTTACATATATATATATACAAATGTGCATTGTATAGATACACATGTGTATGTATGTATACATACACACATGCATACATATATAAACACACTTTGGGGATTGATTCTTTTTCCTCTCCATAGTATGCTGGTTCCAGATTTAGGGATATATCTGACCTGGTCTACATTACAAAATCTTAGAATAGAAAGAGATTTAGAGGTCATATAGGCTATTCCTCCCCACTCAAATCCAGCCTACTACATCCCAACCAAAGGTTATTCAGACTCTTTTTGAAGACTCTGTCCATTAGGCAAACCATTCCATTGTTGGATTGACCCAGTAGTTAGCAAGTTGTTTTTTCTTTTTGTTAACTCATGACCAGAACACAAAATGTGAAATCAGAGGACCTGAGTTCAAGTAGGCCCAGGCTGTGACACTACTTTCATGACCTTGAGCACAAAGGACCTTTTTGGGCCTTGGTTTCCTCAGCTGTAAAAGGAGGAGGCTGTATTAGATGGTCCTCCAAAGTCCTTTTTAGCTCTAAAGCTGACCTTGGTCCTAGGCTTTCCATCCTGGACTTTAGATTAAGGTAGTCTATGCTAGTGGTAAACTTGTGCTTGATGGGATATCTCTACTGTTTTCAACTCTTTTTTTTTTTTCTTTATAGAGTCTTAGAGGACTCCAGAGGTGAGTTAGCCCCTTTTCTAACGGTAGCAATGATCAGATCTTGATTGTGACTTTTCCTTGGCCTTTTGCTGCCAGACCAAACTTCAAAGGATATTGGCCTCCACAGGTAGAAGTAGAATTTCATGTTCAGTTATAATCTCAATGTTGTAGGAAATGGTTCCTAATCCCTTGCTAGCGTTTTCTCCAACAGCCGTGGCAAAGATCTCCACCTGCAGGTCTACCTGCAATCCTGATGCTACCTAAAAGACACCACAGAGTTAACACCAAGTGTTAAAAGGACCAAGCAGATATCATTATATTTACCCTATAATGCAATTGTGGTACAAAGTACTAGGACCAGGGATGCTCAGGATATTCTTCAATATCCTGATGAGGTATCATCATCTCCACCAATGGGATAACATCTGTTCATCATGTGATAATATAGGTAAAGAGTTTTTTAAAAAAAATTTAAGTATCTTTTGCATCACTAATAACAGGAATAATTTCAGCAATAATAATAAAATGCATTCCAAAATAACAGCACTAGGAACAGATGGTTTTAAATAACAAATTCTGACAGGCCCCTTTACTCTTCCCTACAGAAAATGCTAAGACTGCTAAGCATCATAGTTTTTTGAACATCTATATACATTAGAAAGACTGTGTGACACAATAAATAGAGAACCAGTTTGAGAGTCAGGGAGACCTAGGTTTAAGACCTGGATTTGACCCAGATTGGTTTTGTGACATTGGACAATTCACTTAATCTCACAGTGCCCCAGAAAACTCTCAAAGGCTATAAACTACAGATTCAGAGATTAGGGAAGGAAGTGTCCTCGCTAATTCTCTACATCAATGAAATTGCTGATCCAGACCTCTCCCCAAGAAAATACTCCCTCTCTACCCCCCATCTCCCCCAGAATTGACTTAATGGAACTCCACTGTTACTCATAAAATGTCAAGATAACTTGAAAGGGGCAAGGTACTTAGTATGCTAGAAGAGGACCCCTAACCCTCTGAGAAAGATGTATAAGACATGGACAAGATCACACCAGATTAGAATAGAATCATGTGGTCTTAGATTTAGAGTTCTCATTTTAAAGATGAGGACCTGAGATCCGGGTTATAGATCCAGGGGAGAGTGAGAAAGGGACTTGCCCATAGTGGGTGAACAGGTAGCCTGAGTAGGGGGGCCCTGCATGGTGTGCCAAGAAAGGGGGAAATGCAGAAGCCAGCACCAACAGTGGTGTGGCTTAGATCCCATGCTCAAAGCAGGGTCTCACATTCAGCATCAAGTCCAGCCTGCAAAAGAATAACCAAGGTAGGAAACCCAGACTAAAGGTGAACTATGATTCTGCCACTTTGAACCAACAGAGCTTTCCAGCTGGCTAATAGGGTGCAGTCTAGCAGAACTCTATGCTTGCCCAGCCTCAAACCCAACTCAGGCACTTGCCAAATTCAGACCAGGAAGGAAACAATCAGAGTTTGCCCTGAACCAAATCCCTTTGGACGCACTGAAAGCTTGTAATTTCCAAGCTTGTCTTGGAGATCTTGAATTACACAGCACTCAATAGCCCAAGAAATAAGCAACAGAACCAATTTTCCCTCCTGAAATGTGGCATAGCCAGCCCTACATCAAGTCCAAAGTCAGGAAGTGAGCTGGGAGAATGGGAAAAAAAAGGAACCCCACCATAATGAGTTTTCATGGTGACAGAAATGTTCAAGAGTCAAATGCAAAAGAAGAGAATAACTATAAAACATCTACAAGCAATATCTTAGAGTAGAACACAGCTTGAACACAAACTCAACTAGAATTTCTAGAAGAGATAAAGGAAGAGATGAAGCAAGAGTTGAAAAACCTTTTTAATAAATAGGATGAGAGTGATTGAGGAAAAACTGGAAAAGAAGTGAGAGCTACTGAGGAAAAAAACTGGAAAAGGAATTAACAGCTTGGCACAAAAGGTACAAAACTTTGCCTAAGGAACAAACTGTGCAAATTAGAATGGACCAAATAAAAGCCAATGACTTCATGAGGCAACCAGAAAAAGTAAAACAAAGCCAAAAGACTGAAAAAATGGGAAGAAAATGTAAAGTACTTCACAGCAAAAATGACTGACCTGGAAAACACATGAAGGAGAAAATGATTAAGAATCACTGGGCTATCTGAATACCACGACCAACAAAAGAGCCTAGACATCTTATTTCAAGAAATTTTTAAAGAAAACTGACCGGATCTCTTAGAACCAGAGAGCAAAGTGGAAATAGAATCTACTGTTCACCTCCTGAAACCACAAAATGAAAACTCCCAGGAACATTATTCTCAAAATTCAGAGCTTCTAGATTGAACAACAAATATTGCAAGCAACCAGAAAGAAATAATTCAAGTGTTGAGGAGATACAGTCAGGATCACATAAAAGTTGGCAGCTCTGAAATAGTAGAGACCTTGGAAAACGATACAGGACTACAGCTAAGAATAATTTACCCAGCAAAAGTATAATACTACAAGGGGAAAAGTGGACCTGGAGGCATAGTGGATATAGCTCTGGGTGTGGAGTCAGGAAGACTCATCTTCATGAGTTCAGATCCAGCCTTAGACATTGACTAGCTGGGTGACCCTGGGCAAGTCACTTAATTCTGTTTGCTTCAGTTCCTCATCTGTCAAATGAGCTGGAGAAGGAAATGGCAAACCACTCCAGTATCTCTGCCAAGAAAACCCCAAATGGGATCACAAAGAATCAGATACGACTGAAAAAGAACTGACTGAAATGAAATAGAGAACTTCCAAGCATTCCTGATGAAAAGACCAGAGCTACAGAGAAACTTCAAAGTTCAAACCCAGAAGTAAAGAGAAGCATAAAAAGGTGAACATGAATGAACAATGATAAAGGATTAAACAAGGGTAAACTGCTTATATTCAACATGGGGAGATGTGTTTATTCTGAACCACACCATCATCAGGATTCAGAGAGGAAGTCCAATTAGACAAGGCCTGGGAATGATTCTGTTATGTCTCAAGGATCTTAAGAATGGAAAGAGAGGGACAAGAAATACAGTGTGGAGGGGGGCGTAGTTGAAGAAGGGAAAGGAAGGTCAGGGAAATATCTCATAATGAGAGTGTATCAGTATCTATACAAACAAGGAGAAGGGGGTGGGGGAAGAGCTAAGACCTGAATCTTGCTTTTATCTGAACTGGTTAAAAGAAGGAAGACTACACACACAAACAGAGTTGGGTACAGAAATACATTTCACTCTGTAGGGAAATAAGAGGGAAAGGGGAGAAAGGGGAAGGGGAATTAGGGAGGGCAGATTAAGGGAAGGATTAGTCCTAGGCCAAAAAAAAAAAAAACTCTAAGGATGTACACAAATATTTGTTGTTCTTTTTGAGATGGCAAAGAATGAGAATCTGAGGGGGTGCCCATAAGTTGGGGAATGAATAAACAAGTTATGGTATATAAATGTGATGGAATACTAATGTGCTGCACTCTTATCAGCAAAATGACCAACCAGGATTCCAGAGAACTTATGAAAAAACATGCTACCCACCTCTTGACAGAGAGGTGAAGGACTCAGAATGCAGGGACACAGGCAATGTGGAAATTTATTTCAATGGACTATTACCTACATGTTTGTAATAGGTTTGGTTTTTCTTTGAGAAAGTTGAGAGGGGGTGGGAGAGAGGGCGAGAAGGCAGATCTTGACTGATTAAAATACATAAAATCATTTTTCAAATACATTTATTAAGCATCCATTTTTGGTGGTATCACATTGGGCATTGTATTAGGTATACCTTCAGTAACATTGCCCTGAACAACCACAGTCATGTCATTCACAATTCTATCCAAATATCAACCTAATATAGAAAAATTCCATAGTAATATCCTTTGCCTCAGTTTTTGAGATGCCCATCAATTCATCAATGGCAATATAAACTAGTGTTTGAGCTCCAGCCTACTTAATGTCTCAATGATAGTTGAGCTCCTTGAGAACCAACTTCCCTTCACAACCCTGATTCATCTTATGGGTTTGTATGGAAGCAACCCATGATGTTGGCTGGTAGAAGCCACAATAAGGCCTCAAAAATGGAGATGGCATGGTCAAAGTGATGAAGGAAGGAAGGCCTTTGCCTGCTGAGGGTCAGTGGTAGGTAGAAAGTTTCTAGAGTCCCAAAGTCTGAAAATAAGGAAGTTGCAATACTCTTGGTGAGAAATGATTGTGGGCTGGTTGGAGGCCATCACAACAAAGATTAAAAAAAAGAGGGAACACAGAGGCTGACCCTAGGAGCAGTCACGTACTCCTTTCCCTTCTCTGAGAAGCAACTCTTGAAAATATGCACAAACTGGACCAACTATGGGAGAAACATGGGAGGTAGAAAGGCAAACCTCAGGCATGCAAGTTCTGTTCTGAAATTCAGAATCACCTTGGAGGGGTGAAGACTGAGGCTCACTTGCTTAGGAAGGGAAAAAACAAATGGGATGGATTCATCCTCACCTGGCCATTACTCAACTGGAGTAAGTTTGAGTAAGGCAAGTGGGAAGTGGACTCAGCCCCCTGGATTAACTGTGTGTGGAGGGTGTTGCTGTCGGAACCCGGTATGGAACCACAGAAGGTTTAAATAGCTGGACATCACTAAGTAGCTGGCAACATCTCCTGAGGAAGAAAGCTGGACAGAAGAAAGTGAAGAACTGAGGAGGGAAATAGTGGTGAAAAGGACCAGCAACAGAATAAGGGAACCTAAAGTAGTGAAACTGGGAGACTGGGAACCTTCCCGGGTCTCTGGAGGTAGGGGGTGGCTTGACAGGTGGGGCACTGCTTATCTCTCAAGTAATGGACATTGCTTTGTTGTTAATGTTGTTTCTTATTGTTGGTGGTGGTGGTGATGGTGATAGTGATGGTGATGATGATGGTGTGTGTGTGTGTTAAGAAAACTGTTATGTGTTTTGAGGTTTGGGACCCCAAGTGCAGAGCCAGCAGGGGGTGTCAGAATTGGTTTGTGAGTCAAGCTTCCTAGATGGGAACTTTCTACACAATGATGAAACCTGTTTCACAATGAAGAAGAAATCCCGGGAGCCCCAAGCTTCTAGTGGGCTTCTATTCTTTAGAACCTTGAAGGGGACATCAAAACCGGGCCATGAGAAATGGGAAAGAATCGTTTGCACTGTAGTGCCTCTAATAGAGGGCAAAGACTAGGAAAGGCAGTATAGAAAGAATAGATCTGTATGGATTGCATGGAAAGCAATCAGAAAACAAAGAGATTTTTAAAAAAAAGGTTCATATGGTTTATAAATATCAGAACAAAAAAAAGAAAGAAAAGAAAAAGAAGAAAATCAGTGAGACCTTTTCAATGTCTTTGTGAATGCATGCGGATTAAAGAGTATTCAGCTACTCTATTTCTGAGAAACCAATACCTGCGTCTTAATTGAGCTGAGTAATTAGGAAGGTCCTGAGGAATGAAGAAATTGGTGAAATTTTGCAGAATGGGATCTGGGCCACTGCCACCATACAAGTTTACTAAGACTGAGCAAATACATTGAGTGCTGCCATTTTATCAGTTAGAACAGTGGTTTGATTTACACTGCCTGGAAGTCTAGAGGGTGTGTGGTTTGTCCTTCATTCTCGAAGAAGACTATGACATCAGGGACATGATGACATGACTTGCAATTGAGTTTTATTTGAGTGAGACAGGGCTGTCCAAAGTCACCAGCCTCACTTTCTCCTCCAGAGCCATCTGGATCCAGTGGCCAGATATTCATCAGGACGACTGGAGAAGGCTCAGGGTATGTTTTTGCATAAACCAAACAAAAGTTCATCCTGTTAGCTACAAAACTGAAGTGAATTTCAAAGACTCCTTTGAAAACAATTAATACCTTGGCCTGTTTATTGAGCAGTCACTTAATGCCTTTTGAGTTAATGTAGACTTTAAATTGTCAAGAGATTTGACAACTTCAATTAATAAGCTCTTTAAAAGAGACTAGCAGCATCCCTTGATAAGCTACAATGCCTCCTGTCTTAGCTATCTGAGGGAAAGAGAAGTTGAGTGGCATGCCTATGATCATACCAATATTGAGTGTAAGAGGTGGGATTTGAACCTATGTCTTCCTGACTCAAGGTCCAACACTCTAGCCACTATTCAAGGCAGCCTCTCTTAAAAAAAAATTAATCAGGGCACTATAATCAGTCAATAATCACTAATTATCTATGCCTCACGGCTTCCCTGGCTTCCTTCAAGTTTCAGCTAAAGTCCTCTCTTCTGTAAGAAGATTATTCCAGTGCTCCTTAACCTTAAAGCCTGCTCTCCAATACTGTTCCCAATTTATTCTGTCTGTATCATGTTTGTACATAACTGTTTGCACATTGTCTTCCACCTCCCTCATTAGATTGTAAGCTCATTGAGAACAGGGGCTATTTTTTGTTTTTCTTTGTATCCACAACACTTAACAAAGTGCCCCAGCAAATAAAAGGTGCTTAATAAATGCCACTTTGACTGGCAGAAACACATGGCTGTGGGCTATCAAACACAGAGGTATCTGCAACGACTTACTGGCCCCGGTGTGTAAGTCACTTTCAGTCCAGTGCTAGGTGGAGGCTGCTTCACCTGAAATCTAATGCAAAAATACCCAGTTACAGATATGCAATAATAACAGTTCACATTTATATACTGCTTTATAGTACCAAAATGCTCTCTCTTAAGCTGTCTTACTTGCTCCACTGAACCATAATCTTGTGAGGCAGGTAAGACAAGCATTATTATCTCTCTGTTATAGTTGGAGAAACAAAGGCTCTGGGACTTAGCTCTGGCTAAGATTGTCCCTCTAGAAAGCAAAAAGGCCAGGATTCCAACATTGAGCCTTTGGATTCCACGTTCACTCCATCCTGCTAGCATCTATAAGAGCTAGAATTCATGATGGCAGTCACAGAGAATGAACTGCACATGGACAGGACATGATAGTGATGTACAAGGATTGATCTTTCTCAGGCAGACTTCTGTTCACATCAATCTTCTCCCCTCCTCCCAATTTATTGGTAGCTTCCTGTTAACTGGACTACTTGCTGTTATTCTCACATGCTACTCCATCTCCCTTTTCTGTGTCTTCATGCCATCTATTCCTCACCTCCTACAATGCCCTCCTTCCTCACTTCCTGGAAAGCCCTTCCTCCTCCTTCTGTTCCCAGTAGGTCCTTAATATGTTAAAATCCCTTCACAGTTTGAATGTAACCTACCTTTCCATGCATATTTCACATGATTTTTCCTTACAAATTATGTTGTATCCGAACTGTCCTACTTTGTCACTTACAGCTCTTCAGTGTTGAAATACCACCTAGGTGCCTTTGCACAGATTGTCTTCCATGCCTCCAATGCCTTTTGTCCTCACCACTAATTCTTAGAATTTCTGAGGTTCCCTCAAGGGTCAGCCCAGGTATCATCTCCAACTAAGGTGATGACACGTGAAAAGAAGGCATGGATGTGAGAGATGTTGTGGAGATAGATATCAACAAGACTTGGCAACAGACTCTATATATAGTGTGAGGAAACAAAGAGTTTGTGAACCTGGGTAAATGGAAGGATGGTAGTTCCTTCAACAAAAATAGGGAAGTTAGATGGAAGGTTGAGTGTAGAGGGAAAGATAATGGGTTCAGTTTTGGATATGTTGAGCTTAAGATGCCTATGGGATATTCAGATGGAGTTGTCCAGCAGGTCTTTGTAGATGTGGTACTAGAAGTTAGTAGAGAGATAAGGTCTAGATATGTAGATTATAGAGTGATCTGCACAGAGATGATAGATAAGCTCATAGGAGAGGATGAGGTCATCAAGAGAGAAAAATTTGTCTTTGACTCCCCCCACATCTGCCACAGTGCCTTCTACATTTTTGGCACCTGTGATTTTAACAGTGTAAAGAGCTCCCAGTGAGGACAATTCCTCTACCAAAGCAGATCCATAGCTTAGGGGCACTCAAAGGTTAAATGACTTGCTCAGGGTCATGTAGCCAGCAGATGTCAGAGGTAAGTCTTGAACCAAAGTTTCTCTGACTCCAAGGCCAGTCCTTTATTCACTATGCCATGGTATTTCTCATGCATTGAACAATCGTTTAACTCTTGCTTTTGAAATGGACTGGCTGAGAGGGAGCATAGCACAGAGGAAAGAGTAATGGTTTTGGAGACAGAGAATCCAGGTCCAAATTCCACCTTCACCACCTGTGTGACCTTTGGGAAGCCCTTTCACTTCCTTGAGCCTCAATTTCTTCACCTGTAAAAGGAGGGGTCTTAGACTCCTCTAAGGTCCCTTCTAATGCTAACTCTAGATTTTATGACCCTATGAACTGAATTTGCAGTAGATGTTTCAAGCCATAAGAATAACAAATGGTTAGGAGAAGTATTTGGGGGCATGTTGCCCAACCTTCCTTGATACAGTTCTTAATGTAAGCTCATAAAGTCAATCAGTGCTAGAAGTGACTGTAACATAAATCTCCATTCCACTTATTAACTGTTTTCTGGGCCAGGGCAAAGTTCCTTTCTGGACCTGAGTGCATGTTTCAGCTTGGTATATGGCATGGATATTGGTCTGCTGGCTGCCAGATCATTAGGTTAAAGAATGAGGGCTCTCTTGGAAATCAGTGGTGCATGGGATCCTGGAATGCACTGGCTGGCTAAGGAGTTTACACATTTGGAGAGATGGGAAGCATACAGGGCTTGGGGAAACTTTGGAAACCTCCATGCTAATAAAGATTGTGAGCCAGCCTCTTTCCCCTGCTGTGGTTTGTGGGTTCTGCATTGTGGTTAAAGAACCTGAGTCTATTGGAATGCCAAAAAAAAAAAAAAGTGTACCTCCACCCTGACCTCTCCAACCAATTAACTTCAGGATTGGCTCTGAATTGGCCACATTTAATGAATTGCTGAGTGAAGTATAGGAAACTGAAGCTCTGGGTTAAGAAAGACAGAATCTGAAGGGATGGATTTTATTTATTTGAGACTAGCCTCTCTAGCTTTCCTCACTCATTTTGCCCAGTGAATGAAAAAGATAGTTTTGATGGTAAACAGTCAGTTTGGTTGGGAGCAGACCCATTCCAGAAGGCTGTGATTTAATCCAATGAACCATGACAGTGCCTGTCTGTCACAGTTGTACAAGCCTGTAATCCCTATTGCTGGAGAGGATGAGGGTGGTAGATTGCTAAAGTAAGTTGATTAGGTATCTGTACTAAGTTTGGCATCCATATAGTGAGCCACCAGCCTGCCTAAGGAGAGATTAACTGGCCCACATCAGAAAAACAGAGGAGTCTAAAGCTTCCCTATTGATCAGAATTGGGATTGGGCTTCTGAGATGCTGCTGTATTTTTAGCCTGGGTGAGATAAGGGACAGAAGGATGGAAGGATAGAAGGGAGGAAGGAAGGAAGGAAGAAAGGAAGGAAGAAGGAAGAAAGGAGGGGAGAATAGAGGAACAAAACAGGGAAGAAAGGAAGGAATAAGTGGAGGGAGGGAACAAGTGAGTGAAGGAAGGAGGAAGGGAAGGAGGAAGGAAAGAAAGGTCCAGAGAGGGAAGGAGGGAAAATGTAAGAGAAGAAGGACAGGAAAGTTCAAGAGAGGGAAGGAGGAAAGCCATAAAACTTGAGGACACCAGGGGAATTCAGCTATTATCAAAAAGAGGCAATGTGGTATAGTGAAAAGAAGCACTAGATTGGGAATTGGGAGGCCTGGGTTCTAGTCTCAGTTCTGCCACCAGCCAGGTGGGTGACCTTGGGCAAACCACTTAACATTTGTGTGTCTTAGTTAGCTATCCCTAAAATGGAAGAACCAAACTAGATGATTCCTCAGATCTCCTTCTGGGGTCAAAAAGTCCATGATTCAGATTTCCCTTCTTGCCCTAAAATTTTAAGAATTTATTTTAAATTGGAAATGAAACATGTGGTGTTTTTCTTTCCACCCCCAGATTTATTTCCCCCATGGGTATGGCTCTTGAAGGCTTCCAAGGCCAGTTTTATGAGAAAGTGTAAGGATGTGGAAAAGAATGGAAATGTAGCCCCCAGTAGCTGAGCATGCTCGAGAATCCTTCAAGTAGAAGCTCTTGTTTTCATGTGATTGTCAAAGTAGCAGAACAAATAACCTTAATTGACAAGAGCCTTACCAGGTGCCCTTTCCTCATCCCCTCCCCAACCCCCAGAATTCCAGAGGGTTCTTTGAGGCGTCAGGCTTTCACCAATGCTCTAAGTCACCAGGATACATTTTCAGCTTCATTTCATACAACTCCCCCTCCTGACCTCTGTGTTCCATGCCAAACTGAACTTGACACTCTATCTTCCTTCACTATACAGTTCCATAAAACATTCCTCTTGCCAACAATGCACTGAAGTTGGGAGAAATTGAATGACTTGCTCAAGATCACATAGTGAGTAAACGTAGGAAGCAGGACTCATGTCTCAGTTTTCCTGACTCCAAGTTTAGTGTTTTGTCTGGGCTGCCTCTGGAAAAAGGTGAATTGCTTATTGCCATGAACTTTGACCATCTCTTCATCCTTGTGCTCCTAGAAATCACATTCAAAGTTGGCTACTTGACAAAACAGAAACAAGGACAATTCTATGTGATCCAAAGTGAAGAGATGTGTTGACTACTAAGTACCTTAGCGATTCATATGAGAAGCTTAAATGTACAGTTCTCTACTACCCAACATAGTACAGTGAAGAGCACTAGACTAGGAGGAGCAACGAGACCTTAGTTTGACAATAATTACTCTAACAACAACTGACATTGTGATAATACAGATTAGTATTCTCATACTGATGAGGATTATTACTACTGAGTGAGTAGCAGCCTTACCTGCAGAAATCCACACCAACATTCCTCAACTTCACTGTGGCTGCATAGGTGTGTCCCTCCTTCAAGACTCCAAAGTTCACCTCTGGTGGAAGAAGATGGAAGCCAAAAGGGGGTGGTTTTGCACTGTTCATGGCAGCAGCAGCAACTGAGGAAGTGTATACTCGACCCCCAACACAGTCTTCTACCTGGATGAGAAAGGATGGGACTTGTAGAATGGTTTGTAGGCGTTGATTCAAAAATTTAAAATGAAACAAAAGAAATCTCAAGTTCCAGAGAGGGGGAAAGCTGAAGTTGACAATTTGTAATACTGTTATCCAATTTAACAAATTCAACAGGCATTAATTATTTGTTAGCAGCAGAGTCAGGCCCAGAACCCAAAGTTCCAATCTTGGAGAAACTTAAGATCATAGCTCTAGAGCTGTAAGGTTCTTTAGAAGTCACCAAGTCTACACTTGTATAAGTGTATTGCTTGCCTTCTCAATGAGGCTATGGTAGGGGTGGGGAGGGAGGAAGGGAGAGAATTTGGAACTCAAAATTTTAAAAATGAATGTCAAAAATTGTTTTTACATGTAATGGGGAAAAATAAAATACTAAATACATTTTTTTAAAGGCAAAAAAAGAAGTCACTGAGTCTGACTCCCTCTTTTTACAGGTGAGCAAACTGAGGCCCAGAGAATGTTAAAGACTTTCCCAGGGTCCTACAGCTGGTGAGCATCCAGGGCAGGTACTGAACTTGGGTTTTCCTGACTCCAAATCCAGATAGACCCTAAGATGCTCCTGTCTACAGATGATATTGTGCTGGTTGCATCAAGCCCTGAGACATTGCATAGATTTTTGGAAGATATCGGTCACCATTCAAAAAGCTTGGTCTGGCCATCCACAAAAGAAAGAAGAAGTAAATGAAGAATGTACATTGTGACATATATTTGGATGGAAAATGTATAGAGCTTGTCCATAAGTACTTATATCTGAAATAGACTGTACAGATGGACTAATTCTGCCCAGTATTGAACAGGAGGAAAGTAGGCTGTTTTGCAATTAGGAAATTACAAAGATCCTTTAATTATCCCCCAAAGTTGCCATGGAAACTAAGCTTCATTTTTTTTTTTGAAACTGGATCTCTCTATCTTCCCCAGGCTAGAAGTAGAGCAGCCACCCATGAGCCCAATCTCACATCTGATGGCATGAGAGCTTTGACCTGCTCCATCTCTGATCTGAACCAGTTTTCCCTTCTTTAAGCAACCCAGCCCCCAATCACTGCTCTTGGTAGCTCACCATATTGATGCTGGTGCAGATACCCAATTGGCTTAGCTCAGAAGTACTGAACTCAAGTAATTCACCAGTCTTAGCCTCCCCAGCAGTAGGGATTTCGAGTGTGTGCCACTATGCCTAGCTCCCCATCTTTTTAATACAAACATTCTAATGATGTTGTGTATGATAGCAAGACATGAAATACAACAATCTATAAAGAGCTAAAAATGAATATCATTCAGAGGGCAATGGAAAGATGCATAGTCCGTGTGAGCAGACTGTAATATTAAACCAAAGAAGAACTTTTTTTTTTAAGCAATTGGGGTTAAGTGACTTGCCCAGGGTCACACAGCTAGTAAGTGTCAAGTGTTGGTCTGAGGCCGGATTTGAACTCAGGTCCTCCTGACTTCAGGGTGGGTGCTCTATCCACTGCACCACCTAGCAGCCCCGAAAAAGGAGGTTTTTAAAAGAAGAGTAAAAGACTTCACTAAGGAACTGGCACTATCAAGAGAAATCAGGGAAGATCTCCAGCCCACTCGGTGAATTTAGGGGCAGAAATAAAAAAGTTGGAGGAGTTGTGATCTGAATCACTGGTGAGAGCTCCAAAACATGGATTGCAAATCTATTTGATTACTTCTTTAAGGGGTGTATTGTAATTATATTCATATAAGTCTTGAGTGAGTCTTGGAGGAATGCCTCCAGATACTTTATGCTCTTTGTCATGATTTTGAATGGGATTTCCTTTTCCATTATTTCCTCTTGAACTTTCTTATTGCTATATAGAAATGCTGTGGAATTCAATCGAATAGCTTATCTTCCAAACCCAAGATGAGAGGAAGGAGACAGCAAAAAGACAGGAGGAAAAGGAATACCAGGGCAAAGGGATGTTCTGTGCCATCCTAGCCTGATGGAACAAAAACGTTTGGTTTCTTTTTTGTCTTTGCCAACGGTCAAAAAGGACTAGAGTCAGGAAATCTATTGCATTGTCATTTTGTGCACGGACAACAATTTAGCAATAATGTGGCTACAGGAATGTTGATTTCTAAGATGAGGCACTGGGTTGCTTCTGGGACAATCCAGAGTTGATTTTGTGTTTAAATCAGTGTATATGCTCTTCTAAAAATATCTGATTGATGTCATTATTCCATGTTTATCAGCAGGACCTGAGCATGAGTTGATTGAAGTGATGCTTAAATGCCTTTGTTGGAGGTATGCAAGCTCTCTTCACACTTACTATCCACCCTCCCCCCTAAAATGACTTTGTATTTATATTGCATATGCTTTCTATATACTTATAAATGGATATATCATCTCTCTCAATAGGATATAAATTCCTTGAGGACTGGGCCTTATTTAATTTTGTCTGCATCACCATCACTTAGCATACTGCCTGTAACCTGTGATATAACAAACACTTGATTGATTGATTGATAGATAGATTGATGGGTCAAAGTCTCACCTGTTGGGTGGGGCAGTGCATTATTTTTAATAAAAAGAAAGACAGTGCCTGCCCTCAAGGAGCTTATAATCTAATGGAGAGAGACAACACACAAAAGGGATAGGGAATGTGTTGAGTGGGAGAGGATTGGGCACCAGAGGATACCTGTTACAGTCATCTTGTTGCTTGGAACTGAGACCAAACAGAGCTGCAGATATGAAGTAGAGATGCACTCCCAACCCTTAGTATGGTGCCTGGCACATAGTAGGTGATCAATAAATGTTTATTGGATTGGATTGGACCTTTTGAATGGAGTAGCAGTGTGCCTAGAACCAAGGATTAAGTCTATATGGAGGCATCATAGCTACTGGAGTCAAAAACCATATATACATGAGCCCAGGCTATAACTCCTCACAAGCCTACAACCTGTAGAGTTACTCTGCTGGACTGGCCAATAGAGTTGAGATCTTGCCATCTTCATCCAATATGCAAGTTTCAGTTTATCTTCATAGTGTGGTACATTGCAACTGGCTCTTAACAAAAGCATTTTGGATTAGACTGGATCAGAATCTTCTGCTCACAGCACTGCAATGCAGGTAGTTAGCAATTCTCCTTATCCCTGGGAGACCTCAATGGACTTACCATGAGCAAGCTACTTAGGCTATGGAAACTGATGGATGTATCGTTGTATTCCATATAGCCTACAGCTGCTGCTAGAAGCCAGTAATGGCAATGAATAATAAAAAAAAAAAAAACAACTTCATGTAAGTTTTCCCCCCTTACATCCAAAAAAAGTTTATTTTACCTTCTTAAGGGGTAGAGACTTCCTTGGCTTAGAACTTTTCAAGTAATTTGGTAGCTTTACTTTCTCCTTCCTTGGTTGTCCAGCAGCATTTTGCAGCAGTGACTGTGTTGGAATCTTCACAGGCATCCACGATGATTCAGAGTCTACTGGAAAGAAGGTGTTTTAATTACTCTGGATTATTCTTTCCAGACATGGTCTTTATTTATTGCCTCTCAGTAGCACAAAGAAAAGCTCAGTCAAGAGGAATACAGAACATGTGCAAGAGAGGAGTTTAACCAATGTTATCCACTAATCAACAAATATTTATTGATTCCTTTCTAAGGGTAAAGCTTTTTTTTTTTCTGAGTGCTGCAAAACATGTGAAGTAATGTAGCAATGTAAGAAAATGTAAGAAATGTAAGACAGTCAGTCTAGTTGGAAAGATGATAAGTGAAAACTTTAAAAATTGTATAAGTAAGGTGACCACATGTTTTGGTGGCAGAGAGTTTTCCCAGACAACAGGATGCTTTCAAAATTTGGGGCTTAGAGGAAAGAGATGGTCCATAATGGAGAAGGATGTTCTGAAGGGGTTCTGAGTCCCAAAGCTTGAGGAATTCAGGAAGACATGTCATAGGAATGAGGGAGCTTACAAATATAATATCTTTAATCAAGGCGAGGCTATTTCTCATTAGCTAAGTTTCCTTCCTTCCCATGTTTAGTTGTTCTTGGAGATTAAAAGAAACATTAAACCATGACATTTACCTTACAAATTCATAAAACACTTTACTTCACCCATCTGGAAAAAAATCTCTTTTTAGATATGACCACTGAAAATGTATCTTTAAAAATTGAGTCTGGTCCAAAATCCTTCACAGACTCAACAGCTGCAGCATCCTCCCCAGTTTTCCAGACCTCCTATCTGCTTTTAGAAGGACTGCAACATGTTGGTCTTAAAGAGAAGCTTTATAAGAGTGAGATCTTCAGCTTGTAAAGTGATTTTGTGCTAAACTGGTGGTGTGACGGTCCTCTCATCCACTCTCCACTTTGGCTCTGACTCAGCTCTCAGTAGTGTAGTTCTAGACTGTAGTGGTCTCAGGCATTTATTCAGCTCTGTTTCTGGGATGTGGCCCATTTGCTAGATCCTAGAGCCTAATTTGGTTCCAGGACTGTTCAAGGGTTGACCCAGAAGTCTGGTTCATGCTTGGGTTTGCCCTGGAATAAATACAAACTCCATGGAAAGACCCTGGAATTGATTTAGTTTCCCATGGTTCCTCCTGTCTGGGAGTAGACCCGGGACGTAGGTGTCCTTTAGCAAAGATGTGCTTAAGCATGGGTTATATGTGCCTCCCTACTTGACTCACATGCCTATGACTTTATTCTGATGTTCAAACTACCCTGTAACCTCAACAGGAACTGAAATTGCATCTGGAGAGAGATGCTGTTTACCTTATTTTCCTCCCTGAGGGGTTCTGGTAGTGAATTCTGTTAGCAGAAGCAATAGGATTTGGCAAGTAATTGATACTTCAGAACAGAAGGGGTTCCATCCTCTACTAGTTTTTATTAAAATAAAATTCATGAAGGAGAACCTACTATTTAACTAATTTCAAAAGATTCCACACCATTTAAAGAAACATGCTAAGTGAGAAAGCTTCTCTCTCTCTCTCTCTCTCTCTCTCCTTTCTCTCTCTCTCTCTGTCTGTCCTCTCTCTCTGTCTGTCATGTTTAATCAAGGGATAAAAGTAATACTTAAATATTCTTTTAAATATTAAAATAAATATAATGACCAACTACCCCTCCTATGCCCTAAACTTTAACTCTGATAGCTTAAATGGCAAAAGATAAATTAAACAATGTAGAAAACCAGATTTGCTAATTCACACAAACAAAACAAAACATATTTTTCTTTCAATCATATAGGTAATTGAGAAAAAGCAGGCCTTTGACTTGAATTGATAGGCTGCAATTGTATAGATTTTGCCTGGCTTTCTAAGAGGTGTGCATAACTATGCCAAGGAGATTATGATTGTATACTGTAATCATAGAAAGTCAAAATATGAAGTTTTATCTTGCTACTTGGGACAAATCAACATGGCTTTGTGGGTTCATAAACACATTTTTATCTTTTATAGTATTAGCTCATTCTTTCTATGTAGACTTAATGATCATCTCTACCACCATTGCTGCCCTATTGTAAGTCATTTGCAGCTTTTGAGTACTTCAAGCACTGCCTAAAATTGAAAGCCCCAAAGGAATTGTGATACCAAGGAAGTATTTCAGAATATAGTCACAAACTCATATTACAATCTCAGTGAGCCATGGCTGTGTCTAACACTGTGATCTATATAGAAGCATTCCTTGATTGAAAATGAGTAAGTACAAAATCATCAGAAATATAATGTTTTTCTTCTAGGGTATTCAAGACTGTATACAAGATGGTTTAAATTCAGGAAATTTCAAAAATCACTTCTTATGAGAGCTTTTGTATGATATAGTGAAACTTCATTTATCATGAAATAAAACCAAGACCCATAGCAGTTTCTGAATTTTGCTGACAATATGTTGCTTGATAACAAAATTGAGATTTATTAGGGAAAGGGAAAGGGACTAGAGCTTGTGGCTTCATTGGTATAGGAAACTTCTAGGTGAGGAAACTCTATCAATTTAGGTCAGCACCTTCTCTGCAATTTACAGTTTTAAAGGGCTGCCTAGAGCAGTGGTGTCCAACTCAAAACGGATCCCTGTGGGCCATATATTGACTTAGAAAACCTCAAATTTACATTATCTATGTTGTATTGAAAGCAACTAAGTGGTGCAGTGAGTAGAGCACTGGGCCTGGAGTCAAGACGACCAGAGTTCAAATCTGGTCTCAGACACTTACTTGCTATGTGACCCTGGGCAAGTCACTTAACCCTATTTGCCTCAGTTTCCTCATCTGTCAAATGAGCTGGAGAAGGAAATGGCAAACCACTACAGTATCTTTGCTAAGAAAACCCCAAATGGGGATATGGAGAGTCAGACATGACTGAAATGACTCAACAAAATGCTGTATTTTTATTTATTGTGTTAAACATTTCTCAATTACATTTTAATCTGGTTTGGGTCTCACTCCATCTGGGCCTCATAGCTGCTCGAGTTTGATATCACTGGCCTAAAAGCACTAAGAGGTTAAGTGATTTGAACCCAGGTCTTTCTGGCTCTGAGGCTAGTTTTTTATCCACTCTACCTATCCTGAAGACTCAATAACATTACAAAATGGGGAAACACCATCGTGAAAGGCTCCCCTCATCTATCTGTCTTGCTTTTTTCCACCTGACTGTAAATCTTAGTGTCTCCAAGCACTCAGCTTTAAGTTTTGCCTCAAAGCCTATATATGAAAAGAAAGCCCTACTCCACCTAAAAAGAATGGAATGAAGAAAGGTACTATATTTACTTCTTATCCAGCTCTGGGAGAAGGATCAAATGACAGTTGGAATGGTTTCTGTAAATCATAACAACTCCATCCCTACTCCTCTACTTGGGGACGGAGTAGAAGAGGAAGAAAAGAGGGAAAAAAGTACAGGAGGAAGAGAAAGAGAAGGAAGAGAAACACAGGGAAAGGGATGAAAGTAAAGAGGAGGAAACCTGTGGTAAGAATGCTCCAAAGTGGTTTGTATCTATTCAGATGTCAGTTAAATAGAATGAAAGCCCTATTTCCTCCCTGGCTCACTGTTGTCTTCTAAGCTCTGATTTCAACATTCCATTTTGACCACATCACCAACTGCCTGCTGGACAGCTCCATCTGGATGTCCCACCAACTCAAACTCAACATGTCCAAAACTAAATTTGTTATCTTTTTACCTAAACCCACTCTTCTCCCAAACTTGCCAATTTCTGTTGTGGACATTGCCATTTTCCTAGTCACCCAGATTCGGAGCCTCAGAGTCATTTTCAACTTTTCACTTTCACCCCATGCCCAACATCCAACTATTTGCCAAGTCCTGTTGATTTTATCTCTACAACATCTCTTGTATACACCACCCTCTCTCTTTTCTGACCACAATCACACTAATTTAGGTCTTGACTAATCACATGGACTATTGTAGTAGCCAAGCTTTCATTACCTCACGCTTGGATTGTTAAAATAGCTTCCCTCTGACCCTAGATTCTTCCTTGTAATTTACAGTGCACATCACTATCACATTAATCTTCCCAATAAACTGTTTTCATCACGTCCATAAAACCCAAAATGGTTCCTCTGACTAAACTCCTATCTATGTCATTCAAGACCTTCCATAAACTAACTACACCATATTTATCCAACCTTTTCTTTCACTCATCCCCACAATAAACACTTTATTTCAGTCAGACTCATCTCTTTATAGTCCTTTGAATATTCCTAAGTCTATTCCTTTGCTTATACTGCTTCTTTTGCTTGGAAATCCTTCCATCTTCCTTCCATCTGTAGCAGTGAGGGTTAGTGGAAAGAACACCATTCCAGAATTCACAAGACCTGGGTTCTAGTCTTGTCTCTGCCAATGGCTATGTGGCCTTAGCGAAATCACCTAATATTTCAGAGACTTGTTTTCCTTACAAGTAAAATTAAGGTTTTTGACTAGGTAAGATAAAGATTCCATGAAATCCTTTCAATCTTACCTCCTCCATAAAGCCACCTCAAGTTGCTGTAGCCCACGTTGATCTCCTCCCTCCATAAATTCCTATCACATTTATTATTTGAACCACAAACTTCAACACAAAATTATGCTTTTTCCTATGAGTGCTATTCTTTTATTCTCAACCAGATTTTAAATTCCTTAAAGGTCAAAGGACCCCATCTTAATCTTTTCTTATGTTCCTGTTACTATAATAGTGCCCCAAACTGTCAGATCCTGAATCATTCAGGGCAGTGGAGAAGAAATGGCACCTCTGTCATCCCCTCAGTTTAGAAGGACTCCACATCTACCAATATTCCAATAGTGAACAATTTCTATTAGATAGTAGAACTCTGACTCATCTGCTTTCTGGGCCCCATGGTAATTTCTTGACCTGATATAAATGGGAAAAAAAAACCCTACACTTAGGCCAAAAAAATCAATAGCACAAGTCCAGTATAGAGAATACAGTTAGACAACAATGTGTGGAAAAAAGTACATCAAGGTCTCCAAGAACTTAAAAGTTCAATATTAATCAATGATATGACATTGTACTGACATCTGCTGTGTCTCTTCTGTGCCTTGTAAAATAACATAGGTATCAAAAATAAGGGCTTTTGTTTTAGGGGGAAGTTTGAACTTTGCAATTATGAGAACTTTGCAATTCCCTTCTGTTGATTCTGGGCCCAGTTTTGTGAGTCAACAATTTGCATGCAATGTCTTTCTGACATATACATGCATATATCACATATGTGTCATGGACCCTTTTGTCACTCTGATGAGGTTTATGGAACCCTTTTCAGAATAATTTTTTTAAATAAATAAAATAAAGTATGTAAGATTACAAAGGAAACTATTTTGAAATATAGTCATCAAAATATATGTTTTAAAAGTCTTAATGCAGTTTTAGTTTAGAAAGCTACTAAAATTTAAAGCTGCACTAAGACTTTTGGGATATTTTTGTTGTTGTTGTTCATGGATTCCAGATTCAGGGTCCTCATCATAGAGGGTCTCTTGATACACTGTGAGGCTAGCTAGATTGCCCAGGGACACAGGGTCAGTAAGCAGCAGACTTTCAAGGACTTTCTGATTCTGAAGCTGGCTCTCTATCCTATATATTCAGCCATGGAATAGTAATGAGAAATAGGCAGGAAGAAGATTATGTTTTCCATTTGAGAGATAAGAAGAAAAAACCAAAGGGATATGAAGCTACTTGCTCAAAGAGGCCCTATATATGTGCTTGAGCATAGAATGGGTGCCATATTTCCCAATATTCAGGTTAATACTATTTCCATTGAATCAAACTACCTCTCAGCACCAACTGAATTAGAATGAAGGTTGATGTAGTTCAAAGAAACATAGAATGTTAGATGAGGAAAGGACATTAGAGAACATTAATCTAATCACCTCTTTTTGCCAATCAGTAAATTGAGGCTCAAAGAATTAAAGTGACTTTTAAATATTACCCAGGCAGTAAATAGAGTTAGGATTTGAACTCAAGTTCTCTGTCTGTATGTTCAGAGTCTTTTCCATTATGCCATGTCATCTCTCTTTCTTTTATCAAGGGTCAAGCAGTGATTGTCCAATTTTCTGCCAAAAAAGGTCCATGATCCAAGTTAGGGATAGGGACTAAACCTGATTTCATTGATACAGGGAACTCCCAGATGATGAAACTTGCTCACCAATGCCAGTTGGCATTTTATCTATACTTTAGGGAGTTGCCTAAAGCACTTCTTGAGGATTATATCTAGGTCTTTCTGGACTAAAGTCTGGCTCTACTGATCACACTACATTGTCTCTCTTCTTCAGTGGATTTTTGTACTTCTTTTTCCATTTGGCCAATTCTACTTTTTAAGGTGTATTTTCTTCAGTATTTTTGTGGCTTTCTTACCAAGCTGTTGACTTCACTTTTCATACTTTTCTTATATTACTTTCATTTCTTTCCCCAATTTTTCCTCTACCCTCTTATTTGATTTTTTAATCCTTTTTGAACTCTTCCAGGAATTCTTATTGGGCTTGTCTCCAATTCACATTTCTTTGAGGCTTTGCTTATATCTGTTTTGGCATTGATGACTTCTTCCAAGTTTGTGTCTTGATCTTCCCTGTCACCATAGTAACTTTTTATGGTCAGATTCTTTTTTGTTGTTTGCTCACCTTTTCCAGCCTACTTCTTGACTTTTAGCTTTATGTTAAAGTTAGGCTCTGCTCCCAGGGTGGAGGGGGGACTGTCCCAAGCTTCAGATTTTTTGTGCTGTTGTTTTTAGACCTATTTCTGGAGGTCTGTATGTTTTCAGTGCTTCCAAGGTAGTATGATCTAAGGAGAGGTATAGCTACTGCTCTCCTGGTCTGTACTCTTCCTCCCCTGTAGGCACAAACAAGAACACTTCTCTTGGCCCTGGAACTGTGAACAGGTCCTCTGCCTTTCTGCAGCTGTAAGCACTAGTGCTCCTTTCTGCCTTGGAACTGAGACCAGGGCTCCTACTCTCTTGTGAGCATCTATCAGTACTCTTCTCCACCCTAGAACTGTGACCAGAGCCCCTACTCTCTTGTGAGCAACTATCAGTACTCTTCTCCACCCTAGAACTGAGACCAGGGCCCCTACT
>NW_020954560.1:2690668-2755641 GCF_900497805.2 Vombatus ursinus | reverse complement strand
TACTCTCTTGTGAGCATCTATCAGTACTCTTCTCCACCCTAGAACTGTGACCAGAGCCCTTGCACTCTTGCTACCACGAGTGCTATTGTTCTTCTTTACCCTGGAACTGTGACCCAGAACTATGCATGGACAATTCAACAGGGTACTACTGAATCCAGTGCCAAAAGAGGGTCTCTTATAATCTCTTTTTGACCAGTTGTCCAACCCCCTGCCATCTGTAGGCTGAGAGCTCCCGAAGATGCTGCTGCTGCTGCTGAAGCCACCTCTGAGGCCCACTGATGGTGCTGCCACTGTATGTGCTCCGAACCAGCAACCACCCTGGTGTCACATACCTCTCCTGATGACCTCCTCAGTTGTTTTGGGCTGGAAAAATGTCTCATGTTGACATTTTATTGGTTGATATACTCCAGAATCCTATTTGAGGCATTATTTTAAAGTTGTTTGGAGAGGAATGTTGGGAAAGTTCATTGAGTTCCTGCCTTTACTCTACCATCTTGGCTCTGTCTTCACTATCCCTCGAAATAGCCCTCAATAAAAATCAAACCAGTAGATCAGTAATTCTATATTGTGTAAAAGTGGATATGATTAAACCCTTCTTCTTCTTTGTTACTTCCCATTTTAGGAACAGCCAAGAACCCAAATGACCTGTGATTTATTTGCTCCCTAGTCAGGGAACTGAGACACTCAGGTAGCCTTAAAAGCCACCTCCAGCTTCATAGTTCCACATTCAGTAACTTATGTGGAAGTTCCTATAATCTTTCAGAAGGTAGGGACTTTCAATTTGAGAAACAAAGAATTACAACAGATTGTTGCCATACCTACGTCAGACTTTGTAAGGTAATCACTGGGAAACATACTGATGGACTCCTTGGTTTCTAGTGAACTTTCTGATACCAGAAGACTGAGCAATTCAGAAGAATCTTGCAGTGGTTCTTTAGATGATTGACACTCTAGAAAACAGGGATTATTTAAAAAAATGACTGCTATACTTATAAAAGATTAAACAGATAATAAACTACAGATAACAAATAATTAATTGTCAATTTGTAATCCAATAACTTCAGGAAAATTTCCAAGACACATAATTAAATATTTGTTCACCGGAAAGGTAAGTTGGCTCTAGACCACATTATAAAGTAGAAGTCTTTTCTTTAGATTTTCCCTTTTTCCAAATGTTTCCCTTTCCCTCTCCCTGTAGTTCCCTTTCAGCTGTGCTTTCCTCACTCCTCCAGGCACCCAATTCTCTAATTTTTCCTCTGCCATTCTGTTTTCTGAAACTTAATCCCAGAAAACAACTCTAAACTTATTCATACTAAGGTGTAAATGACTGATGAAGTTTAATGTCTTACTTCTTCTATAGGGATATTTACATTCTTATAAAGGACAAAACCATCAGCCAAAAAAATGAATCTGAAATAGTGGCTTTTTAGATTTAATGACAAGAAAGGTGTTTGGGGGATATAACAGGTCTTCTTATAGCCTCTAAATCACATCAAGTAAGTGTCTACCTATTCAGCCTACCTATACCATAGCTAGAGCTACCATTTACATAGTACTTTTTAAGCACTGCAAAGTACTTTATAAATATTATCTCATTTGATCTTCATAATACCCCTGGAAAGTGAGTGCTGTTATTATCCCTGTTTTACAGATGAAGAAATTAAGGCAAACAGAGGTTAAGTGATTGTCCAGCTAGTTAAGTGTCTGAAACTGGAATTGAATTCAGTTCTTCCTGATTCCAGGTCCTACTGTTTCTCTACTGTGCTACCTATGTTCTTCCTGTAGAGCTGGTTCTGCTTATAAGAAGAATGGCACATACTATGTATAGGGGTGGGATATTATTTAAATAAGGTAACTCAACAGGAAAAGAACAACACTAAAATAATCACCTGGATCAACATCAGATGTGCTTTGAGAAGAGTTTCTGCTTAGCTCTTCCGATTTCTTTTGAAAGAGTGGAAGTTTTTTAGAAATAGCTTCCAGGTTCTGATACTTAAAAAGAAAAACCAAAAGGTGAAATTTAGCAGAACAGAAGGACAATTTCTATGATACCAACACTGTTCAGAGCAACTGCCACCATGATTCCAGAGGAATGAACCACACTACCCACCTCCTGACAGGGAGGCAATGGACTCAAGCAGTCAAATGGACACGTTCAATTTGGGAATTTGGTTTGTTTTACCAATTCACATTTGCTTTTAGGGTTTCACTTTTCTTTTTCTTTTATTTTTTTCAGTGGCGGGGGGGAAGAATGGTGAATACTTGTTAATTGAAAAAAGTAAAATAAAATAAAAATTAAAAAAAAAATAGATGTGTCTTAGATTTATACACAAAGCCACTAAGAAGGAAGGTGGGAAGAAACATATGGAGCTAAATAATTGATGAAAATTACTTAGGGCAGTTTTCATTCTATATTTAAGAAAGCCCAAAGAAGGCACACAAACTTATTGAAGAGATGCTTGTGACATAGTCTTTTAAAGATTGATGATTACCACTCTCATTTATGCTAATTACCCATAATTGCTTTCAAAGACACAATGGTGCTTCCTTTTCAGCTTTCACCTGGTGGTGGTGGGTGCCTGGGTTATTTATAATTCTCATGGGAGGATTGGGCCCAGAAGGAGATACATCCTCTAAATGGGGCCTGGTTTTGTGGGCATTACAGCACTCAAAATATCACAGCTGTGAGGAAGTGGACTTAACAGAAGGGACCCTTGGGACAGGCGTAGTCAGTGAATCATTGATTTTTATACCTATAAAGGATTTTGTTCCATTTTGTTTTATAGATGAAGAACCTGAGGCCCAGAAAGATAATCACTTAAACAAAATTATCCTAGAAAATTAGTGGTAGAATCAGTACTAAGACTAAGCTTTGCCCAGTTCCTAGTCCAGTGGTGTTTCCACTGTACCATATTATGGAAAAATACTCATTTGGTAGAGGAGTTTACATAGGGAATGGTTGAAAGGGTAAGTGGGGCAGAGGCAGGGTGTTTGTGGGGGGAAGAAGATAGAGGTATATGATATTTTAGCAACAGACTTCCACATATGGGGGATAAGGCATGAACAAAGCAAGGGAGGAAATAACTGGATTTGGAGTCAAATGTGACTTTATTACTTGATGTGGGGAAATCATTACTGTCTATGGGTCTCAGTGTCCTCATCTGTAAAATGATGGGATTGGACTATATGACCTTTAGGGTCCTTTCCAGCTCTAAATAAATGATCCTATGAATCAAAATTTATCTTCTCCTCCATTGGCTTGCCAGAGTTCAGAAAGACGACTGATTTGGGGGATCGTGGCTAATTGAGGAGACCAGTGCAGACATTGCTTTAGCCAATGTCTAGAAAAGCTCAGCTTGAACCTTACTTAAAACATTTATACAACAACTAAGGTAGAAACTCTTAAACTATTGTATTAGACTGAAGTTAATTACCTGGGTCATAAATATCTTGCCAAATTCAGACTGGAAATATGGTGGTATTGAATGATTCCTTAACCCTACCAAACAGTTTTGTGCTTCTTTGATGTCCTTCCTGGTAAGAGAAAAGAAAAAGGCACAGAAGAGAATATGATCTTATCTTATCACATTTCCCCCCAAAATTGCCCCAGAAAAGATACAGGATTATTAACAGTATAAATGACAAAGAACAACAAAGTAATGTGTGCTTGAATTAAACTGCACGGGTCTTTTTTGTGTACATATGGTTTGATCAGGCTTGCCCCAGACACGGTTAATATTAATCATAATTTCCCCTTTCAGAAAGCAGACTCCTGTATAGATTCAAAATAGCTTAGATTTATGTAGTCAGTCGGTAAGCATTTATTAAGTACCTACTGCATGCCAGGCAGTGTGCTAAGCACTATAGTATTTTAGGGTTAAAAAATTCAACTGTGAATATGCATTAAGTAACTGCTATATGCAGGACACTGTGTTATACTTTGTGGCTGCTATGAAGACCAAATATGGCACAGTTCCTGTCTTCATGGAGCTCACAAATCATTTGGGAGATATGCATATGTGATTATTCAATCTGATATTTACATGTGATGTAGATCATATGTGGTATGATATTACATGTGTTATATATGGTATATACAAAAGATATATGATATATACATATGTGATACAAAAAGATGCATGAAAAATGCATTTGAAGTATGACTCAGGGACTTTGTCAGGTTCAGGTTGGAGAAGAATCTTTATTGATTGGGGATATTGAGTAAGATTTAGGGAGAAGGCAGTATTTGAGTTGGGCCTTAAAAGATGGTAAAGATTTTAATGAATCAAGATGGTAGATTGGCCTGGGAGAGTTGGTTGGTGATGGTTTTAGATCAAAGACATTCAGGAAAAGGAAATAGTGCAATAAAGGCAAGGAGGCAGTACCAGACATATCTGGTTTGGCTACAAGACTGAGCATATGGAGAAAAACAATATGCAGTAAGGCTAGGAAGGTTGGGTGGATGGTATCAGGTTGGAAGGCCTTGAAGGGCAGACTCAGGAGTTTGAAATTTTTCTGTTGACAAGAGTGAACCAGGAGGGACTCTAAGCAAAAAAAAAAAAATGTGCATAAGCAAGATTTTTGACCGGCAGGACCACAAACGAAAGATTGGTAGGAAGAGAGAGAGTAATGGAAGGAAGAGGAAGCAGAATGCTACTGTAATAATCCTGGTGGATTATGGACTATTATAACACAGATAGTGGGAATAGGGGGAAGGGCTGGATTTCAAGGAAACCACAGGAAAAGAATTGATGGACTTGATAGTTGTTTAGATGTAGTCAGAGGGCTTAGGAAGAGGGAAGAGTCGGAGATAAAGCAGATCGAAGAAATAGGGAGAGTGATGCTACAACAAAGGACATTCAGAAGGGGGATCCATTTGAGTATTTGCAAAATATAATCAAATCAGTTTGGACTCCACAGAGTCTTGCTCTGAAACCTCACTGAGGTACGGAAGTGACCTTGAGTTCTTAGGAAGCTAAGTTAGTAGAGCACTATCTTTATCAGTTACCACCACACTATTTATTGCTCGTTGACTGTTAAAAACCCTTTTGATTCAACAGCACGAGATGACACCTTAAAAAGCTCTCTTTCAATAACGTCTCCCATACATACATCAGAATTATTCTTTGAAAGATGTAACAACAGCAACAGTCTTTTTCTCTGACTTCATGTCTGCTGATGTGTGTAAAACAGTGTTGTATACTTGACAAAGGTGTTGGCCACTGTCGTGGAGAAAATACAGTAGAGATAATTTGATTTGACAATAGATTCCTTATGAATAGGGAGGTCTATGGATGTGGATAAACCTGTCTTGTGCATAAAATGGTGACGGTTTGAAGTAGAATTAGGCCAAGTCTGTCCTGGAGTTTGGTAACTGTTAAGTGTCTCAGAAAAACAGCAAACAGATGAGGAAAACTGATGTTATTTATCTTGAATTGCTTGCCTTATGAGAACCAATTGGTTCTTGTTGTAATGAAGCAAGAATGTCAAGTGTTTTTTTCAGGACCACAGGTAGGAATTTTGTAATAACGGGCCCTTGAAAACAGATATGGAATATTCAAATGTCATTGAACAACTAAATAGTCAATCAGCTTCAGCTGGTCTGAATCTCACTAGTGTTTTGAGCATGACATTAGTGTAAAACTTTTGGCCCACATTTCCTATGCACTCACTATCATCCAGGGTACTGTGAGAGGTGTATAGTTCTTGTTATGAAGCTTTCAATCTAGTTTCAAAATAACTTTCATGTTTGTTGAGCACTTTTTGGGGGGAATGGAGAACATAAAACTAATATTGTATTGATGAAAAATGGGTACTGGAGTGCTGATATAAACACTGAGCTTACAAGGCTTTCATCTCCACCAAGACAGGAACTATATCTTATTTAAACTTCAGATTGACTAATGCCTTGAATTGCCGCCTGGAAACAATAAGTGCTTAATAAATCTTACCGGGTTGTTAATTATTAAGCAATCCATATCATAGGCAGGCAATGATTAGGGCTATAGGAACGATGGGAGAGTTGGATGACTATTCTGTTTCTCATCCCGCGATTTCTTTCCACTATTAATTCAACAACGTAAAACTAGGCAGCACAATTGGAATGTAGTCTGTTGCCACTCTGGAAAATGGACATTGGAATTTCATGAATAGCGTATGAAATGTCACAATCTACAATTGGATGACCCCAAGTCTTGAGGAGGGGAAGTTTTATAAAGACCCTAGGCATGCTGGGAGGCTTTTATATGCCTAAAGCATGGTGGGGAGACTGGCTTAATACCTCTTTGAACTGATCATCATACCTGGTCTGTTCCAGTTTTTCTTTCCAGCGTTCCGAGGGTTTTGGATGGCTACATGAAGGGGAAGAAAGAGGTGGAAAAAAAATGGGGTCAAGGCAGTGCTGGCATTTTTACAAAGCTGTCCAAAGCTTATAGGAGGAAACTAGCTACCATTTCATGAAATGTTAATCAAATAAAGGAGACTGGACTTTGCAAACTTTGATGTGGATCAGAACTTTTGGAACTTGTAGCATGGAATCCTGTGCTATAAAATTAACCTTGTTCTCTATTTTTAATTTTTAAAAATCATAAAATATTTACAAATGAGAAATGATACATTATTATAAACATACTAATAATCATTATTATAGCTGATATTGATATAGCACCTTAAAACTGGCAAAGCATTTTAGAAGCATAATCTCATTTGAGACTTGCAACAACCCAGTGATGTGGATACTACAGAGATTAACGGCTAATAATAGTTGAGTCAACTGAGGCTCAGAGATATGAAGGAGCTTGACCACATCACTCAATGGATGTCAGAGGTAGCATCGGCATTCAAGTCTTCCTGACTCCAAGGTAGCGTTCTACCCACAATACCGACTCTCAGAGCTGTGACTCATGACTCATGTTTACCCGTGAATCATCTTACCTCCACTTCTCCCAGTTTATTCTGGCTGATATTTCTGGACTAGCCAGCGCACGCTTGTACAACTCTGCCAGGTGCACTGCAACGTTAAGGAAACGGAGTTAAGTTTCTACTTCCCCTTAGTACAGTGAACACAACTAATGTTGACGTCACCTGGCTCCCTGATGTTTATTGATTTCCCACAGTCCTATGATTGAAAAGAAGGGCAGCGTTTAATTGACCTAGTTATCTTAGGAGTTTGTCTGAACACTCAGTTAATAATAGGAAATATCATGGGATTCTCCTTAAAAAACAAAAACAATAAAACGACAAACAAAAAACCAGACCTAGTGAAAAAGACTCCACAGTAAGGAATTTCATTCAGACGTGTACACAGTCATAGAGTTGAGCTGGAAGGACCTCGGGGCTCATCTAATCCAACCCCTTTGTTACAGAGAAGGAAATAGAGGCCCAGAGAAATTAAGTGACTACGAAATAGAGGTAGGAAGCATCAGAGGTGGGCTTTGGATCCAGGTCCTCTTAGTCTAAACCTAGCGCTTTCTCTGTTTTGCTAAATTGCTTCTTCGTCAGGAAAGCCTCGTTCTTGGTGTTAGCATTACCGATAATAAATCTGTATTATAGTTCTCCACCGGAGCCTCCCTGAGAGCCATATTTAGGGGTAGGAAACAGAAGGACCACAAAGGATCTTTGAGTCAACTTTTCTTGGCGCGCACTTGGGTACAATCTATTCTCAGACAATTTCTGATGAAATGTCTTGATTGCTACTCTGAAGGTGGGCATTTTTTGATCTTCCTTCTCACCCATGTCCCATAACCAGCAACACACGGCAACGGCTCAGAGAGTTATGGGTGGGGTTTTTAAGAATGCGACTGGGGAATACGATGATCCAGGACGACTCCAAAGGACTTATGGTGGAAAATGCTATCCACATCCAGAGAAGAACTGATGCAGTATGAATGCAGATTGAAGTATATTATTTTCACTTTCTTTATCTTTTTCATGATTTTTTTCCTTTTGGTCTGTTTCTTCTTTCACAACATGACTCATACGGAAACATGTTTTGCATGATTGCACCCATATAACCTATTTAAAATTCTTACTGTCTTAGGGAGAAGGGAGGGGAGGGAGAAAATTTGGAACTCACAATTTAAAAAAATGAATATTAAAGTTGTTTTTACATGTAATTGGGAAAAATAAAATACTATTAAGAAAAAAAAGAATATGGCCAGGGAGATCAAAAATATCCCCTTGTTCCTTCCTCATATGAGATTTACCTTCTTATTTCTAAGACACCATAGCACATTATTTCTATCAGTGGCCCCCACGGTCAATTGGACCAACTAAAGGTGATGTTTCATTCTTTCAAATTTGAACTTCTGTTAGTCATACATCCACAGCCTCACTGCACATCCCCTACTCATGCAGTGCATTTTAAAATTCTAAGTTAGGGCAGCTAGGTGGCACAGTGGATAGAGCACTGGGCCTGGATTCAGAAAGACCTGAGTTTAAATCTGACCTCAGACACTTACTATCTGTGTGACCCTAGGCAAGTCACTTAATCTTGTTTGTCTCACTTTCCTCATCTGCAAAATGAGCTGGAGAAGGAAAAGGCAAACCACTCCAGCATCTTTGCCAAGAAAACCCCAAATGGGATCACAAAGTGTTGGACATGACAAAAATGACTGAACGACAACAGGAAGTAAAGGACCCTTCATTTATCTTTATTAAATGTCATCTTTTCAGAGCCTATCAGTTTATTTCGGCATAGAACACAGTGTGAGCAATGAACCGTTGCAATGGATGAGTAAGAAGGGAGAAAATTAGCAAGAAATACCTATCTTCAAGGTACTGATCTTGACATTTCATATGAAATGAACTGAGAACAGGAATAAGAGATATTACAAAGGTATTATATTGCACATATAAAGTGTATGAGAGATATTACAAAAATAATTAGCAGGACTTGGTGACTGATTAGTTATGGGGCTGAGGAAAAATTCTTCATTAGGAAAGACCCTTTTAAAAATAAAATTCTAAATGTATTAAGGACAGAGCAGGGAAGAAGTACCTTATATGAAATCCCCCAATATTATTTTTCAGTGTAGTTTCCTCTGTGTGGCCAATCCCTAAGTTTAAACAAAACATAATCTGACATTTACCTTCAGTAAAGTGATCTTCTTTGGTTTTTTCCATTTTAGGGAAAGACTGCAATGAAGACAGAATCATTTTATTATTTTTAAAGCTGAAATTCAATCTAGATATTATTCTATTTATAAAAGCAATTTTTATGTCAATGTTGATCTATAATGGAAAAACAATCCTAAGATGAATTAACCACATTCTATAATTCTTTTCACTCAGGTGTTGCTTTCTCTTCAATGATTCTTAAAAATGATTATTATTTTTTAAAGGTATACATAAATATACTTACATATGTATAAAAGTGTACATTATATGTTGCCTTGCTAACATATACATATATACACATATATTGCCTATGTATATAAGTATATATTAAATATGACCTTCCTAACATATGCATATGTATTGCCTTCCTAAGAATTAACAAAACCACAGCATCTCGGAGTTGGAAGGTATGTAGGAGATTATCTAGTTTAAACCACAAGTGAACAGGAAATCCCTTTACTATAACTCCAACAAGTGATTATTCAGATATTGCCTGAATATATCTAATGCACAGAACTTACTACTTCCCCACACTATAACATCCTTACACAGCTCTAGTGATTAGGAAATGTTTCCTTACATCAAGCTAAAATGAGCATCTCTACAGCTGCTACACATTACTCTTCATTCTATGCTCTGTGGCTAAGCAAAAAAAAAAAAAAAAAAATTAATGCCTCTTCTACATGACAGCAGCCCCAAGAGCAACTAGGTGGTGCCACAGTGGATAGAAGGCTGAGCCCTGAAGTCAGGAAGACTCATCTTCCTGAGTTCAAATCTGGCCTCAGACACTTACTAGCTGGGTGATTCTGGGTAAGTCACTTAAGCCTGTTTGCCTCAGTTTCCTCATATATAAAATGAGCTGGAGAAAGAAATGGCAAACCACTCCAGTATCTTTGCCAAGAAAACCCCAAATGGGGTCGCGGAAAAGTTGGACAGGCCTGAAACAACTCAACCACTACCACCACCACCACCACATGACAACTCCAGCCGTGTTCTATATTGGAAAATAGTTATCATGTCTCCCATCCCCCTAAATCTTCTCTCCTCTAGACTAAATTTCCACATTTCTTTCTTGAATTCCTTCATCCTCCTGGTTGTCCTCTATTGAATGCACTCCACCTTATCAACATGCCTGTGATGCTCAGAACTGACCACGGGTCTCCAGATAGGAAATGACCAAGGCAGAGACCAGTGTGATTATCTCCCTCTTTGTTCTGGACACTAACCTAAGATTACATTAGCTTTTTTTGGTAGCCACTTATCACTGTAGACTCAGTGAGCTAGCACTCCCTGAACTGTTTGCTGTACAGCTATTTCTTCCCATCCTGTAAATGGCCTTCTTACTGGCTCTTGTATACAACACTCCATCTCCTGGTGCTTTTTTACCAGATGTTCTTCCAACCCTGAAATCAGGAATTTTGAGAGCCTCAAATCACATAACAGATGTAAAGCACTTCGCAAACCTTGCAGTGCTATGTAAATTCCAGTTATTAAATATTACTATTATTGTTATGATCATTATTATTAGCCTCTAGGCACTAGACTTCCAGGCTGTTGATGACTTCATTTCCTGAGCCTTCTACTGCATTCTTGCTGAGCTCAAGCAATGTTCAGAGGGCAATACAGGGGTGTGCTGGTAAATGTTTAACACTGGGGCTCTCTAGAAAAAAATGCACATAGCCTTCTTAATTTAATCTATATTGTTAATATTTTCTTAAGTCCAGACAATCAACAAAACAATAAATGAAGCGCTGATTTGTAGTAATTGACTATTTCTGAGGTATAAATGCTCGTACCAAAAACTTAACGATTGACTCTCTTAAGCCTGTTAGAGCTGGCTCCAGCACTCCCCTATCTGGACTGCTATCCCTCCTCACATCACCTACTAGCTTGCCTGACTTCCTTCAGGATTCAGCTGAAACCTCACTTTCTTCAGGAGACTTTTTGCAAATCTCCTTAGAGCTAGTGTCTTTCCTCTGAGATTCCTGCCCATCTATTCTGTACACATCTTGTATGTATGTAGTTGTTTGCCATTAGAAAGGGAGCTCCTTGAGGTAGGGACCATGATTTTGGCCTTTCTTTGTATCCTCAGAGCTTCCCACAGGATTTGGCATATAGAAAGTGCATAATAAATGCTTATTGATGAGCTAATTTAAAAAAAATATTTGTTTTATCCTGTGAAGATAGCTTTGTTAGCTTACTGTTGTTTGCATAATTGATCAACTTACTATCTGAGCTTTCTTTCAAACTGTTGATAAAAATATTGGTTGTGAATAAGGGTCTTTTTTCTCACCAGTTCCCTAAATATCTATTCTTCCAAAGACAGTGAAAAGCATCAAATTCTAAGGCTCTCCAACTAAAGAGGAGGTCCTAAAGAAAACCTGGAAGTTACAATGGGATGTTTGCAGACATTTGCAGAAATGAGAGACTTTAAGGAGAAGGGAGAGGATGTGTTTAGAGTGGCAACAATATTACCAAGGAGGCTTTCTTTTGGCATGTAGAACATCAAACAATGACTCCACTTAAAAAGAACCCATTTCCACTCACCATGACCAGCTTGAGCAGGTCTGCAGCATTGCCTCGCTCCTCCTCTGTCCGTGAGTCCTTAACGGTCATTTCCTGTAATTCATCCTCCTTCTTTAGGATGTGGTTTATGTAATCCTAGTTCAACAAGGACAATGAAGTCCAAGAAAAGGGTGATGATTTTTTAAAAATAATTTAACAAGGTAGACTCAGATACCAATATTTGGAGCTTTTAGGGGTTTCAGGTCTGCTGGCTGTGGAAAATACTACAACAGGGATTCTTAGCCTGGTATCTATAGATCCCTTAGGGGAGAGATTTCAGGGGATCTATGAATTTGGATGGGAAAAAATACATATATCTTAATTTTCCCTAACAGAACATTTGCCCTGATAGAAATTTAGTATTTCCTTTAATTATTTAAAACATCATTCTCAGAAGGCACCCATAGATTTCACCAGTTTGCAAAGGGGTCCATGAAACAAAAAGGCAAAGACCTTCTTCAATACTAGAGTTTTCTTTCTCAGCTTTAGTGGTCAATTTTCATTTATTACGGGAAAGAATATAATATCATTTATACTATTTATACTATGTATATATGCACACACATAGAGATTTATAGATATATCTATATTTATCTGTCTATCCATCTCTCTATGTATCTATGTATCTGTGTCTATGTATGTATGTATGCATGCATGTATCTATCTATCTATCTACCTACCTATCCATTTTGGACTTACATTTTTTGCATTCTATTTTCCATCAGAGCGTGACCTCCCTCTGAGTAGGCATTGTTATGTAACCCTACATACAACTACCATTGCTTACCCAGAGACCCTTCCTTAGAGTGAAGAGCTCCCAGCATGACTAATGGGCAATATGTCATGGTCATCAGTTGTAAAAATGGTATCAGAAAGACTTTCACTTGTTGTTCACTTTCAACAAGATGTGACCAGGATGGTGCAAGGCCTTGAGATCATACCATATAAAGACTGGGGCGTTTAGCCTGGAGAAGTAAAGGTACAGAGCGGGTGGGGTAGCTATCTTCAAGTGCCGAAAGTCTATCAATGTGGAAGAGGGATTATACTGGTCCCATTGCTGTTCAGTGGTATCTGACTCTTCATGACCCCATTTGGGGTTTTCTTGGCAGAGATACTAGAATGGTTTGCCATTTTCTTCTCCAGATCATGTTATAGATGAGGAAATTGAGGCAAACAGGGTTAAGTGACTCGCCCAGGGTCACACAGCTAGTAAGTGTCTGAGACCAGATTTGAACTCAGGAAGAGGAGTCTTCCTGACTCCAGGCCTGGCACTCTATGCATTTTGCCCCTTAGCTGCCCTACACTGGTTCTGCTTGGCCCCAAAGGGCAGAATTAAATTTTAAAGAGGCACTTTTGGATTGACATAAGGAAAAAACTTATTAATAATTAGAGCCATCTCAAAGAGGAATGGTCTGTATAGTAGGGTAGAATAGAAGGAAAAACGAAGACTAGATCAGTGGTGTCACATAGATAGAAGTGTAGGGCCACTAAATACATAAGAATCCCTCCAGGCTATATATGGACTTAGAAAACTACAATTAATATAACCTCTGTTTTATTGTATCTTCATTTCATTGGGCATTTCCCAATTATATTTTAATCTGGTTCAGGCCACACTAAGAGTGTGATGGGCTGCACGTGGCCCATGAGATGTGTGTTTGACACCTCTGGATCAGATGGCCACTCGCAGGGAGAATTGTTTAGATATGAGTTAGACTAGATGGTCTATGGGGTCCTTTTCACCTCTGAGATTCTGTGATTAGGAAGGGAGAGATGGTCTTGAGAAGTAAACAGCTGGTTAAAGAGGTGGGGGATTTGGCCTTTTGGACTACCATTTAATGTCTATGAAGAATAATGCTTTCTTGGTCAGTGCTCACAAAAATATACATGTTTGGAGTCTTATAAGTCTGATCAAAAGGACTTTAAATTCTAAGGGAAAAGAGAAGACTTCCCACATGTATCTGCCAAGTGAGATATCACAGAAGGTAGTAGTTGCAACATAGGAAGAAGAATAACCAAAGAGAGAAACAGACATTTTAGGTGACTCTATTCTAAAGGAGAACCAGCAATAAAATTCATGGCCTCTGAATGGACACACAAACAGAGTATGAACAATAATCTATAAATGCAAGGAGGTAAATTTGATCTTATACATATCACTGAGACTTAGTATTATTAGACTTATCAATCACAGGAACATTGGAGGTGGAGGTGATGATGTGGGAGTGCATTCTAGGACTGGGGGATAGCCTGTGCATACGCATTTAGATAGAAGAGGGAAAATTATATATGAGGAACAGCAAGTTTGGGCTCTCATTTACCTGAAAGGCTTATCAAAGTTAGATCTATTGGTATAGAAATCATTGTATATGGTTACATTTTCCACTATTTGCCCTTGCTTAAGAGTTATGGTTACACACACACACACACACACGCATGCACACACATACATATATGTTATATGTACACACACACATAGGCACACACATATGTATATACATTTTAACTCTCTATCCACACATACACATTGCTTGTGGAAAATCCAAATAGGATGCATTTTCACGTTTCACCCCTCACTTCAGTTCATGTTAAAAGAAGGCTGTCTTCTGCCTCTTTAGAGGGGTCAAAATCACTGAGTGCACTGGCATTAATCACACAAACAAAAACATAGGCAGTCATAAAGTTTTTCATTGGTAATAAGGCACATGGACATAAGTCACATAGAAAAGATAATCTAAGTAGATGGCAAGAGGAAACTTGATTGGGAAGAAAACAACATTAATAAAGACTGCCTAGTAGTTAGGAGGATCGGACATCTGTCTCTTCTTTCCCTTCCTCCCTAGCTCAGGGAGCAGAGGAACATCAGTTCCAAATATCACCATCTTGTAATAACACCCCGCCAGAGGTCTGGAGGATGGAGAATCAGACATCCAGATCTAAGAAACACATGCTTGACTCTGATGACCACTATTCCTGCTCCAAGATGGAAGAACTGCTTTTTAAAAGAGTTTGAAGTCTATGGTACCAATTGCATTTTTCAAAAGGTAAAAGAAACAATGAGGGACACTGCTACACAATTCTGATTTTAATGAATAAGGCTGCTGATATATAAACCTTGGGAGGAAGTGATCACAGTATCTTCAAGTTTGTGATAGAAGATGAGAGAAAATCTGGGCATAGATATCTTCAATATTAAAAAAAAATTTCAAAAAGTTCAGATAAATGATAAATAGAGTCTTCTGACTAAGAACTGTACAAGGGAAGCCTGTGAGAGAGATGGGAAGCTCTCGAAAAGAAAATCCTGAAGACAGAAATACAAATTATTCTGCTGAAAAAGAAGAGAGGGAGCTGTCTAAAGTGACCCCTGAGGCTACCCAAGGCATTCATCAAACAGCTTCAACTTTAAAAAAGATCTGCGTAGAAGATGAAAGGAAGGGAAAGTAAAGTAAAAAAAGAGGGAACATGTAAAAGTGGCATGATTCTGTAAGAAGAGTGTCAGGGGCACTAAAGCTGAGAAGGCAATGAGGCTGGTGATAGATGGGAAGGACATCAAAAAGAGAGACAAAGATTCTAGGGGCAAGAAAAAAATGAAAGAAAGGGTAGGACCACTATGCCAGGTCAATGAGAGGATAGAGAGAAGTTATTTCTGTTGTTTCAACTTTTGTTTTATCTTTCAAGGAAAACTATTCTTTCAGACAGGGAAGGATAGAACAAAAGTGGTGCAGAGGAAATTGAAACCAAAGACAAATGAAGAAATGGTAAGACTGGACTATTGAATCACACAAACAAGGACACAGACAAACACAAAATTCTCATTGATGATAAAGCACATGGACATACATGGAAAAGAGCATCCATGTGGATGGCAAGGGGCATAACTTCCTTTTTCCTTTGTCTTTGTAATAGCCTCCTTTTTTTTTTCTTTTTTGAGACTGGGTCTCTCTATCTCTCTCAGGTTAGAAGTACAGGGTTCAGTCACTGGTCTAGTCTCCCTCTGATCAGTAAAGAAACTTCAACCTGCTCCATTTTTCTGACCTGGGCCAGGTCATCCTGGTGGCCTCCCTTTCTAAATGGGTGACCATACCAACACTGAACTTGCTATGGATGTCCGATTGGCTCAGCCCATTGTAGCCTAAGAGACTTTCCAGCCTCTACTTCCCTAGTAGCAAAAATTACACTTACAACACCATGCCAGGTATAGTCTCCTAACCGGTCTCCCTCTTCCAGTCTTTTCCTCTCTTTATTTTGTTCATTCAGGATACTGCCAAAATGATAGCCCTGAAGCATGGTTGTGAGTAGGTCAGTTCCTTGCTCAAGAAGCTGTAGCAGCCTTTTATTGACTCTAGGTTAAAAAGCAAACTTCTCTGATATTTAAAGCCTATCATAATCTGCCTACCTGTGTAGGTTTGTTTCACATTATTCCCTAGCACGCATTCTACATTCCAGTCAGATTGTTTTACTTATTGTTCCCCATATACAACGTTCCATCTCCCACTTAGGTACCTTTGCACAGACTGTCTCTCATATCTGGAATGCTCTCCCTCCTAACTTTTACCTCTTTGAATCCCTTGCTACCTTCAAAGCTCATTTTGGTGCCACCTCCTACATGAAACCTTTCTTAATTCCCCAAAGTAACTGTTTCCTTACCCCTCAAATTCCTTTGTATGTATTTTGTATTTACTCATCAATGGAGATCCTACTGGTAGGATATAGTTTCCTAAAGGGCAGGAACAATTTTGCTTTTGTCTTTGTATCAACTACACCTACCCTGGTGCCTTATATGTAGTAGGCACTAAATAAATGCTTTTTGGATGAATAAATGAATGAATGAAGAGAGAGTTCCTAGCTTCCCTTAATGAGTTCCTGAATAAACTTTATCCTATGCTACTGAAAGAACTCCTGGGATTACTGAACCACTGTTAGTGACCTTGGAAAAATAATGGAGAGGAGAGGATTCTGGGAAGATGGCAGAGTAGGTTAAAAAATTCCAAGCTCTCCAGATTTCCCCCAGAAACAAGACTAAATAGCACCTCAGGCAAACATAAAGTGGTAAAAACAAACGAGAGTTGGGGCAGAATAGTGGTCCTCCTGGGACAATGGGAGAAGATTTGAAGAAAAATCACAGGAGGAGGTTTGGTCCCTGTGAAGTCAACACTTCCAGGCTAGCTCTGCTGAAACAATAAGCAGTGAGCCCCGGGGCTAGGTGGGTTGGGAGGTAGCCTCAGTCTCAGCCACAGGAATTTTCATGGACAGTGTGGGGATTTGGGTGCCTGAGTGGGGGAAGAATGAGGGAACCTTTGCTGATAAGGGACGCTAGGCCCAGCTGGCCATGGGTGAGAAGGAACCAGCATATGCCTGATGAGTGCACAGGCAGTGGCATGGGGACATTGCTGGCTGTTGGCACTTACAGGAGGGCAGAGTTGTTGGTTTCAGTTCCAGGCTTGAGGGGAGAACTGAAGGAAGATCTGAGGCCAGAGGCACCATCCCCCATACCCTAGAACTAGAGGTGATTACAATAATAAGCTGCTACAAATAAAAAAAAATAAGCGGGCAAAGGAGAAAGAACCAACTATAGAAAGTTACTACAGGAATAGAGAAGACCAGGGTTCATTTGCAGAGGAGGATACTGAAGCAAAAAACAAAAACAAAAACAAAAACAAACCTTGGATGGAAGTAATCACACCATCTTCAAGTTTGTGATAGAAGATGAGAGGAAATCTGGGCATAGATATCTTCAATATTAAAAAAAAATTCAAAAAGTTCAGATAAATGATAGAGTCCTTTTACTAAGAACTGTACAGGGGAAGCCTGCGAGAGAGATGGGAAACTCTCAAAAAGAAAATCTTACTCCAAAGAATAATGTCAAATGGTCAGCTCCCCCAAAAGAATTCATAGAAGAACTTAAAAAAGACTTTAAAAACCAAATGAGACAGATTGAGGAAAATTTAAAAAAAGAACAATCAAAGAAAAACAAGATTATGAAAAGAAAGTCAACCAATTGGAAAAGGAGATCCAGAATCTTAAGGAAGAAAAGGGGCGAAAAGGATAAAATAAAAAGTGCACAGCAGAGAACAAAAGAAAACTTACAAGGAAGTAAAGAAAAGATGGATAGTTCTGAACACAATGTGTAGTATTTATTATATAGGCTTTCTTGAAATGGAAATCTAGTGCTGTATATTTTTGAATCCTCTCTTACATTCTGCTGTGCACATGACAATGCTTTCTTTGTCTTCTCTTATTTTGTATTTAAGTTCAAAATAAATTAATAAAAAAGGAAAAATAATGGAGAATTGTAGAGGTTATCACAGTAGCTATCACAGAGGTAAAGGTTGCTTTGCTTTTCAAAAAAAAAAGGGAGAAGGTGTAATTTTCTAACTATAGGCCAGTGAGCTTGACTTTAAAGCCTGGCAAAATTCTAGGACACATTATTAAAATTATTACATGTTAGCATTTAGATAGAAAGCAGCAAATAGAACAAAAGTGGGAAATGTTCAAAGTTGGAAGAGATGTGGGAAGATAGGCATACTTATATGCTATTGGTAGAGCTGTAAGTTGGTCCAACTATTCTGGAGAAAAATTTGGAATTATGTGAGAGAAGTTGCTAATCTGTTCCTATTCTTTGACCCAGAGATCATATTATAGGAAACATACCTCAAGGGGATCAACAACACAAATGTTTTGTATATTGTTGTTGACTCCTTTCAGTCATGTCCAACTCTCTATGACCCCATTTGGGCTTTTCTTGGCAAAGATACTAGAGTGGTTTGCCACTTCCTTCTCCAGCTCATTTTATATATGAGGAAACTGAGGCAAGCAGAATTAAGTGACTTGCTCAGGATCACAATTATTAAATGTCTGAGGCCAGATTTGAACTCAGGAAGGTGAGTCTTCCTGACTCCAGGCCTGGCACTCTAACCACTGCACCACCTACCAGCCCCATTCTATATATGCCAGCATATATTCATAGCAACGCATTAGCAAAAAAAAAAAAAACCCTGGAAATAAAGTAAGAAACTACTGAATAAATTATGTTTATATGAATATAATGGAGTATTATTTTATTGTAAAAAATGACAAATATGAGAAGTCCAGAGAAAAATGGCAAGATATAATAAACTGAGGCAGGGTGAAGCAAGCAGAATTAGGACAACAATACACACAGGGACTACAGCAATGTAAATGAAGAGAATAGACACATGAAACTGAGGGCTGATCATGCCCAGTCCTAACCCTGGAAAAGAGATGGAGCACCTTCCTCCTTTGGGGAGATAATGACCTCATAGTTCCAGTTACCTTAAGAGAAAACTGCAGCTTTAGTTTCAGCTCATTCTTAATGACCTCATGCTGAATGAACTGCCGGACCTGGAGCACTTTGGGGCACTTTCGGACAGGTGCAGGTAGGTAAGCCAAGTGCAAGTTCCCAATGCATAGACCCTTCCAAATGTGAGTTCCGAATGGGGGACCTGGAATTTTTTTCTGTAAAGACAAAACCACCATCAATGATAAAATAAGCAACTTACTATGTAGAATGTTTTATAGTTAAAAGTATTTTTTGATCCCTGGCTGGTCTAGCATCTTCCCCAGTACATTTTGTTTGTTTATGAGACTGGATTTCCCTATCTCATCTCAACTGGCAGTTGGGCCTATCACACTGTTGATCAGCATGGAATCTTTTTTTTTTTTTGTCTTTTTTTTTTGAAGGCAATTGGGGTTAAGTGACTTGCCCAGGGTCTCACAGCTATTAAGTGTCAAGTGTTTAGTCAGAGGCCAGATCTGAACTCAGGTTCTCCTGACTTCAGGGCCGGTGCTCTATACACTGCACCACCTAGCTGCCCCTGACCTGCTCCGTTTCTAACCTTGCCTGGTTTGTGCCTCCTTAGGCAATCCTCTCTCTCCTAGGGACCTGCCATTCTGGTGCCAGACTTAGTGTGGATCCCCCATAAGCTTTAGTCCTAGCACAGCTCAGAATTCTTGAGCTCAGGTGACCCACTAGCCCCTGACTCCTCAGAAGCAGTGATTGATTATAGGTGTAGGCCACCCTGACTGGCTTCCCTGATACATTTCCCTAAGACTTTTGTTTCTGGTAGTTTGAAATCTAGATGCTTAAAGAATGGCCGGTGGCATGCAGATGGTTTCCAGGCAATGTTATACCATGGAGAAGAGATCATTGTCCAGTATTCATTTAGGGCTAAAGAATTTCCCATTCCTCTCAGAATGAGTAGATTCTGGGGCAGGTTAGCACAGTGCCTGGCATACAGTAGGTGCTTAATAAATGTTAATTGAGTTTGAATGCAGATCAAAGCATGCTATTTACTCTTTTTTTCCTTCTGTTTTGTTTTCTTTCCTCTTTCTTATAGTTCTTCCTATTGGTTCTAATTCTTCCTTACAGCATGACTAATGTGAAAATATGTTTAATAGGAATGTATATGTAGAGCCTATATCAGATTGGACACTGTCTTGGGAGGGAAGGGCGTAGGGAGGGGGAGAAAAATTTGAAACTTAAAAGTGTATGGAAGTGATTATTGAAAACTAAAAATAAATTAATATAAAAACATTACACAAAATAAATGTTAACTGAATTTATTGCATATGAGACATAGATTTGTGGATACGTAATATATCTGCTCCCATATCTATCCTGCTATAGAGATTTCTTGAGGAGCTGTGCCTCTTTGGAAGATTTGGACCTATTATGGACTCCTCTAGAGCTATCTTTGAGGTTTTTGTGTGTGTGTTTTGTGCTAGGCAATGGGGTTAAGTGACTTGGTCATATAGTTAGTGATTATCATGTGTCTAAAGCTGGATTTGAACTCAGGTCCTCCTGACTCCAGAGCTGGTACTCTACCCACTGAGCCACCTAGGTGCTCCCTGTTCTTGAGTTTTAAGTAGGTTCCCAGAGTGTATTCAAATTCCTAAGCCAGGTCTGGGATGGATTCCCTATTCTAGCAATCATTTAGAATACAAAAGGCCACCTTAATGCTGACCTACATTTGTGTGGCATCCTTCTAACTAAGTTTATTTATGATAGACGTCTTTGCCCTTTGCTTTATGGTACCTGGTGTGACTCATGACATGCCATCACAGCACTGGTATGACCCAACAATTGTCATTTGGGCACGTACCCGAGTTGGGTTATTCCAATACCTCTTTGTTTTAGGAGTGTTTGTATATACTAGATAGAACCCTAGACTGAAAGCCAGGAGATGGGTATTCATTTTGGTCCTAGGTCTGCCACTGCTAACTAGCTGAGTGACCTTATGTAAATCACTCAACTTTTTTTGAACCTCAATTTGGTCAATTGTAAATTAAGAGCGTTGGACTAGATAGTTCCAAAGATCCCTTCCAGTTCAAAATTTCTATCAGCTAACAAATAATATCCTCAAAAGTGTTTCAGAGGAAGAGAATTCATTTCCCTTTTATGCTCAAACACAGTTTATGCAAAGAGTCTGTGGTTATCCACTGTAAACATTGTATCCCTATGGGTGAAAGATTGAATAGAGGCTTCTCCGCAATATCATGACTAAATAGGGCATTGTATCCAGGGGTGGCTCTTACTTTTAGTATCCATCCTACCTACCAGATGTCTCTTCTTTTCTTCCCCAGCAAGTCTTGGGATCCACATTTTCAGCCCTCGCCCAAGTAGGGCAAATGACAAGTGATAATAGATTTCGATCTAGAGGAATCTGAGTTCAAACCCTCCCCTTCCACTGTGTGTGTTAGTTTTTTTCTTTTAGATAAGGATATAGAGGCACACAGGTCAAGTGACTTCCTTAGGGTTGTTTCTATATTTAGGATTTAAAAGTAGTTCTTTCTAACTCCAGTCCCCAAGCCACTTGCCATACTGTGGAATAAAAGGCATCCTTTTCTTTGGTATTACCGGTCCTCCAGGCTCATCCCAGTGAGTTGGTGGGCTATCAATGGAGAGTCTGATCACCTGAAAATATTAGAGTCACTCCTTGAAAAGATCATTTTGAAAGCCTTCAGAATGGTATCATAAGAGGCACCTTCTTTAACTTAGGCCAGTTTTCTCAAAGAAATAACAAGCATGTTTAGCTGAAATTTTCTTTTAATAAGTCATGACAATGATCCATTGTGGTTAGTGCCAATGAGTAAACATTTAATTCAACTTTGCTGCAAATTTATTGCTTTTCTTGATCCAGGAAGGTTATAAGTAAGTCCCAAGTGTTTTTTTTAGAACGAAATGCTAAATAAGCTGAAAGGGGCCTTAGAGATCATTTTAGCCAACTTCTCATTTTACAGATCAAGAAACTGAAAGCCCCCAAAGATGAAGTGGTTTGTCTGAGGTCACACAGACTGCTTTGGGGCACAGTAATGATGGGAACCCAAGTGTCCTCAGTTCAGGGTCCTTTCCATTATGCTAATTATATTCCCTGTCTCCTAATCAAACATATCCCTTTATTACATACAATCAAATTAAAAAATAAAACTTAGAATATATTAGTTACTCCAGGATGGCTCTTACAGAAGATTTAAATATAGAAATACTCTGGATATAAGAAAATCCTACCTGCAGGACCCAGACCTATATTTCCTTCCCTCTAATCTTTTGCCTTTGAAGGATCAGGTTAATACTTGAAACTTCTCACTCAAAGTGGTTTCTTTTATCTTTGGGAAAACTTTTATGAGGGAACTTTGCCTGTTTGAAAATGAATAAAAGTCTATTTTCTTCCACTATAGTCACAAACCTCAATAGGACATCTCCATATGATTCTAATTGATCTATTTATCACGCACTGCATTTTTCTAAAATAGCAAATGAAAAGAAAAATGGAAGACATGAAAAGATTGAAATTGTGGGCTATATTGAAAGGCTAAAGAATCCCTGAAGGAGGAACTAAATATTATTTCAAAAGTGGGTGAGTCAAAACAAAAAGGAGGGAGGGGGCAGGGGATACAGCAACAGCCCTGGAGTCAGGAGGATCTGAGTTCAAATCTGGTGTTAGACACTGATTAGCTGTGTGGCGTTGGGCAAGTCACTTAACCCTGATTGCCTGCACCAAAAAAAAAAAAATATTGGTGATTCCATGTTAGGAAATATTATTACCATATAGGATAAGATAGTCTTTATAATGTAAGACTATTCCAATTTAGGAAAACCATGACCACACCAACTGGAAGTAGGGCTACTCAGAATGGATACATTTATGGTATCTCAAAATAGTAAAGGATACAGCATTGGGCAAAGGAGAAAAAGGTGATTTTAATTGATCAGGGTGAATTCTCTAATATTTTATTGTTTCAATTGGGATGTGAGAAGCAGGATGGCGTGGTGGAGAGTTGGTAGGAAGACTTGGGTTCAAATTCTGCCACTATCCCATATTAGCTGTAAAGGGTCAAGGCTTGATGGGAATTGAACTATTAGGGTATGGGGTGGGGCAGGAGTGGAAAGAAGAGGCAGGGGGACCACCCAGGCTTCATGCAGCTGCTTTTCAGCACAACGATTTTGTACCTCAACCGCCGGGAAAGCATTCCAGGTTCTTGACTGGAGATTGGTGGGAACAATAGTGTCTAATTCTTTCTTCACAACCCATGGAGATACTTCATAGAAAGGGCGAAGAACAGTGATGCTCAGAGCACCTAGATCAAAGACAAGGTTTACAAGGATAATTTCTGAATCATAATTCTTCTGCAGAATTCAGTGGGCCATCCTTAGGGCTTCTCCATTTCTTTCCCTAGAACTATGAAAAATTGACCATCCTCACCAAAACAAAGAAATACAGTGTTAATTCAGAAGCCGTGTATGCCTTGAGAAGAAAGACGTAATCATCAGAGGACAGACAGAAAACCAGCTACTTTAATTAGCAACTCAAGTGAAATATCTTCTACAGTTGGCTATTTTTTTTGGTCAGTGAGGGATAGAGAGTGAGCTAAGCAGACTGCTTTTAGGAACACTTCAATTCTAAATCTGGCTTTGCTATTAACTGATTATATGATCTTAGAAGAGTTGTTTGTTACAGGTTTTTAAAAAAAATTCTGTTTTTTATTCCATCTTTATTTCCAAGCAATAATAGCTAGCATTTTTGTGGTGGTGTTGTTCAGTTGTTTCAGGTGTGACCGACTCGTCATGACCCTATTTGGGGTTTTCTTGGAAAAGATACCGGAGTGGTTTGCATCTCCTTTTCATTTTACAGATGAGGAAACTGAAGCAAACAGGGTTAAATGACCTGTCTAGGGTCACACAGCTATTAAGTGTCTGAGGCTGGATTTGAACTCAGGAAAATGAGTCTTCCTGACTCTAGGCTCAATGAGCTATCCACTGAGCCACCAGGTACCTCAGTTTTCACTTCAGCTCATCATTTATTCCTCATACCAACCTTGTGAGGTAGGTGCTATTAGTTTCCTCATTTTACAGATGAGGAAATGGACACTGAGAGAATTTAAATGCCTTGTTCACTATCACATGATTCTAAGGCTAGATTTGAATTCAAGTTTTATTGATTCCAAGTTGAGTATTCTGTTCGCTATACTACCAAGTGACCCACAAACACATTCCTCTTCCCTCTTCTATCCAGAGAACAATCCCTAAATTGCAAGCTCTTGATGTCTCAGTTTACTTGCCCCACAAGCGATACAATAACCTTGTCCTTCCAAATGAAGCCTAATGAACAAAGTTATATTAGGGGCTTTGCAAAACAAACAAACAAAAATTTTTTTAAAGCCTCTTCCATTTTCATTGTCATTCAGTCAATAAGTATTTATTGGGAACCTATTATTGGCTTTTCACTATTGTTTTTGGGATTATTCTGGTTACCATGGGACAGTTATGATCATAGATCATAGATTTAGAACTGGAAGGAACCCCAGAAGCCACTAGTCCAATCCCTTCATTTTAAGGATGGGAAAACTGAGGTCTATAGGGTTAAGTAACTTGCCCAAGGTCCCTTAGTCAATACGAAGCAGAGCCAAGAATAAAACCTTTCCTATTCCCCTGGTTGCTGGTGTTCTTCCCTTCTCAAATAACGTTGCTTTTACTTACTCAAGCATGTGTTGTCTACTTCCAGCATAAAGAAGAAATAAAGATTGCTTATTTTTTTATCTTGAGCATATAGTAGGCTTAACGTAAGCTCTTTGAGGGCGAATGACTTTTATTTTAGTTTTTGTCTTCCTATAGTATAGTCCTTGGCACATATTAGGGGCTTAATAAATGTTTTTGATTGATTGATGGGTTAACAGATATTATGCCTCCCATTTTACAGATTATCCATAATTGTCTATAACCAAGAAGCATTTCAATCTAGTAAACATTTATTAAGCACCTATCATATGCCAGGCATGGTGGTAAGTTCTGTGCTACATTTGGAAGAATGTGAAGACTTGGCCTTCTCTGAGTTCTAGGCTTCTGCAACTTTGAGTGCACTGAGCAAAATTAATTGTCCCAGAGCTTCTGGGCCTCTGGATCCCATTTTCCTCCTTTTATCACCTCATTCCCCTGACTTACTAACTTTCTATCTCTATCTTTTAGAGCCTTTCCCTCTGAGGTTATTTTCTACCTACTTGGTATTTATCTTTTACCTACATAGTTATGTACATGACATCTCCATTAGAATGTAAACTCCTCGAGGGCAGAGACTATTTTTGCCTTTCTTTGAATCCCTAATGCCTAGAACAAAGTAAGAAATGCTTGTTGGTTGAGTGATTGATTGTTTTCCCCATGCCAGAACCTGCTGTCAGGTGTGAAGACATTAATCATTCTTGTCTCCATCTTTCTTCATAGCCATTAAGTCTCTAGATACCAAGCCTCTTATGAATAAGACTTCATTCAGGAACAATACTTCAGAAATCAGGCTTGATCAGGAGCCAAATTCATGTTCCATGTGAAGTATATCTCCTAGGTGCCCATTATGCCCCACCATCTTAGGATTAGACAAAGAAACTAACGCCAAGTTAAGAGTGTAGTCAGGTTTCCTGGGAGAGGTCAAGGTCCTGACTGAACTCATTGGCTGCTTACCAATTCAAATGCCCCATCTGATCTCTTTGTTGGCTCAAACTCTTTCCCCCTGGTGTTTGACAGGAGCATCGCAGGAGTTTGGAAGCCCTAGTCAATTGATGGAGTTTGGAAACTGCAGTCAACCCAGTGACAGACTTACATCTCTTCTTTCCTTAATGCTTATGATTCAGGGAAATCTCTGCTGAGGTGCTTGTGAGACATTTCTTTTCTAGTTCTCCTCCTATCTGCTTGACCACTCCTTTGAAGTCTCCTCTAGTAGATCATTAGTCATATACTGCCCTGTGTATGGCTGTCTTTCAAGGCTCTGTCATGAACCTTTTTCACTTCTCATTCTACACTCATTTTTTCAACTCATCAGTTCACATAGTTCCAATTATCATGTGTATATAGATGACCATGAAACCTACTTCTCTTTCTCTCTCTTTCTCTTTCTCTCTCTTCTCTTTTTTCTTTCCTCTTCTCTCTCTTCTCTTTCTCTTTTGTCTTCTCTTCCTTTTCATTCTCTCTCTTCTCCTTTCTTCTCTCTCCTCTTTTTTCTCTCTTTCCTCTCTCTCTCTTCTTCCCTACACACAGCTCTAGTCTCTCTCCTGAGCTCCAATCCTGTATCGTCAACAGCCTGATGAACATCTCCACCAACTACTTTGCATTGCCATATCAAATTCAAAGTGTTCAAAAGAGAACTCATTATCTTTTCTCCCACCCCTCTTCTAAACTTTCCTATTTTCTGTTGAGAGTATCACCCTACTTCAAGTCACCCAGATTCTCTGCTTCTGGATCCATTTTGCCTCTTCACTCCCCCTCACCTACTGCTCAGTTACCAAGCCTTGATAATTCTACCCCCGTCAATCATATATCATTAGATACTCTATCACAGTCACTGTGCTAAACACCTTCTTTCTTCCTCTTCCTTCCACTCATAGAGTCACTACCTTAATTCCTTCTTGCCTCTTAATTCCTTCAGCCTCTTGGCTGAACTTTCACAATAGTCTCCTCTGGTCTCCCAGCATTCAGACTGTCCTCTATCCATTCCATCCTTCACACTGCTGCCAAAACAACATCCCTAAGGCACAGATTTGATCATGTCCTTTCCCTGTTCAAAAAAAAAATATTACTTCTAGGTGAAAATGAAACTCAGAAAACCTGGCATTTAAAGTTTTCTGCAATCAGGTGCCTCCCTTTTTAGATTTAACATAACCAACCTTGTTACACACATGTTCTAAGCAAAATGACCTAGGACCTATACCCTGAAAATTCCATTCCATCTCCTAGCTCTATGACAAAAACAGAACATTCTCCATGGCCCTTAAAAATCTTAATTTCCTTTAAGGCTCAACTCAGATGCCATCTTCTATGGCAAGTCTTCCCTAATCCTACCACTTCATTTCCTTTCCTCAAATTGTCTTGTATTTATTAATCTGTTGTGATAAACATTATTTCTTCCTAGTAGAATGTAATCTCCTTGTGGGCAGGAACCACTTCATTTTTGTCTTTGAATTCTTAGTTCCTGGTACCATACTTTGTGCCTAATAGGTATGAATTCACGACTGCTGCTTTTTGGGCATTGTTGATTAAGACAATGATAGACGACTGGGCTTGGAGTCAGGAAGATTCATCTTCATGAGTTCAAATCTGTCGTCAGACACTTACTAGATGTGTGACCCTGGGCAAGTCACTTAACCCTGTTTTCATCAGTTTCCTCAGCTGTAAAATGAGCTGGAGAAGGAAATGGCAAGCCACTTCAGTACCTTTGCCAAGAAAACCCCAAATGGGGTCATGAAGAGTCAGACATAACTGAAACAAACAACAACAAAGCACAATATCTCACTCATTGCAAAAATCTCAGTCCCAGGCCAGCATTGTCACAAAGAGCTGGCTCCACAATCCTTCCAACTCAGTATTGTCTCTGACACAGACACCCAAAGACAGATCATGGAAGGGTATAGTTTAAAAAAAAAACCAAAACATTTGGGGATTTCAATCTCTGAAGTTAAGATATGAGTAACATAGGGTAGGAATAGTTCCCGAAGTGGCTAATTGCTCTCCCGGCGGGGGAGGGGGGTGCTGGAACGATTGCGGGGGGCAGCGGCATTCTTTTGAAACAACACAAATTAAAAAAAAAACCCTTAAAGGGTTAAAGAAAGTAGATTTCCAGGGGGGCACTGAGTAATTCTCTTTTTGAAAAGGGGTTGGTAGGCCAAATAAGTTTGGGAACCTCTAGATGCTTCATTTTGGAAGTAAGAAAAAATCGCAGTGATCATTAAATTGCTGCAGTCCATGATTAGGCTTATGATTTATACATTAAATGCTTTTTCCAAGTAGATTGTACTCTATTACTTCCTGCTAGCTATCAGCATGAGCCCTGATGCCTTCACAATGTTTCATTTATTTATGTGTTTGAAAAATCCATAAACCATTTTATTTGTGGTCTCATTTCTTTTGTTATATTGTAAGTTGAGTTTTAATGTTGCAATATTTTAAAAAATATTTTTCATTTATGAAAAACTTCATCAAAATTTTTCTTGTAAACTTTCTTCATTTGTAAGCATCACCTTTTCTTTTAATCATGTACTATAAAGAAAGAAATACCAAAAATGTTTTTTTTTTCATTTTAAAATTCTTTTACTCTGCTTATACTATAGTAACCTGGGAACGGAAAGTCTCTGTAAAACCCCTGGCCAGCCCAACTGGCAAGCCCTTATCCCAGGCTTACAGACATTGTTAATTGCTTAATTTTATAATCTTTTTTTTCTTTTTTTTTTGGTAAGGCAATTGGGGTTAAGTGACTTGCCCAAGGTCACGCAGCTAGTACGTGTCAAGTGTTTGGTCTGAGGCCAGATTTGAAGTCAGGTCCTCCTGACTTCAGGGCCGGTGCTCTATCCACTGCGCCACCTAGCTGCCCCCTTAATTTTATAATCTTGGGAAGTATCTACTGCCTTAAGCCCCTGGGACTTTATATAACCCAGAAAAACCCCCAATTTCCCCTCCTTGTAGCTCTGTTTCTGAGTCTGGGTGGGTCAAGGGAAACTGAGGTACAGTTTTCCTAAGTTTTCAAAACTAATCAATGATAGAGACGGACCAGCATTGAGTATGGTTATTTTGAAGGCATAGAGGAAAGAGAAGGTAAGAAGAGAGTGGGGATCATTTGAGGACTTCAGTTTGTTGAGAACATAGAATGTGCAAAGGGCTGTGACATAAAATAAGGCAAGAAAAGTTAGGATGGTGCTGGGCTGTGTGGAGGGTCTTAATTGCTAAGCTAAGGGATTCGTATTTAATCCTATACATAGTGAGCACCCATTGATGGTTTTGGAGTAGCAGAACAACATGGTCAGGCTTGTGAATGAGGCAGATTATTTTTACAGCTTTATTAAGGATATATTAGAGATGGGGAGAGATGAGTTAGGAGGCTGTTACAATCATCCTAGCAAGATACACAAATATATGCATTCCATATATATTCCTCCAAAGATTTATGCACAGATATAGAGATACAAACATATACTAGCTAGACAACTAGGTGGCACAGTGGATAGAGCGTTGAATCAGGAGTCAGGAAAACCTGAGTTCAAATCCTACCCTTAGATGCTTACTAGCTATGTGACCCTGAGCAAGTCACTTAACTAATTTATTTGCCTTGACTGTAAAATGGGGACAATAACAGCACTCACAGGGCTAAGAGATATCAAATAACAGTATCAACAGGGCAAAAATAGCAAGTAGCATGTGTGTGTCACATTTAGAAATTTGGGTGGTTTTGTTTTTAGTGCCATGATTTGAATATTGTTGTGAGAATCAAATGAGACAATACATATATATATATATATATATAATATTTTGTGATGCTATTATTAGTATTATTATATACATATTATATGTAAAAGTACATGTCTGTCTTCTATTCTTTTTGGGGACTCCATCTCATGGAAGCTTGTGGAGAGTTCAGAAGTCTTTAGTGTATCTCCTTTGATAAGAGGCCAGGGAGCTCACAGTAGGATGAGACATGGACATGTGTCTGAGTAGCAAAGCGAGTACGGAAGATGGGAGATAAATGGTGGCCAGGAATTGGCCTTGATGTCCGGTTGCTGGACATGTTGATGTCCAATGTTCACTTGCTTACTATGCCAAGAAGCAAAGATCGTCTCTACACTACTCCTTCATTCCGATGTTGCCTGTGCCAGGGGAAGTAAGAATGCTCTTTCTGGTTGCCACCCTGACATTGTGCCATGAAGACTTTTAGACTGCCATGACAATGCGGGGAAGTGAAAAACACCAGATACAGCTTTAGATATTCACCTAATACACTGTTGAGAGTGATGGTAAATGTTCTGTGTGATGGGGATGGCAGGATGAGCCCAGTGTGGTTAGTAAAGCAGAGAAAACCTCACACCCTGAGGCATGTGCACAGAGGCTGTAGCTTGAGAAATGAGGGTTTAGAGTGTTCCCTGGCTTGCTTTAATTACTTGTTATTATCCGTGCTTTGTTTTAAGTGAATGGTTTTTGCTTTCCTTGGGTGTCGTGACTTATACTGGCTTGGTCAGGAGAAGTCAGTGAAAATGGGAATTTAAAGCTGTGGGCAGAGATAAGCAATTACTCACTGAGTACCACAGACCTAGAGGTAGTAGACAATAGGGGACCACATTAGAAGTGCTGCATAGAATACATATAAACATATATGCAAATAGATTCTAATACACAGATGTACACAAACTACATGTGCTTGTGTTTCTGTGTGCTGTGGACTTTAATATAATTGCCCATTCTTAGAATCTCTATTCATATGATAAATTTCATTGGAATTCACTAATAATTTTTTTTAAAAGAAATGCCCATTTGAAAACTTTTATCAGCCACTTTTTGCTTCGAAATGGGTGTCCATGAAATCAGAAGACCTGGGTTCTAACCTTGCCTTTCCCATTCAAAACTGGTGTGATGTCCAGCAAGTTACTTTATCTCTTTGGGCCTCAGTGTCTTTAGCTGTAAAGTGAGGGGGGTGAATGAGATAACTTCTAAGGTCCCTTCTGGCTGTAAAGCTATGACCCCAGCAACTTACAACTCAAATCAAGCTTAAGGTATATCTTAGCAGCCTAACTAGTGGATCAAATTTCATCCAAAACAATAGATAAGAATGAAGAAAAAGTGGTAAAGTTGGACTGTGGACTCCTAGGGATATGGATGGGGAATGGAAGGAGCAAAGGAGATAGTGGGATGGAGAGGAATAATGATAATAGTAACAACAATATAATAACAATAATAATAAGCTAGCATTTATATAGTGCTTTAAGGTTTGCAAAGCTCTTTACAAACATTGTCTCATTTGATCCTTACAGCAAGGGAGGTAGGTGCGATTACTGTGATTGTTACCACTTTACAGATGAAGAAACTGAGACAGAAAGTTCAAATGACTTGCCTAGGCTCACGCATCTTGTGAGTGTCTGAGGCAGGATTTAAACTCCGCTTCCTGTTAAAGAGAGTTTGTTTGGGGCAGAGAAGTGATGGCAAAGATAATATTTGTTCTTACTGAGATTATAGGGTGCCTATCCACACTTATCTACTCCATTTCCCACCAGTTGAGCATAAATTTCAGGGCATATGCTTATCTATATTCATGTGTGTGTCTGTCACTGATTCTGTGTATTCCCAGAGGTCTTTCCTACCTGGGTATTCCTGTACTGGCTCCTGCAGAACAGCAGTGGTCGATTCCCCATAGGCCAACGATAGATACTCTTCTACGTCACTATTCCGAAGAAGTTCTGTTCCGGAGCCATCCGCATAGATAACAAAAAATCTATTTAAGTAAGCACGATTCAGTTAGTTGAAGGATACAGTGAAAATATCTTTCTCAATTTTAAAAGAAAGATTTTTGGGTTGTCTTTTTAAATACTACCTGGGGACATGTTCACCATAAATTTGAAGAGGATTTTTTTCTCCTTTATTAGGCAATAAGCTGTCATAATCTTCACTTTCCTCCTCCATGGTCTCCTCCTCCAAGCTCGCTTCAGGGACAACAGTTGATATAGTGCCATCGACCATGACCTAAGAGTCAAGTAATTTATAGAAGGTGATGAAGGATTTAATTAAAAAAGAATGTTATCAAGATAAGGATTTCTGTTTGCTCAAGTTGAGAAAGTAGGTGATCATTTTTACTCTGGGGAAGCCCTGGGTTTTTATTTAGCTAAGATATTCTTATTGGCAACCAACTTTCCTTGTCTAGTTTCATTAATTTGTAATTTTAAGTCAATAAGATAGTTTGAACATATTCTGATCTGATTTGATTTAGGGAACAAGGATGGGCAGGATCAAACCTAGTTAATCTTTATTCAGATATAAATTAGGTATTTGTATATGTATTATACCCTTATCTTTGTATACTTACACTCTTATTATTGTATATTTATAATACCCTTATTTTTATTTGTATACTTACTATACTCTTATTATAAGGGGTTTGATTTCAGGGGCATTGGAAAGATTTTACAGTATCCCTCTCTTCCACTCTATCCCATCCCCATCTTACTCTCCCACAATTTTTCTACTACCTGTTCAATGACATCAGAAATTCTACTATTACAGCTTTATTCCTTTTACCTAGAGAGTCAGGTGTTGGCAGGTCGGAAGTACTAAGTAACTGCTTGTTGAATTGAACTATTTAAGATGCAAATGCTCTCGAGAGTGGTAACGCTTGAAGCCAGTGGCATTAAATTGAAATAGAAGCCTGCTGGCCACATATTGACTTAGAAAACCACAAATTAACATGAACTATGTTTTGTTGTAATTTTATTTATTTTGTTAAATGTTTCTCAATTACATTTTGATCTGGTTCTGGCTATACTCCAGAGACGACACCTCTGCTTTAAGCTGTCATCTACAACTGGTACTTCAACTCTATCTCATCTTGGGGGTTGGATTGTTGTTGTTGGGGGTCCTTTGTTCTTAAAAAGGACCAATGTGCTGTTGCACGAGGGTGATGTCTTGACTTCATGAATTGGATTTAAGTGAGTCAGAACTAGGCAAAATCATTGGCCTCACTCTCAACGACAACAACTGCTACTACTACTACTACTATCTCTGGGGTCTGGATAGGAGCCGGATAGGACTTTCTTTTTGTTTGACTTTTATCCTCAACACTTAGCACAATGTTTGACATATAGTAAATACTTAATAAACAAATACATACTTATTGATTGCTTGACATAGCTTTGCTTAAGATCAGACTTGTTGTTCAGTCATTCCTGACTCTTCGTGATCTCATTTGTGGATTTCTTGGCAAAGATACTAGAGTGATTTGCCATTTCCTTCTCCAGCTCATTTTACAGATGAGGAAACCAAGGCAAACGTGATTAAATGACTTGCTCAGGATCACACAGCTAGTAAGTGTCTGAAGCTGGAATGAACTCAGGCCCGACTCCAGGCCTGAGGCTCTATCCATTGCATCACCCAGCTGCCACTGTTCCTCATCCATGCCTGGAATTTTTTCCTTCCTCATTTCTGCCTCTGAGCATCCCTAACTTCTTTCAAGTTAAAGCAAAAATCTCATCTTTCAAAAAAAAAACCAAAAACCAAAAAACAAGGGGGCAGCTAGGTGGTGCAGTGGATAGAGCACTGGTCCTGGAGTCAGGAGGACCTGAGTTCAAATCCAGCCTCAGACACATGATACTCACTGGCTGTGTGACCCTGGGCAAGTCACTTAACCCCAACTGCCTCATCAAAAAAGCAGAAACAAAAACAAAAACAAAAACAAAAAAAAATCACCCAGCTGCCATAAGGTCAGAATTAGGATGGATTAAATCAGCAGCAGAGTTATGTGGACACATAGGACACATAATGAAGGTGATGCTATTGCGAACCAGGCAATATCTAAAGTATGGTATGATAGAAAATAGATTCCTCACCATAAAAATAATTTAATCATTTTTAATGATTTTAAAAATCACTACGTGAGTAGTAAAGAGCACAGAATAAGCAAAAGGCAGGGCTGCAGCAGGAATATCTGAACCCTACAGTATTCTTTCTTCTCAACTCTTCTTTGAACTCTCTGCTCCTTACAAAGCTATCTGACCTCTCTTCTTTTTACTTCCCTCCATAGCCTGTTTCAGTCAAGCAAACACAATGCTTATTTTCCCATATACATGGTGTACCTGCTCCTACCTCTATTCACCAGTCTAAGTAAATGCCATTCTACCCACTCCTTCTGATCTGTTGACATAAAATTCAAATCTCTGCTCTTTTCCCTTTTCTCCCACCTCTCATTTGTCTATCTGGTTTTAAAAGCTTTTTGCCATTTTAATTTGCCTCTGTGTATGTAAGATGTATGTGTGAATGTATGTGTGTGCATATATGTATGTGGTACTTGGGAGTAAAATGAAACAAGTCAGTCTTCTAACGTACTTAGTTTATAAGATTTAGGACCAAAATTATAGACCATCTAATCCAATGCTCTCATTTGAGGACGTAGACTATTTACCTGAAAAACATTTCCTTCAGGATCTAGAACTTCACAGATTATGTCGGAAGTGTGCTTCATAATGTACCTGCTGGCTCTCAACTGCTCACGCTGGCTGAAAGGTTGGTAGAGAGTATCGCTGTTTGACTCATGGGAATAAATGGCTGAACAATCCTTATTAATGGAGAGGCAACCAGTGCTGGGGGGTAGCACCTAGTAGAAGGCAGCAAGAGAAAAAAATCTACTTTATTACTCTTTAAACAAACCTTTGAGCTCACTATTACAACAAAGTTTATTTAATTCACTAGCTACAAGCTTGTTAAGAGTAAACCATAAACCATGTAAGTATTATGCTATGTAACAAATATCAAATAACTCTGAGGCTTGGGGTCCCCAAGTCCCATCCCCCCCACCCCCCAGTTCTAGCCTCTTTCTATTTTCCCATGTGGGGAGGGGAAAGACACAGGGACAAATATAAATCCAGAGGGCAAATTCATTGACTTTCCTTGTCACACCCTTTGATCTTGCCGTCATGCACAAACACACCATTTCCACGTCTGGAACTCTGAAATCTCCTTATCTTATCACAATACATTGTCATTCCACATCTCCCTCTGCCACCCAATACCAAACACTGTGTTTCATCCACCCTCACCGAGACCTCTAATCCTTTGAACACTAAGTTTTCCCCAGGCTATCACACCTCTACTAACTATATTCTTTGCCTTTCCCCATCTTGACCCTTTGGTGAACCAGTTCAACTCTACACTAAGCTCTTGAGTCCCATTTGCCCCCTGGTCATAACACTGATTGTGCCCTATGAAGACCAAGCCTTGGATCACTCACACTAACGACTGCCTTAATTCCATGCCTGTGCTGCTGAACAAAGATGAAGAAAACCATGCAACCATTCAGATTAGGTGCACTATAAATTTGTTACACAACCTCAACTGGGCTTTCACTGCTGCTAGGCAATTCTTTTAGACCTCCTTAATTAATTCACTAGTCCACTCACCACAGTGGCTCTTGCAAACCTTTTCATGGCTCCCATGAAACCACCCATGGCTCCTCCTCTAGCCACTCTCCCAGCTGAGAAACTCATGTTTTACTGAAAAAAAAGATGCCTCATGTTTCACTGAAAAAATTGAGTGCATTCACTGAGAGCTGCCCTCTCCTTTTTTCCCATGTGACACAGATGATCCCCTCAGCTACTTATTGGATGCTAGTGCCCCACAAATTACTTTATGTATTTATAAATTTACTGATGTGTTTATTTCCTCCAATAGAGTGAATTCTGTGAGGATAAAGATTATTTTATTTTGCCTTTGTATCTTTAGCATCTACTTATCTTCCTAGCACACAGTAGTCACTTAATAAATGCTTGTGGATGTATTGATAAAGAAAACATTTCCTAACAATTAGAATTATCAAAAAGCGGAATTAGCTACCTCAAACAGTGACCTCTGAGGTCAATTCGGAGCTGCTATAATCCCACCCAATATCCTCTGATCTTCTCTCTTTCCTTGAATTTGATATTGATTTTGATATTATGTGGTTTAATTACTTTTGGATGCAAGATGAAACCAACTCTTGCTCACTTTTGAAGGAGAACTTGTGATCCATCTTTCCATTTAACTGTGGCTTCTTTTTTCTGGTTTCACTTAAAGCAAGAATGTCAATTTGATGCAATGCCTCCTGTAGCATATTCACTCATTGAGTAGCCAAATATTCTACATTTTAAGTACCAGAAGTGAAATGAACATTTAGAGACAACTTCAAATTGGCATAACTCTTAGCACACTTTAGCACAAAGCTAGACTTTGTCTTTGGTGACTACCACTGTGGAAATGGAAGGAGACTCCATAGGACAGAGTGTGTCTTGTATTTTCTTTGTTTCATGGGTTGTTACTGCAAAAAAAAAATCATCAGCAAATGACTAACTTGGTGGTGATGGTCACTTTTTATACTAAGGCGGGTCTTCGCATAATAGAGCCATTCTTTGCTGCTTAATAGAACCCACCAGTTTGTCTAGTACCAGGGGTGGGGAACCTGTGATCTTGAGACCACATGTGGCCCTCTAGGTCCTTGAGTGCAGCCTTTTGACTGAGTCCAATTTTTACAGAACAAATCCTTTTACTAAGGGGTTTTGTTCTGTGAAGTTTGGATTCAGTCAAAGGGCTGCACTTGAGGACTTAGAGGGCCACATGTGGCCTCAAGGTCACAGGTTCCCCACCTCTGGTAGCCTTATAGACCCCAGGGTCATGCCTGAGACTATATGATTAGGACTTAACAGGGGTCTTATTTTTCCTCCTCCTTCAGGAAGCCAATTTAGCCTTGGAACAAATTTTAATGAATTCTAGGCTCTTCACACAGCAAAAGTAATTAATTTTGGAAGCTTGGGATGTTATAGAGCTAAAAGAAGAAGACAGAAATGGGTGTTGCCCTTTCCAGAAGTCAATATGAATCAGATTAATGCTTAATTGTTATTTGTTTCATGTATGCTAGTTTTATTTTCCTCACTAAAATGTAACTTTCTTGAGGATTTTCAGCTGTGCAAATCTGAGCAAATCACTTAAATTCTCTGAGCCTCATTTTCCTCAACCATAAAATGAGGATATTGTGAATCTTGAAGCAGCATTAGTCAGTGAAAGGAGTAAGGGACTAGGATTTGAATCCCAGCTCTATTATTTACTATCCAGGCAACCATAGGAATATCATTTCTCATCTCTGGGTCTCAGTTTCTTCATTTGTAAAATAAAGAATAGATGAACTCCAAGGTCCCTTCCAGTTATATGCATTTTGTATGTACCTATTTAGGTACATGTATTCTCCACTATTAGAATGTAAGCTCCTTAAGGGCAGGTTTTTTTTAAAAATTTTCTTTGTATCCCAAGTGCTTAGTGCAGTATCTAGTACAGAGTAAGTTCTTAATCAATGCCTGTTGACTGATTTATAGAACACTACACAAATATGAGTCCTTACATATCTTAAAGGACAGATAAGAAGGAGATCAGCAACAATAGTCCATTTTTACTGTTATATTTTTACACATGGAAAAGAGCTTATGAAAGGAACACTTGGAAGGCAAAGGATCACTAGGAGGCCTCACCCATACAACTGGAACTGTCTCCACCTTTCACCTTGGCTCACCTGGTATGTCCCTTGTGGTTTTGCAATAATTGATGTCCCATCTCCGAAAGTGGCACAGCAGCTGCTGTCCTCACAGTTTGTGATAACAGAAGCATAGTGGGGGCTTTCTATTCGCATACATTTCACTTGCCTGGTGATGGACCATGTGGATTCATCTAAGAGCAAATATAGGCAGTCATGGTTGAAATGGTGCTAGGGTAGGGGAATGGATTTTAGACTGGTCCTTTAGCAAAGGTTTTCTTCATCCTATAGAGCTCTTTTGAAAAGCACATAACTTAAAGGCAGAGAGGAAATTTGGGAATCCTGCTTGTGATGCCCTCTTTCAGAACACATAACTTTTTGATGCCCTGGGACTCAGGATTGGTCATTTCTGCCAAGACTGCTTCTCTTAATGTTGGAAGCAAAGTTTAATATGTTTAAGCAAATAAAGGAACCTGAGTTCAAACAAATTTGTTTTCAAATTGAACACAAATCCCAAGATGAGAACAAAGCTGGTATATTCACTAATTGAACACACCAAATTGAACACAATCCTAATGTGAAAACAAGCTAGTATGTTCATCATTGCTGCCCACTGAAGGTAGGGACTTGAGAAGAGAAAGGAGGGCAAGGGAAGTGTGGTAGTCTGGAAATGGTCAGGAAACCTGAGGTCAAGGCCCAGTCTAGCCGCCTGCTAGCTGCGTGACTGAGAGCAAGTGACCACTGCTCTGAGCCTTGACTTCATCATCTGTACGATGGAGGAGTTAGACTAGATGATCTCGATGGTTCCTTATAGATTTAGCAGCCTATGACTTTGTATAAGTCTAAATGAAAATTTGAGGAAGTTTAAGGCAGAAAATAGGATTTGGTTTTCTGGATAGAGGTGACAGAAATAATGGACTTTTGACATGGAATGGTGTGGCTCTCAGGCAGGCCTGAAAGAATGCATTTGCTTGGAGGCTTGCTAATCTGATCAAGAAAACTTTAGATTGAGAATGAAGAGAACAGGGAGAAAAGTGCCCAAATACAATGACTTAGTACCCTATAAAACAGTAAGATAGAGAAAGAATAATGAAATTTCCCAGTAATTCACAAGACACAATGGTTTGAGAAGGAGGGGCAGATATGACACTTGTGATCTTAGATATCTATAAATCATCAATGCTAAGAGTATGGAGAAACTATTAAAGCAAACTTGAGAGCTTAAGGCATGGTGGCAAAGATGGAAAGAGCCCTGAGTTGGGAGACAGAAGCTGTAGGTCTGCTTCCATGGCTCTGGGCAGCTCGCTTAAACTCCTTTCACCACCAGTAAAATGAGGGAGATGGACCAGTTGATTTCTAAGGTTCTTTCCAGCTTGAAACCCTATGAGCCTATATCTCATAGGTATTGCTGAGATTGTGGCTTATGGGAGTAGGGGATTATTTCATAAATTGTATTTATACTCCTGGTATCTTTCATAGTGCCTGATACAGAGGAGGCACTTCATAAATATTTGTCAATTGATTGATTGTTGAGTCAACTATTGGCAATGGCAAGGTGCCATACACCTTATTTCAAAGGAATATTTTGGAGAAAGGGGGTGACAGCGAAGCACTCTGCCTCAGGTAGATTTGCACCCGTGCATAAGGATCAAAGAAAGGAAATTCGGAAGCCATGTTGTGTTAGGAGTCTACTCTAGACCACCCGGCCAAGTGGGCAACATGGAGTGGTATATAATATGAACTGCCATGTAGCTTATTGGGATTAATGATTATAGGTTAACTGTAATCATAGTAGTGAATATAATTACGCTAATGTGTCCATCTGTGAGGATCAGAGCTAGTTAAAGTCTGATGATATTCTGATGAAGCAGAAATACAAGACACCATGTAGATCCTTCATTGTCTATGGTGGTCAGTTGATGTAAACTTACTTGCTTCTTGGTCAGTCGAAGGTACAACAGTGTCTTCATAAATCTGATAGAAGGTTGTGATTCGGGTGCCATCAGCATGATCCACTATCTTTGTCCCATCGGGTTTTATCACAATAGTCACTTTGTCTTCTCGAGTTGTCATCACCTGGTTGGAGAAGGGACAGTGATGGTAAACCTCTTGGCCTTAGGTTGCCTAATGGCAAAACTCAAGCATGTTTATTATTGTAATGACCATAGTAAGATCTAGAGTCTTTCAATGGTTGTAAATTATAAGCAAGTTAATGGATAGTATTTGTTCATAGGACTTTGGATGAAGTTTGGAGAGAATCTTAATTTTCTTTGCTTTAGAAGGGTAGGTTATCACAAACACGGAAGCTTCTGGTCTGCACAAGTTCCCACCTAGATCAGATGGGAAGAGAGAAGAAATCATGTGAGGGTCTGCCTGATTGCAGATTTTTAGAGTTAGAAAGGACCTCAGTGATTTTCTAATCCAACTACACAGTCAATCAATAAACATTTATTAGGTGCCTACCATGTGATAGGCACTGTACTAACTACTAGGGACTCAAAGAAATGCAAAGAGGCAGTCCTTGAGCTCACAGTTGAATGGGGAAGATAACATGCAAACAATGTACAAACAAGCTATACACACACATACATACAAGTGCGTGCGTGTATATGTGTGGGTGTATATAAGTTGGAGATAATAGAAGGAAGGTACCAGAATTAAGCAAAATTGGGAAAGGCTTCCTATAGAAGGTGGGATTTTTTTTTTTAGCAGGGACTTGAAGGAAGCAAGGGAAGCCAGGAGGCAGAGATGAGGAGGAAGAGCATTCCAGGCATGGGGGACAGCCAGTAAAAATGATAAAGCCCAGAGAAATAAAGTGCTTTGTCCAAGGCCACAGAGGAGGTAAGAAACTAAAATCCTCTGACTCCAAATGCAGGTCTCTTACCAGTGCACTATACGTTTTGTCCCAGGTTTTCATGTCTTTTATAACTTTTGTGTTTTATTATCACACTTACTACTAGCTCATTTCTGGTTGCTCTCTTCTGTTGTGGATGGAGGGCAGACCTGTGATTTTTATCAGTGTACAAATTCTCTCCTCTGATGGAGATCAGCTCCATGTCTGTACCTCATGGTCTTAAGAGAGTTTCCTGGGGTAAGGGAGAGCCTAAGCTTCTGGTTTTTATGAAGGTCTGTTACATTGTGTTGGCATAGCTGTATGTTTCTGAAGAAGGTAGAGCAAGTGAAGTGGAGGAGGCTTTGTCATAGTAGGGAAGAATAGCTCTAGGGAGTCTGATTACTTGGGGAACTTTGTGTTTCTGTATTTGTGAACTCCAGTGTTGAACGTATGTGTCTTTGTGGGGAAAAAAAAGTCTTGCACACTAGGTGGTAATGTGTTGTTATGTAAGTTTCCTGAAGTTCTAGGTACTGAATAAAACGAAGGGCCAGTTAAGAATGATTTTGTTTTAAGTTCAGTGATAGCTACATCTTGGATGATGTCCCAAGAGCCTGTCCTTGGCCCTCTTCTCTTCTTCCTCTATATTATTTCACTTGGTGGTGTCAATAGCTCCCATGGATTCAATTACAATCTATAATAAGATTCTCAGATGTATTCGTCCCACCTTAAACTCTCTCCGAACCTTCAGTTTTACATCCCCCAACTGCTTAGTCTTGGATTTGGTGTTGGGAAGACCTGAGTTTGAATCTGACCTCAGACACTTATTAGCTGTGTGACCCTGGGCGAGTCACTTAACCTATGTCTGCCTCAATTTCTTCACCTGTAAAATGGAGATAATAATAGCATCTACCACCCAGGGTTATTGTGAGGATCAAATGAAATATTTGTAAAGTGCTGTGCAAATACTATATAAATTCTAGCTATTGATATCATCATCATCATCATCAATCCCAAACTAGATGTCCTAGAGATATCTTATACTCAACATGTTTAAAATAGAACTCATTATCTTTCCCTTAAAACCTTTCCCACATCCTGACTTCCTCATTAGTGTTGATGGTACCACCATCCTCCCAGTCACCTAGGCTTGCTGCCTGGGTCATCCACTACTTCTCACCCTCTCTCACTCCACATATCCAAACTAAGGTTAAATCCTGTCATTTCTGCCTTTTTAAGATCTCTCAGATGTGTCCCATTCTCTCCTCTGATTCAGCCACTACCTTGGTTCAGGTCTTTGCCATCTTATGCCTGGATTATTGAAATAACTTGTTGGTTGATCTGCTCCACCAACTGTTTCCATGCTCTAGTTCATTCTTCACTCAGCTGCCAAGGTAATCCTCCCAAAGTATAAGTGTGACCCCATTCAATCAACTACAGTAGTTTCCTATCACCTCTAAAAGCAAGTACAAAGTCCTCTTTTTGGCTTCTAAAGGCCTTCATAATCTGCTCCCTTCCTTCTTTTTCAGCCTTGTTATGTTTTTCTCCCTTGCAAGTACTCTATGGTTCAGTGACATTGGCCTTTTTGTTATTGTTTTTACACAATACTCCTGAATAACTCCTCAATCTGAGTTTTCCCTGACTAGTCTCCATTCCTGGAATGCTCTCTGTCTCCATCTCCTGGCCTCCCTGACTTCCTTCAAGATTCAGCTCAAATTCTGTTTTCTTCTCATTTCTCCCTAGGCTAGTACCTTTTGTCTAAGATTGCCTCCAATTTACCCTGCATACATCTTGTATGTATGTGTATATATTATCTATAGCTATATCTATATAGATATAGCTATAGATAATATATACACCCTGTATGCATCTCACATGTATGTATACATATACCCCATATACATCTCATATGTGTGTATATATATATATACACACACATATCCTTATATATCTTGTATGTATGTATATATATACAAACACCATATACATTTTGTACGTATGTATATATACCCATTGAATATATCTTGTATGTATATACATACTCCATATACATCATCTTGTTTGCATGTTATCTCTTCCACTAGAATGTGTAGTCCTTGAGGGCAGGCATGGTTTTTGCTTTCCTCTGTATCCCTGGTGCTTAGCATGGTACCTGGGGGTTTAATCAATTCTCATCGAATTGACTCTGTAATGCCTCTTTTGAGGCTTGCCCCTTTCTCTTTGCCCTGCCCATATTGGAGGTAGTGGGGACCTGGCATTGAACGCTCACGGAGCCCTAACAAGCTTATAGACTTCATATAAGAATTTGAAGCAATCAAATAATGCACGGTACCGTTCCATCAACAGGATCTGTAGCTTGAAAGGACAAATATGGTGTCAGGTCTGGTAGTCTTTCTACTCCTTTGGTGCCAATTCGAGTGCCTGCAGGTGTGGTAGTAAACCAAGTGCCCACCTGGATTTCCCCAGTTCCTGAGAGCTGATAAGGTGTTTGGTCATGGGAGTCACCCTTGTGTAATAATAGAGATGTATTTTTGTGACCCTTTCCTGTAGAAACATGAACGAATATAACAATATGAATGCGGCGTCTATCTTTTGCTACATTATAACTTGATAATAGTAACATTAGTATTTATATAGCACATTAATGGTTACAAAATACTTTACAAAAATTATCTCATTTTAGCTTCACAACAATCTTGGGAGTAGTTTTATTATTAACTCAAAAGTTGACCCGAGAAAGCTCAGATTGCTTCCCTCAGTGATAGATCTCAGTGGGTAGATGAAATAAATGATGTCTTCTGAAATCCTTTGTGAAATATGAACAGCAAATAATAAAGAAGCAATGGTGCCATGTGAACAGCCCAACATTTACCCCAAAAGTTATCTCTGTGGCAACTTCTCAGCATCTCTGTTAGAGCAAGGACTTATTTTTTGCCAGTTGATATCAGTAAAATGCAGAAGTTGAGGTCTGTTGAGGGCAGAGTGCAGCTGGACTATCACCTGTTTCAGAAAGCTTTGGTTTATTAATTTAGCCCAAGAACCAATGAATGTTTTTGGTTGCCCCATCATACTGCCAACTCGTGTTCAACTTGTAGGCCATTAAAATCCTCAGATTTTTTTTTTCCAGAAAAACTGCTGTCTAACCATACCTCTCCCAATCTTATATTTGTGAAGTTGATTTTTTTAATGAGAAAGAGCACAACTTTACCATTGTCCCTATTAAATTTTATCTTCTTAGAGTCAGCCCAATGATCCAGTGTGTAATCATGGCTTCCCTTCCTAGATGTTTGTCAGTCACTCCTTTAAGAATCCATTTTGAGAATTTCCCCAAGAATTTGAATCAGGTTCCCAGGCCTATACTTTGCTGACTGACTTTTTCTCTTAAAATCATCACATTTGTCCTTCTCAATTTTGTGATCCCTCTCTCTGGTCTTTTGTTATTCTTTCATAAATCACTGCTAATGACTCAGCAATCACATCTTTTTGTTTTTGCAGGACTGAATGATGTAGTTAATCTGGGCTAGGTGACTTGAATTTATTAGGAGTAGCAAGGTACTCTCTTACTATCTCCTTATTTGTATAAAAACTCCTTGCTGGTCTTTTTTGTTCTCTTATTTTCAGGGTAAAAGTCATTTTTCTCTGTTGAGAAAACAAATGAAGTAAGAATTAAATAGCTCTACCTTCTGTTTGTTGTTTGCTTTGACCTTGCAACCTATGACAATCTTGATCCTCATTTTTCTCCCAATTTAGCTTTTCCAAAAATCTATTTTGTTGTCTCCAGCTTTTCTCACTGCTCTTTCAAGCTCATACTGAATTAGTATTCCTGACGTTAATTTTATAGGACCAATGCTTTGTTGTCATTCATCTTCTGCTAGCTGACCTTGTCTATCTTCTGCCCATGTCTTTTAAATATCTAATTTGGTTGCTGGATTCTCTGTGCGTACACCTTGGTCTCTTCAGACAAGACCCATTTTCCCTCCTCATTGGCATTGTTTCATTCAAAATTTCATTCTTGGGTCTCTTTCATCCCTCCTAGGATGACTTTCCCTGAAGCTTCTTAATCCACAAGACACTAACTAGCCTTCCTCTTAACTCAATGAAATCAGTTTTCTCAAAGTGTTGGGTGCGGGTCAGACTACTCAAATTTCCTCTTCTTGAGCATAAACTCTAGAATGGAGTAATCACTTTACCCATGGTTCCACCAGCAGCCAATTCCTCCTTGATAATTAAAATAAGATTCTGAACAAACTCTCACTTTGTTATTTCCTTTGCCTTTAGAAAGATAGAATTATTTCTAAGGCAAGCAAGAAGTTATTAACTGCTCTGCTTTCAGCACAAAAAGCTCAGATGTCTGGGTAATTGAAGTCTGACACAACTATATCATGTCTCTCTGCCAGGGCTGTGATGTTTCTCAAACTCCTCCAGGTGTCCAATTCACTTTGTCCAGGTGATCTGTATGCTGCATTGCTGTGCTGTCCCTCCTTTTCCCTATTCTGTTTCTTGTGACTAAGATATGCCCATCCAGAGCCATAGTCGTAGGTTTCATTCCACCAGGTCCAAATGACACTTACGAGGTAAAATTGGATGACTCTAGAAAGTTGAAGGATCTTAGGTAAAATATACAAATGAAGACGACGCAGACTAGAGAGGTAAAGTCACTTGCCCCAAGTAACAAAGTTTCTGGGCAGAGTCGGGACTATCACCCATAACTCCAGGCTCTCAGCCTAATGTTCTTTCCAGTAGTGATTCAATGGAGGATACCGTAACAACCAAAGACATCCAGAACTCCTTAGGATTGCTGCCAAGTTGCATTTCCTTGACCCTGAAAATGCCTTTAATAAATCTGCTTAAACATCATTGTTCATAAAGTTGGGAGAGTCAGCCTTTAGAATAATCAATCACTGAACATTTATCATGTGCCTTCCATGTGCCAGACACGATGCTAGGCGCCAGGAATACAAAGACAAGAATGAAACAGTTCCTGCCCTCAAGGAGTTTATATTTTATTGGAGCTTAAGTGACAGTTCCTCCTAAGAGCTTTGGAATCGATTGTGTGACATGGGAGACACTGGAACAGGACTGCCCAGCATGGCATACTTACATCAAAGAAGGCACTGTGCTCTATAAGCAAAGCAGAATTGAAGTAGCTCAAAAGAAATGTGAGATGCACAAATTTGGAGAATCTACTCAAATGTTCACATGGACTAGTTGTGCTCGACCTGTGGTAGAATCTTCTGAGCTTGTTTTGGTCTGATTGCCACAGTTGGACACGCTGAAACTTGACTCTAACATAGTGATGATGTCATTTTGGTCCTCTTCCAGAATGAAGGACAGCAACCAACCAAGAGACAATTCACTTGACCCTTTGCTAAATTAGCTAGACCTATACCGACCATTTGTGCTGCAAATAGATGCCTTTGACATGGCAGTATATATATATGTGTGTATATATCTATATCTATAGATATAGATATAGATAGATAGATAGATATAGATAGATAGATATATAGATATAGATATCTATCTATCTATAGATATCTATATATATATATCTGTGTGTGTATGTATGTATATATGTGTGGATATATACCTCTGTGTATATATGTATATATGTGTGTACATATATCTGCGTGTATATATGTATATATGCATGTACATATATCTGTATGTATGTTTGTATATATGTGTGTATATATACATACACACATATACATACATATACACACATCTATACTTACACCAACCATTTGTGCTGGAAACAGATGCCTCTGACATGGCAGTATACATGTATTATGCATGGATATACACACATACATGTATATATGTATGTATATATACACACATACATATATACACACATACATACATATATACTGACACTTTTTTCAGGGAAAAGGTTTACTTTTTGCATTCATCATATTCTATGTTTTATTATGGTTATTTCTATACATGTCTTATCACTCCTGTTACATTGTAAGCCCTGTGAGGTCAAAGGCAGTGTCTTATTCATCTTTTTATCTCTTTGAGGGCTTAGCACACTTTTTTTTCACATAAAGCTTTTTCTTTTTAAAAAATGAAAGTTTTTATGGATTTTTAAAATTTTTACATTTTCTTTACTTCTGAATCTGTCTTGACACAATCAGCTACCCAGAGCAATACCTTACACCTAAGAATTAAAAAATAAAAAAGAGGGGGAAAAAGCTGTTCAGCAAAACTAGCCAATGCATCAACCAAGTCTGGTAGTATATGTTATGTTCCACACCCAAGGTCTCCTATTTCTGCAAATAAGTCATTTCATCAGGTCAAAATACCTTCAGAGGTTCATTTTCTCTTTGGAATAAACTTTTTCGTAGTTACACTGTTCATCTGTTGTTACTGTTTTTTTCTCCATTTATATCTGTGTAGTCACGGTGCATATTGTTTGCCTGCTTATATCTATTTTTTATCAGTTCTAATAAATCTTCCTAAGATTCTCTGAATTCCTTATGTTCATCATTTCTTATACCATAGTGTATTTAGGCATTTCTCAATCAATGGGCAGGCACTTTTTTTTTTCTCGTATATACTTCTGAAACAAATTCTCTATGGATAGGTGAGGCTACATCTGTCCAGCCTTACATTCTTCCAGAATTTGGAACTGGAAGAGACCTCAGCAGCCATCTTGTCCAAGACATACGTGGAAGGAATCAGAACTATAACATACTCAGCAAGCAATTATCCAGCATCTTCATAAGAACCTCCAAGGAAGGACAACTCACCACTTCTTTAGACATTCCATTCCATTTTGGGATTGTTATAATTGTTAGGAAGTTTTTTCCTGACATAAAACCTAAATTTGTCTCTTTGCTATGATTTATGCTGTCTTTTAACAGCATTGAAGAGCACCACATTAAGCTCTCTGCCCTGTGTTGACACCCTCAAAATATTCCTACATGAATAAAAACTGAAGTAGACATTTATCAAACCTGTTTGGCAGTTTTAGGAAACTCAAAAATTCTAAGAGAATGCCTTGATGACCAAGTTGGTCATGTGAATGTAAAACTTGTCAATTCTTGCTCCATGTTATCTCTCCAAGACATACCTGCTTATCTATTTTACTAGTCACAATTGCCAGTCTTTCCCCCTTCAATCCATCTGAGTATAGAAAATATTTGTCATATTAATGCATTAATTATCACATATTATAATGTGTTAACAATTATAATATGATTTTTCTGCTCTAAAACTTGCAGATGTTTCTTATATTAGATCCAATTTCCTTATCCTACTTAAAAAATAGCAATCTGGTGTAACATCTTTAATACCTGTTCTGTTTAGTTCAATTCTTTTAAAATTCTTCTGGGAAAAGTAGGGTGTATTCTTTTAAGAAGCAAGGAATAGTTTGTAACATTCACATACAGGGAAAGAATCAGTAGACACATGAAATTCCTCCTTATTCTGATACAGGAGAGAACTGAGCTGAAAACTCAGTCTGGGGTCTGGAGCTCTGTCCAGCTGGCTAAGCACTGCTTTAGGCTGAGAGTTGGCAGGAAACGAAGAGCAATCTCTCCGAGGTAGACAGAAAGATACTACAAAGTCAAAGGGGAAAGTTCTGGGGAGGCAAGTGGCACTTTTACCTTGACAAACAATCAATGTGGAGCCAAGGGCTTTAAGGTAGCCTAGTGGATTTGAATCAGATTACCGGGGTTTGAGTCCCTGGGATTTCGTCTATCAGCTGTGTGACCCTGTTTCCCCTTTATTGTTCATTATTTGCAAAATGAAGAATTTGAAGAAGATTTCTAAGGGTCTTCTGGGTTCTAGTATTCTAAGATTCTAGGGCAGCAGGGTAGGAAGCTAGGTGGCACAGTGAGTAGAGAGAGAGCTGAACTTGGAGTCAGGAAGACCTGAGTTCCAATCTGACCTCAGCTACTTCCTGACTGTGTGACACTGGGCAAGTCCCTTAACCTCTGTCTGCCTCAGTTTCTTCATCTGGAAAATGGGGATAATAATAGCACCTAGATGCCAGGGTTATTGGGAAGATCCAATGAGACAACATTAGTAAATTGCTTTAGCACAGTTCCTAGCACATAGTAGGTGCTTAATAAATGCTTGTTTCTTCTCTCTCTCCCTATTGGGGCTACCTTGAGGATGAGAGAGAAAGCTAAGAAGATATGTGTAAAAGGAAATGTTTAGAAAGTTGAAGCCTGAAACAGTTAAACAGTAGTAGCCAAGCAATGATACATACTTAATTTGTACTTAGGTATTTTTCATATAACCATTGCTCTAATCAATATGTTACATTACCTATATCTTACAAGTTTATACTCAATTACCCTAATTAAAATATTTTTGCACAACACAGCACAGGTTATAGGATTATAGATTCATAATTAGAAGGGACCTTAATGGCAATCTAATCCAGGATCTTCACTTTGTAGATAAGGAAACTGTCTTAAGGTCAAGAAGGTAGGAGTGTTGGTTCTTATAAGGACTTATATTTGCACATATTTATAAAGCACTTTAAAGAACTGGTATAATATATAAAACCTCCACATGCACATAAGAGAAGCACAGAGCACTATGAGAATTCTGAGAAAGGAAAGATCATTTCCTACTGAGGCTTCAGGGAGCTGGGATTTGAGCTAGGTCATGAAGGATAGGCAGCTTTGTTTTTATTTAAATTTTGTAGGCAGTTGTCACACTCTACAGAAGATGATTAATGGACATGCAAAGTCAATTTAAGTTAAATAAGACCAAGAGCCTAGTAATGGACTGTGGGTCAGTTGAGTAAGCAGACGATGGCCACTTGGTTTTATACTCAAGAAGTGAGGGTTGCTTTAATCAAGGTAATGAGGCTAATGGGCTTCATGTGTTTGTGAAACAGAGCAGCAGAGAGTGGAATGATTTGGAAATAATTTGAATGGGGTGTTTACATTTAGAATTTCCCCTCCTTTTGGGTTTTATGTATGGACCTAGAAGCCCCTAGAGAAAGAAGGACTAGGCAGCTGCCACAGATCTAACTCAATGCTTACTTTTCCCCCACAGAATTGGAGGCCTATTGGACACCAGATGTCCTTGAACCCACAGAAGATAAACAAAATCAAGAAGGGGAGGAATAAATATTAATATTCTGTAGTAATACCCTTTTCCTCTCCCTCTCTTCAGCTACTGGCAAACAGCCAATTGCTTCTTTAATTCAAGCTTGTGTTGGCTCTGGCATAGATAAAACATATTTCCACAGCAAAAGAAAAATATTTTCCCCCCACAAAATATATGTGCAAGTCTAATTATGTGAGTTGAGAACTATATAAGTAAATATGGCATGTAAAGTATGTAAAATAAAGTATATTTCTTTAAAAAATAGCTGAAATTCAAATATACTTATTCTTGACTTCTGTCAACATAAGTAGATTGAAACATCTGTGCATGCTAAATATACCATAAAAAGCCTTTGCCTCAGTCACCTAACAACTATTATTTAAAAGATGATGTTCATTTAGATTAAAATTCCCCACTTTCATGTATGCTTCTTGTTTTATAAAATCATAGAATCTGAGAGTGAGGAGAAACCTCAGGGACCATCTAATGTAACTCGTACAACAAACAAATTTCCCCAATAACAAGTGAGTGTCCAGTGTCTGCGTGAAGACCTTTAAAGACAGGTAACCCACAACTTCTCAAGGCAATCCACTCTACTTTCAGACAGCTCTAAGGGTTACAGAGTTTTCCTGATATCAAACTTAAGATTTTTGTAACTTCCACCCTCTGCTTCTTGCTTCTGCTTCTAATTCCTGGGGTTAAAAAGAACAAATAGAATCCCTTTTCTCTATGATAGACCTTCAAATACTTTGGGATAATTATCATGTCCCTCCCAAACATTTCCTCTTACTTCAACTGATACTCTTTGGTTATGGTCTCAAGGCACTTCATCATGCTATTTGCTCCCAAGCAGACAATATACAGCTTGTCAATGTCCTTCTTAAACCTTAGGGCCCAAAATTGACTGCAATATTCTAGATCGGGGTGGGGAACTTGCAGCCTCGAGTCCACATGTGGTCCTCTAGGTCCTCAAGTATGGCCCTTTGATGAATCCAAACTCCAAATCCCAAAAGGATTTGTTCTGTGAAGGGCCACATGTGGCCTCGAGGCCACAGGTTCCTTACCCCTGTTCTAGATGAATTCTGATGAGCAGAGTACAGTTAGACTATCACCACCTTATTCAGTTAGTCAAAGCACATGAACAAAGTTTGCAAAGAATTGCAAACTACTAACAACTATATGAAACAACACTTCAGTTCACTAATTATAAGAGAAATGCAAATAAAAAAACACTGAGGTCTCATTGTACACAGAGAAAATTGGAAAAGATGATAAAAGATGAGAGGCAATGATGGTGGGGTTGTGTAAAGACAGGCATAGTAATGTATGCAGTGTTGGTGTAGCTATGAATTGGTGTAGTCATTGTGGAAAGCAATCCTGCTATGCTATAAGAAATGCTGAACATGATGAATATAGAGAAATGTGAAAAGATTTATATGAACTGATGCAAAGTGAAGTAATCAGAACCAGGAACACAATATATATGATGCCTACAACAATGTAAGTGGAAACTGAATGTTATGAAATTTTGAAGAACAAAACTTGCCCCCCAAAAAGAGGTGAGAAGATATCTTCCCCTGGTCCTTTGAAAAGCTGAGGGTCCATAGGTGTGGAACACTACATATAACATTAGTCTTTTTCAATGTGTTGATTTGCTTTGCTGAATTTTTTTTCTCTTCTTCTACTTTTTAAATTCTTTGTTATAAACTATGGCTCTCTGGGAAGGGTTAGGGCAGGTGTGGGGAACCTGCAGCCTCAAGACCACGCGCTTACTTTCTTTGTGGAGTGACTCTTTTTGTGCTTGACTAAAGTACAAAAAAAGATATCAGACCTTCACTAGGAGAGTACAATCTCTTTAACTCTATGGGTTATCAGTACAGATAATGCCCATGGGTGTCATTGGAAGGCCTAAGGTTTAGACAGGGGAGAAATAAAGAGGAGAAATGAAGAGGAAAAGAAAAGGAAAGAGGAGAAAATGGATAAAGGAGAGAGTGATAAAAGAGATAGGAGAAAATAGATAAGAGAAGGAGACACAGAAGAAAAAAAGAGAGAGGAAAACAGTGAAAATTATACAACTTAGCATTTAGTAACACACAGTAGAATGTGAATGCCCTTTGACTGAGTCCAAGTTTTACAGAACAAATCCTTTTATTAAGGGGATTTGTTCTGTGAAGTTTGGATTCCATCAAAGGGCCACACGTGGCCTCAAGACTGCCGGTTCTCTACTCCTGGGTTAGGGGAAACGTAAATGACATTAAGTCAAATGATATCAATAAAATCTGTTTAAAAAGAAAATCAATGCTGCTTTCTTTTTAAGGACCTTTATTGCTTCCTGTGGTCCTGGAAATATGTGGCTCTGACAGCCATTGAAAGAAACTGCATCTTTACCTAAGCTGCTGCTTTGTGTTAGTCTGGGAGGGAAAGTCACATCTGATTCACATCTGTTCTTCAATGTTTGGGGGGCAGGGATAAACATCTTATTTCTGGGGTGCCAATCAACTGATCAAAACACTCATTAAACACCCACTGCGTGTCAAGCATTGTGCTAGGTACTTGGAATATAAAAATATAAACAATCCTCACTTTTTGGGCATTTATATTCTACTGTGTGTTACTAAGTGCGAAGTTGTCTAATTTTCACTGTTTTCCCCTCTTTTTCTTTTCCTTTATCTCTCCTTCCCTTATCTATTCTCTCCTATCTCTTTTATCACTCTCTCCTTTATCCATTTTCTCCTCTTTCCTTTTCTTTTCCTCTTCATTTCTCCTCTTTATTTCTCCCCTGTCTAAACCTTAGGCCTTCCAATGACACCCATGGGCATTATCTGTACTGATAGCCCATAGAGTTAAAGAGATTGTACCCTCCTAGTGAAGGTCTGATATCTTTTTTATTTTAGCCAAGCCCAAAGAGAGTCACTCCCCAAAGAAAGTAATCACAGCACAAAATATAACACAAAAACAGCGCCCCCAACTCATGCTAAAAAGCTTAACTTCTCCTCTCAGAGATGGCTTCTAACACAAATAGAACGTTTTAAGCCATGTCTGGTCTACAATGGAGAGTGGGTAGAGCTGAATAGGGCATGGTATGGACAGTTACCCAGTTCCTTTTATGTCTGGTATTAAGTGTAGCTTTTTTTTTTTACCTGGAACATCATGAATCCTCAGAACATTAGTTCACTTAACAAACATTAATTGAGTCTCTACCATCTGCTAAGTCCTGTAGGGGATATGAAGATCCTATAAGACATGACTTGTTCTGCAGGAACTTGTAGATTAGTTGGGATATAAGGCATCTATACAATTCACTGCATTTTGGTATAGAGGTACTTCTTCCCTCTTTCAATGTTCCTAGACTATTTTCTTTGGATCCCTCTTTTGTACACATCACACTCTACCTTGAATGATTCTTTTTTTGTGTACATGTTATATCCCTCCAATAGAAGATAATAGTGTGTCTTTAAAAAAAAATCTTTGTTTCCCATTTGCTAACATAGTTGAAGGCACATGGTAGACATATGCTAGAGCTTTACTGAATAAAGTTTGAAATGTAGCTATAGAAATGCCATAGGAGGGAATGTCCTTCTTAAACTATAATGTGTTATCGGACACACCCACATTCAAATGTAGGTATAAAAAGGTCATCCAAAGCCAGAGAGAAATGGTTTTCAAGATGATCAAGTTTTGAATGATCTTCGACTTGACTCATTTCTATTAATGTGGAAAATTCACTTCTATTAATGTGGAAAATCGAGTCAACTGTCTTAAAAACACAGTTAGCCAGGAGGTAGCAAAATACAGTAGAAAGAGTATTACTTCTAGATTTAGAGGGTCTGGGTTCAAATCCTGCATCTGACACTATCTGTGTGACCTGAAGTAAGTCGATTAACTTCCCTGGACTTCTGTTCTCTCATCTAGGGTTGGACTAGAGAATGCTAAGGTCCAGCTCTAGTCCTGTGATCCCATGGCTTGAGTGAAAGCAGAAAAAATAGCAGATTTGTCAAAGGTCAGATAAAAATATACGCTCAAGCTCTTCCAGCCTGCAACGGTGCATATAGAAGGAGTTGGTTCTTAGATCATTTAAAATCATTACTTGAAACCACTCTGAATTGGGCAAATGCAACCAATATCACCTTTCTTCATGCTGATGGCATCAGATGGGGCATTATCTGATTTCAGTAGACAAAACGAGCTTCTCAACTCTGTTGAACCTGGGGTTGTAGGAGTGTCTGAGTGGGCACACACAGGACCAGAATCTGGACTGTAACTCACTGCACCATCTGCAAAGAGTACCTAAGGACAACATTGATATTTCAGGTTAATCTTCACAAAGTTAGTGGTCAAACAATAAAGAACAGATTGTCACACTAACACTGATTTGAGAGCCAATATGGAAAAGAAAAATCTCCAGTCCAGAAGAAAGAAAACTAACTCCTGGACATATGGCTCTTGGGCCAGATGTAGTCTCTGTGAGATTTCTGGCAAGTTTTTTTGAAGTCTAATTAATTAATATACACAATCTAACAGGCTAGCAGGTTCTAATCACTTGACAGTCAGAGTCAGCAGGCAACTGAATGGCCTTGTTTGAATGAATAATTGTAACAAAATCTTTTGAACTCTCATAGGAAAGGATTTCTGATAACATCAGGACTGTAACAACTTAGATAACTCCTTCTGTAATTGATCAGGCACTATTTTCCTACTTTTATGATAGGAATTAGACATGTGGTCTCAGGAATATACAGAATTTCCGGGTAAAGAAACTTCCTCTACCGATGGAAATCACCAGTTTTTCTGCCACTCAAGGTTTAGAGAGTTGCTTAAAACACCAAGAGTTTAACTGTCTTGCCCAGGGTCACAGAGCCAATCTATGGCAGAGGCAGGGCTTGAACCCCAAATTTCCTGGCTCCAAGGCCAACTCTCTACCCACTGTACCATGCTGTCTTTCGTGATATATGATACAGTATTTTAATCCATTTAATGAATCACTATGGTTACGGAAGATGGATCGTCTATAGAAGATCAATGCAAGGACATAAATAAGATCAAGGATACAGAACTGGAAGAGACATTGAATAGCTTAGCATCCCCATTTTCTAGATGAGGAAACAGATGAGAAACATCAATAGAATGAATCTTCCAAACAGAGGAAACAGCATAAGAAAAATTCCAGAAGCGATAAAGGTTGGGGCATCTTTGAGGAATAGTGATTAGTCCTGTTTAACTAAAGAGTCTTGTAAATGAAGGGAAATATTGGAATATAAAAATGAGAAAACTAGATTATAGCTGAATCATGGAGGACCTTGAATGCTGCATGGAGGGTCTTTGGTTATTTATTTGGGGAAATCATTCAAATCTGAAATAACCTTTGAGTGCTACCATTTAGAAAGGACATTGATTAACTGGAAAACACACACACACACACACACACACACACACACACACACGGATCACAAGATAAGCACTTTTATGCTTAGAGGCCATCTAATCCAATCCTCTCTTTTTACAGAAGAGGAACTGAGGCCCAGAGAGGATATACAACTTGTTCAAAATCACACTCATAGTAAGAAAACTGGGTTTCTAACTCAGGTCCCTCTGACTTTAAATCAAGGCTTTTTCCATTGTACCATGCAACTAGTATACTGATGCACCTCGAGTCTATGGCATATATGGATCAATCAAAGTAAATATGACTACTTCTCTAATCTGTAGAAGAGAAGACTTAGGGAGGATGTGATTACTGCCCTACATAACGGGCTGGCACATGGTAGAAGGATTAAACAGTTTCTACTTGGTCTCACAGGCCAGAACCAGGAGCAATGAGTAGAAATTGCCAAGATATAAATTCACCACGATAGAAGGGAAAATGTCCTAACAATTAAGTCAATAAGTGAAGTCAACAAACACTAATTAAATGCCGGGTATGTGCCAGGCACTGTTATAGGTGCAATTTTAAAATTAGATAAAAATTTAGAATAGTATATTTCAAAAGCCAATACATTTACTATCACTGGAGGTCTTCTAACCTAGATGAACCCTCTTTAGGTAGGTTTGATTAAATTGAATTAAATGGTTTCTGAGGTTGCTTCCAATTCTAACATTTTCTGAGTCTTTGAATTTTTACAAGGGATAAAGGAGAACTGAGCATGTCTGAGCAGATATGAAGTTACCAGTGGAAAGAGCAAGACTGAAGATAGAAGAGTTAGAGGTGGTGGATGAAAGGCAGAAATCAAGGGAGAAAGATCCCAGAAGAAGATGGGAAGGTAGGAAAGGGATGAATTAGTAAGATCTGAGTAACAGGGAAAGTCATTCCCTGTGCTTTTATATGTCAAATGCCTTTATTAATTCATTCAATATTATGTTTACTTGCATCAGGGTCAGCTACTGTACTGGAGGTAAATTATTTAACTTGAAAAAGCTACAGGCAAAAGAAAAGAAAAGCTACAAGCCAAGACTAAAATAGAGGAAGAGTTGGTGCATGACTTTTTTTTTTTTTTTTTTTTTTGCAAATGATAGTGCACTCAATGCAACCTCTAAAACTGAGATGCAACAAAGTATGGATCGATTCTCTGCTGCTTGTGCTAATTTTGGCCTAACAATTAACTTTTTTAGTTAGAAAGTTACCTGCCTAGTATATGAGATGTTAGACTTAGATCTTTGCTACCTACATACTGAGAGAGAATAACTTGGTGAAATGGGAAATGCTGGATGTGAAGTCATATGACTTAGTTTCAAATCTCCATTCTACTACTTACTACCTATGTGAATCTGGGGGCAAGTATCCTGTCTGGGTCTCATTTTCTTCATCTGCAAAATGACAGTTGGACTTTCCCTGAGATCTCTTCTAGATCTAAATTTCTTATCTTATGCCAACAAGCCAGTCTCACCATTTCTTTTTGAATTTCTATAGATCAGTTTTTAATCTCCCCAATGATACCGTATCAATTTGATATTCAATTCTCTTTTCAAATATTATGACTGTCATCCATCTCTCCCTCTTCCTCATCCATCTCTTGTGGCAATTCAGCTTATAGTAAGAACAATCTATGCATGAACGATTGATTGATTTCCATGGGCTTCAAACTCCCGTGAAGGGGACAAGTTCTAGTGTCTCAAATGCATTCAAATCTCCAGCAAATTTCTTCACCTGCGTGGACCCATCCAACATGTACTTGACAACAGTCCCTTGACTGGTAATAACTCGGGACTGCTCCTGTTCTATTGGCGGCGTCACAGTTTTATGCATCTGAGAGTACTTCGCCCTTTGAGGATAACTCTGCCGAACCATGATGTCCCAGGTATGTTCATCATCCCCGATGTGTGGACCTAAAGATGAAGATTATTTGTGAACTGGATGTTGCAGAGGGGGATCCTGGAGCTGGGGTTTAATTTTCTTGCTTTAATGAAAACCATTATAATTTCTGGGACTATTGAACAAGGTGGTATCTACGTCATGGCCAATGGCCCATAGTTACAAATGACACTTTGTTGATATGATTATGACAAATTTTGTGAAGGGAACTGGAATAGCTGAAGGATCATAGACTCACAGATACGAGCTAGAAGGTATCTTAGAGGTCATTTAGTCCAATTCCTTCATTTTGCAGATGAGGAAACTGAGGCCCAGTGAAGTTAAGTGACTTACCCAAGGGCAGTGCCCCATACTAGAAGATTAATCCTCCATTTTTGCCTGTCCTCAAAACTTTCGTTCTCTCTGTGCCCAGTTCCCAGCCAGATGTAAAGGAGAAAAGCACCTGACCAAGCAATTTAAATAAAGGTATCTAATCTGAGGATGCTGAAAATTCTATTGGTATTGTCTATAGTACCTGGCATCTCATGCTGAAATTGATACAGAGAGGTGGCCCTTAACAGACTACATGGGACATCTAAGATGCCACGTTGATTAGTTGAACTTAGACTGTACTTAAGAGAGAGGATTTGTGTTATTTTGGGTATGAAGGCTATTTATAAAGGAGAAAAAGTACTGGGTTGGCAGTCAGAACTTCAGAGATCTAATTCTGGACCTGCAATTAACTAGCTAGATGATCCCAGGGGAGGTATGTGGCACAGTGGATAGAGCACTAGGCCTGGGGTCAGGAAAACCTGAGTTCAGATTTGGCCTTAAATACTTATTAGCTGTGTGAGTTTGGGCAAGTCACTTAAATGCTATTTGCCTCAGTTTCCTGAACTGTAAAATGAGGATAACAATAACATCTACCTCTCAGGCTTGTTGTGAAGAACAGAGGAGATAATATTTGTAAAGCAGTTAGCACAGTGCCTGGCACACAGTAGGTGCCATATAAATGCCATTATTGTTGGTGTTATTTTTGTTATTGTTATCAACTCTTGACCCTAGGTACCCAAGCTGTAAAATGAAGCATTTGGACTATTCTGATGTCCAAAGTCCCTTCCAGCTCCAACATTCTTTGATTCTGATAATATCCAGAGAGGCAGCTAGTGTCATCAGAACAGTGTTATAAGTGAGCATTTGGTCAAACGGCGTGACAGTAACACTTAGTGACTTTACGGTGAGGTCAGTTATAATGTATTCGTGGTGTTATTGAGAAACAACAATCTGTGGGATATACTTGCATACAGAATATCTAGGAATAATGATAATAATGCTTTCTCCCCTCTTGTCTCCCTCCTTCCTATCCTCTCTTCTTCTTTCCTTCCACCTTTCTTTTCCCTGTTCTTTCCCTCCTCTGATCTGATCTTTCGGTCTGCCTCTACCAAGCACCTACTGTGCCCAGTACTGTGTTGCTGAAGGCAGCTGTTACAAGGCCTTTTTTATTTAATAGAATTCATTGCAACAACATCAGCAAAGCACTGTTTCTGTGGAGCATCTCTCAGGACGTGGAAATAACCTTGATTATTTTACCTTATTTTTGTGGGGGAAGGGGATAATCGGGGCCTGTAATTTTGCCAATGAAGTGAACTTCTGGTGTGGAAACCCCCTTCACTGAGCCATATCTTGCACATATGTAATTTATAGTCTTAAGAGAATAGCCTGGACATTGAGAAGTGAAGTGATTTGCCTGGGCTTACACAAGTAGGACCTGAACCCAAATCTTCCTGACCCTAAGGATAGCCCTTTGTCCATTATGCCAGGTTACCTCTTAGTGACCTTGAAAATGTAAGCAATTGTTTTTCTATATCGAATGTCTCTGATCAGGGAAATACATTATTCTTAGTTATGATTTAACTATCCATAATTCTTAAAATGCATCTGACCCAAAATACTAACCTGGAGAAAGGTGGCCAAGGAAGGTCACTGCCAGCCCATTAGGACAGGAAATATTTAGTCTTTGGAAGGTGGGAATAAAGGGGGGCTGTGGTGGGGGGGCTTCTGCCTCTACTTCTTCCTGTGGAATAGAAAACAGTTAGCTTTAAAGCATCTGCTTACTGCTCTAAACCAATGAGCATAGATTAAATTCAATGAAATCCAACAAGCATTTGCTGAGTGGCTACTATTGCTTTCTTCCCTCTTGTCTCCCTCCCTCCCATCCTCTCTCCTTTCTTTCCATCTTTCTTTTCCCTGTCCCCTCCGTCCTCTGATCTACTCTTTCATTCTGCCTCTACCAAGCACCTACTGTGTCCGGTACTGTGTTGTCGAGGGCAACTGGTACAAGGACTTTTTCTGAGCACTAATGCTCAGAACTGCAAGAAGCAAGGTGGACGTATACAATGATGGATACATGAAGCATAAGATCAGAATCTTACTGTTAAAGAAAGTCTAGTTTGGGAGGCCAGACCTACACAAATAAAACACTTAATAATGACAAAACAGTATGCACTGTGACCAAGATGCGTTTATTCAAAAGCACACATAAGATGTGCTACGGAATAATTTTGAGCTTGCAAACACACCATAAAACATTAGAGTTGGGAGGAACCTTCAGAAGTTATTGGTCAAACCCCTTCATTTTACGGATAAAGAAACTGAGATCTACAGAGAGAGTGACTTAAAAAGGACCACTTGGCGAGTAGAGGCGGAGCTGATCTCTTTCTATTCCACCAAGAGAGGGCTGAAATTGTGTGGGGGAAAAGTTTCATGAAGCAGCTGCCATTTGGCCTGGATCTAAAAGGCTGTATCAATTTGGATTTGGTTATGAGATCTAGGACAAGACACTTCATGAGGCAGTGGAGTGGTGCACTGGTTCTGGAGTCAAAGCACCTTACCTCTAAAGTGTGAGATATGAGTCATTAGGACCCCTACTCTATTCCTATCAGTATTAATCAGTCTGACATTTTATATAAATCCAATAGGGATCGTTAGATAAGACAGGTTCTTATAGTAGGCCTTTATGGCAGGCCTCAAATTTTAATGTGATGCTCACTACTCGTTTACCAGTTATGAAACTCACTTGCATAACCACAAGCATGCTGACAAAGATAGCTCCATCCCGTTTTACTCAAATTCCACATCCAAATCCAGCATGGGTGGGATGCCTTCATGCTTTGGAAAGTCCTTCAACTTATTTTTGTACCTCCAGATCACCCTCTCTTGTCCAACATGAACAGGTGACCCTCAGCCTTCTCTTTGAGGAGAGACAGCTCTTACATGGTTATCTCAGAAAGACAAACCTCTATTCAGGTTACTGAAAAATTTTGCTTAGACTCTCCATCCTTGCTAGAATTGAGCTTCTCAGTCTTCCTGTTCCCTTATACAGAACTCATATAGAAAACCACCAGGTAGCTTTGTTTGGATTTAAATGATCGGTTCTCAATGAGTTGAGAGTTCCCCCTTAAAGTAGTTTTCTATTGCCTTTCTAGGCTCTCATTTTAGCCTGACTTGCTCTCTGTGAAAATGCTAGCAGATGATTGCGAAGTATGAGAAGCAAAATTTATGTTTGTTTGATAGAACATAGAGTGAATTTACACCAGAAGTCTGAGGAGAACCAAGCTATTAACCACAGAATGTCAGCGATAAAGATCCATTAGTTCAAACCTCTCATTTCACAGATGAGAACACTGAGGCATGGAAAGGTATAGTAGCTTGCTCAAGATCACATGCCTTGGTAGCAGTGGCGCCTGGGCTGGAATGTGTAGGACAATAAAGGCTGGAAGGGAGTTCAGAGGTTAACTATCGAAGTAGCCATCTGGTTGGCCTCCCTGATTCAAGTGTCTCCCCATTCAAATCCATCTCACTCAGCTCTCAAATTGATCTTTCTTTATAAAGCACAGGTCTGACCATATCACCCACCTATCCAATAAACTCCAATGGCTCCTGATGACCTCCAGGAGAAAATGTAAAATCATCTATTTAGCTTTTACAAACCTTCATAGTGAGACTCCATTAAGTGCCTAAGGATTATGTCTAGCATGTGAAGACGTCCCCCCAGCAGAATGGGAAGATGAGAACAATTTGTTCCAATGGCCATGAAGGCGGCTGAAGCAGGCTCTGTGGAACTCTTAGATAAGCTTAGTCAGATATCTAAAGTGCCAGGGTCATCCATTGCATCCCAGGCAATCATCAGTCATCTTGACTTTTGTCCTGCCACTGGACTTTGATGACTCTGGAAGAGAGAGCAAGGCTGAGGATTTTATATAACTTCAATCCAATTCGTGCACAAGCCGTCATCTGTGACGTCATTGATCCTCCTTGAAAATAGAGGTCGAACAACAACAACAAACCCAACCCTCTCATTTTACAGATTAGGAAATCAAACCAGGAAAGGTAAGGTGACTTGTCCCAGGTCATACAGCTAGCTAGAGAATGCAAGTCCTCTGACTTCAAGCGCAGTTTTCCCCACCATGTACACATTCTCTGATACATCAAGGATATGTGATTTCATCAGTGTAGAGTCCTCAGAAATGGGTATATTCTGTTTTTACATCACCTTTATTTCCCAATAGATCCCTTCCCTTCCCCTGCCCATCCAACTATTTCTGATTTGACCCAGATTCTTTCTACTAAACTTCTCTGCCCAGTCTGCTACTACAGCTAGTATATCAATATTGAAAAGATGAGTCTCCTTCATTTTTAGATTTAGAGAGGACATTGAAGGGAAGGTGGGGACAGGACCCAGAGGGAGCAAATCAGGACTCTGGATGAAAAAAAAAAGTGGAATTAGTTTTCATATCATAAAAAAACCCACTTATGCTAATTTTGCTATTGTTTATTTCCTGGCCATACATTTATTTGTTTGCTAAAAATCATGAAATAACAGATGATGTTCAGGACCTTAAGAGTTACAAAGAACTTTAAAAACATCACTTCACTTAATCTTCACAACAATCTGGAAGCTAGGTGGCTCAGTGGATAGAGCCCAGGCATTAGAGTCAAGAGGACGTGAGTTCAAATCCAGCCTCAGACACTTGACTCTTACTAGCTGTGTAACTCTGGGCAAGTCACTTAACCCTGATTGCCTCACCAAAAAACAAAACAAAAAAAACCCGATCCTCTAATTTTCTGATGAAGAAATGGAAAATTTAAGTGACTTGCCCGTGGAAGCTGAGAGTTCAGTGAGAAGTCAGCCTCAGAGCAGATGAAAGGATAATGTAGTAATCCTGAAGGCATTCGCAGCAGCGGAGAGCTCTCTACTGATCCCATTCCTTGAGGCCACTAGGTGGCGCCATAGTGCACAGAGTGCTGGACTTGGAGCCAGGAAGACCTGAGCTCTAATCACCAACACTTAACTATCAGTGCGACCCTGAGCAAGTCACTTAACCTTTATCTGACTCAGTTTCTTCAACTATAAAATGAGGATAATAACAGAACCTACCTCCACGGGTACTGTGAAGATAAAATGAGATAATGTTTGTGAAGCGCTTAGCGCGTTGCGCGGCACATAGCATGTGCTTAATAAATGATTAGTCCCTTGCCCCTTCTTTTACCTGTTTCTCTTCTTCCTTTGGAACGGGAGGTGATGGCTCCTCTTCTTTGGGAGGCTCTTTGTGTTTTTCTTTACCCTTAGGGGTTTTGCCTTTTCCTTTCGGAGGTGGGGTAGGTGGAGCAGGAATCACGGTTTGAGTATGTGCTGAAGGGATATTCAACATTTCTTCTAATTCACTATCCTTTTCATCTGTGAAAGGAAAAAAAAAAGGGAAATACCTCAAATGAATTCTTTGAACACCATGAAATAATAGTTGTTAGTTAATTAGAATAGAAATTAAAAGAACTACAACATTCATAACCTTGAAGCCATGTGATTATCTAGCTGTTTTCTGGGGGGATGGGTAGTTTTTTAAATTAAAAATAATAAAGCTATTCAGAAAAGAGGAGAGAGAGAAAGAGAGAGAGAAGAGAAGAGAAAGAGAGAGGGAGGGAGAGGGGAAGAGAGAGAGAGAGAGAGAGACAGAGAGAGTCAGAGACAGAGAGAGATACAGAGAGAACAGAAAGAGAGGGAGAGAGAGACAGACAGAAAGACAGAAAGAGGAGGGAGAGGGGGAGGGAGAGAGAGGGGAAGAGAGAAAGAGAGAGACAGAGAAAAGAGAGAGAGACAGAGACAGAGAGTCAGAGACAGAGACAGAGAGAGAGACAAGAAGAGAAGAGAAGAGGAGGGAAGGAAAGGGAAGGGAAGAGAAGAGAAGAGAAGAGGAGAGAAGAGGAGAGAAGAAAAGAGGAGAAGAAGGAGAGGAGAATTTAGTGGAGTATAGTTCAAAGAATTCAGTGAAAGGAGAACAAGGATCCCATGACCAGAAATTCATTTTTTAAATAATATTTTATTTTTCCCAATTACATGTAAAAATAATTTTTAAACATTTCTTATTTAAAAAATTTTTTTTGAGTTTCAAATTCTCTCCCTTCCTTCCCCTTCCTCCACTCACTGAGACAGTAAACAGTTTGATACAGGTTATACACATTCAATCACGCAAAACACATTTACATATTAGCATGACCAGAAATTCTAAAAAGGAAGTCAGCTCAAAAAGGATAGGAGGGCTTCAAAAATGAAATCCTTGTGACAACATCACCATCGATTCTGTTGAAGAGAAAGGGCTAACTGTTTGAAGAGAATGAGGCAGATCACGAAACTTATAAATGAAATCAGAAGCAGCTAGAGGGATGCTGAATGTTAGACCTAGGGTCCAAATGACCTGTGCTCAAATCTAGCTTCTGGCATTTACTAACAGGACCCTGGGCAAGTCATTTAACTGCTGCCTGCCTCAGTTTCTTCATCTGTAAAATGGGGACAATAATAGCACCTGTTTCCTAGGGTTATGAGGATCAAATGAGATAATATTTATAAAGTGTTTTGTAAACCTCACTATATGAAAGCACATTATTATTATTATTAATTTCAAAAGGTGATATATAAGTTCAAGTATCTGAGGACAAATTCAAAACGTTGGCAAATGAGCCATTTAGAAAATCACCTAGTGATGATATCAGCAGCAGTAGAGCAACTGATAAAGTTTCCATTTGAGATAGATGTAATCTATGTTCAGATCTGGATAGTGCAGGGTTTCTTCTAAAATATGTGGGTGGTAGTGAATGTCAAAGGAGAATTGTCAAAGGCCCTAAATGGATTCTTCTGGCCACATTTTAGCCATTTATCTAAAATATAAAACACTAAAGCAAAAAAAAAAAATGACCTCAAACACTTCCCTTTTATTAGACTACGGTGTGAAAGTATTTCAGAGACTTTACACTAACTGTAATATCTGGATGCTATTTGGCACAAGATAATAAATACAGTCATAATGAATCATGGGAATGGCATCTTCAAATAACAGGTATTGAATCCGGCTCATTGTAATGTAAACAGAGAAGTATCAATTAGAGTCTCTGGGATGAAAAACACAGGGATTAGCTTCTGAGCATAGTAAGGCCTTGTTTTTTGTGGGTGAAGTCTTTAGTGACTTCTAAAATGTGTAGGGATGAAACTGATTTTCTAATTGGCCCTCGGTAAAATGACATCCTATTTTTGTGGTTTGGAAGGCAATAGCTTCAAGTTGGGGAATGTGTTTATTAAAAACAGGACAGAGAAATCATTCAATATTTCTACACAATAGCTCCTTTAAAACCAACATCCTGAAACACAATGGATATGTCCATAATTATTGGCAGAATTTTCAAAAATATTATTCCTTGGAAAACCAAGATGATTTCTCAGCAAATCCTGCTTTCCTTGGCCCCAGCCAACAAAGTGTTTTCCTGGGCTGGTTAACAAAGATCACTGGGATTTTTTTTTTCAGTATATGTCTGCTTTCACAGGAAATCAATAGTGCTCTGGAAACTCAAAAAGTCACCCTCAAAGCATTTAAAGATAGACTGTTAAATTCTCCTAAAACATTCTGACCACACAGAGGTAATTACCAAGGCATGGCAAATCAGAATGGGGTCTGATTTAAGAATAAAGGAATAGGTGGGGAAGGATATATCCTCTGTTATGTTCCCCTCACCTGGTGGTGTCCCACTAGGTCCATGGTAACTTATAGAGAGATTGATTCCATTTTCCAATGTGGCAGAGAAAGACCCAAACTTGCTGACCGTTCTCTTCTTATGGAGATCCCATTCTATAAGGAGACAAAGTCAAGAGAAGTTTATATTTGATCAATGACAGCATAAGCAAGACTTAGAACAAAGAGACTTTGCAAGACGTCGTTATCGTGGAGTTCTCCAAATAGTCATTTGTTGTCTGGTGTGAGCAGAATACCATTCAGAGTGTTACTGGGTCACAAGGATTCAAGGCAAGAGGAGGAGATGAGATAAGCTAGATAAGCTGCAATTCTTGAGCATATTACTCAGGCTAAATTTTAATTCAAAAATTAAATTCTCACGCAGGGAAATTCTCTCTTCTTTGTTCTCAATTGATCTATGTATAGCCACTTGGTGTCACTATGGAGAGCAAGATAGGGTGGCTAGCTGAGAATATTTCTCTCTCTCTCTCTCTCTCTCTCTCTCTCTCTCTCTCTCTCTCTCT